>NC_090656.1:81109303-81424303 GCF_040937935.1 Hyperolius riggenbachi
ATAGCTTGGTGGACTCTCTTAAGATAGTGGGCCTAGAGACAATTTCGAGAAACTTACTACAAGGACAAAGGTACAGGAGGCTCTGTGAACGAGAAACTTTTTGGATCTTTAAACTGGATGCTCTCAGTCCAAAGGGCCTTAATGAAGGCTTGGAGATATCCACGTATTTGTAATGCATTTTTATTGTGATGAGTCTTTTACTGTATGTTTTATATCTTATGGCACAGCAGTCACTAATGTGTCTCCCTTCTCTCCCCCCCCTTTTTTCCTCCAGCTCACTCAATAATAGCAGAAATGTACACTAGATGAGGGTGGTGAGTATACCGTATAAAATAGGCATGGTCCATAGTAGGTTCCCCTACATTGTATTTATAACTATTTTCCCTTTCCCATTGCATCCTAATTCTCTTCCCCTTGGTCCCCAAGACATAGTCCCATGGGTACCCATACCTCCCTCCCCCCTCCTTTCCACCCCATCCCTCCCTCCCATACCCTTTTTCCCCTCCTCCCCCCCCCCCTTTTTCCCCTATTCCCTTTCCCCGCCCCCCCCCCCTTTTTTCCCCCCCTCCCGCCCCCCCTCCCCCCCCCCCCGGCTTCCTCCCTTCCCCCCTCCCCCACACCACCTGGCCCCACAAGCCAGCTGGCTCAGAAATTCCTCGGTCCGTATACATACAAAATTCCTCCCCCCAAAATAGAGGTCATTAAGGAATTCTCCGGTTGGTTGTTTTCAGATACCAACCAAATATGGGGTTTTATAGAATGTTTTATAGAATGATTTTATTGAATGATTTGTTATTTATGACCCTACATGTTAAGAATCTAGCAGGTATCAATACGAGTTCCTTCGATCCTGCTCTATGGGGTGTATATAACAGATATGATGTTTGGAATGTAGCCATCTGGAATCCAATAACATTGTATTCCTGCAGCTTCCCAATAGGCCAATTTGGTCACCGGAAATTGCTCTTATTTGTAACACTGGTGTGCTATAAAATTTGCTATATGTGTTACATTAGTTTGGCTTAAGGATGCTGATGCAAAATGTCGATCTGCTTATGTAAATTATTGAACTGTAATTGGTTGCGTCAGACCATTTGAGGTAACATATGCTCCTCCAATGCAATGTTTTTAAACTGGGGAGGATGACGCGCTGTCACAAGCCTGCAGCGCTATTGTGCCCTTACTTCTGTCCTAAGCCTGACATATACCTACAGCGCTACTGCGCCCTCACTCCCCCCCCTTTTTGTCCGCCGGACAATAAAGTTTATTTTAGCTTCCTGGTCGCCAAGACGACCTTTAGAGCGACGCTATAAGTTCCCCCTTACAGGCGTGAGACGTCATCTGACGAAGGCGCTGAGCGCCGAAACGCGTAATGACGTCACACGCCGATTGACACTCCAGCGACGCCCACCCACCAGTGAGAGGATTCCCAGTCATCGGAAACCGCGCTGCTGGCCACAGCGCGCCATCCCCCACTGCAGAGGCAAGCGGCTGGCAGTCCGCTGAGATGCGATTTTTATCACTCATGTTTGTGAGTATAACTTTTAATTGTTAATAAAAACTCCTACACATTTAATGCACTATGGCGCGCTTCATCTTCTTCTAGTACTTTTGCCAAATCACCCTTGTCGGAGCGCTGCGGGGTGCTGAATGTGAAAGGAGAGCCATCCTTTGAGTGTACAGCAGTCACGTGGAGCGCAGGATATCTTCGTGCTTGCTTGTGAAAATACATTTCTGCTGACCTTGGGAACAGCATTCTGCAGCACCGGACTATTGTTGCACTACAATCAAGATGGATGTCGCCCATTCGGGTAATATGATCTCTTCAAAGTGGGATAAATTAAGATCTGACATACATGATAACATGAAACAGATAGTGAATAGGATCACTACTGATCTACATCCCAAAGGAAAAACTAAGCCTCCACCAGAGAACCTTGATTATCACACCAATAGAACACATATGATCTCACTATTTAGAGAATTAGAAAATGCTCGTAGATATGAGAGTACACAATGGATAGATTCCTCCTTTCTCTCAGAGTACATCACGGAGCAAATTGCTCCCAGGGGAATGAGGAACAAAAAGGATTGTGACTTTTTGGACTCAGATTTACACTTAATATGGAAAGAGGCTTCCATTGAATGCACCGAAAAATGGATGAAGATAGTGGTGGTTCAACGAGAACGGAACCTCGCCAGAGTCCGTAAAGTCATCCCAGATATAGAGGTAGATCTTAATAAGTACAAATACCATGAATGAATTTAGTGAATGGAAATCGAAATAGAAATAGCCACAACCACATTAGAAACTGAACTTATAAACAAAAAACTAAAGAAGTTTGAGAGAGACAGAACTGACTACGCAAATGGAAATATATTCAAGTGGGGTCAGGAGGGTGAGAGACCACCGAAACCTGGGGTGCCAATGCTACCCAACCGCCTACCCATGCCCACCAGACCATCACCTAGGGGTAAATATCATTCGAGACATTCAATTAAGGAGCCTATAGACAAGAGACCCAATCAAGTACCAAAGGATATACCGAAATTGCCCCGCCAAAACACTCCTTATCAACCAACTCCACCTAAAAGGTTACAGCATGCCCCAATTGTAACACGGAAACGACCATATAAATATGATCACCCCCCAGACTCCAACAGGAGAAAATATCAGTGTGAAGACAGAGGGGGGAGTTACCATAATGCCCAGAGAGGGACCTTGAACAAGCCCCTAAGGGAAAATAAAATCTTGAGAGCCCCCGATAGATCCAACACCCCATATAAAATTCCCAGGAAAAACAGTCACCCGGGGAACAATGACTACACCCCATCAGGGTATGTGGAGAGATTCAAAGAAAGAATGAGGGGGGAGAGGGAGGGTGCCATCTCCAAAATAGCCTTAGGACCACCAATGGCATTAGGAGGCAATGCTGTTGCGATGGGAAATGAGGCATCTGGAGCCCATACACAGGGTGTCCAGTCCTCAACCACCAAGGGGCTCCCTTTGAGAGCCTTGAGCCCAGAGGGAGGAGTCAGAGACCCAGGCCAGGACCATTTTTTAGGGTCAGGACCCCCTCTAACCCAAGGGAGTATAAGAAAAAGAGGATTAGAAGAGGTAGAAGGGGAAGTAGAGGAGGAAGAGCCATCCAGAAAAGAAAGGAGAAACGTCAAATCACCATCAACGAACAGTCCACTATAAAGATATTTAATCTATCATCCCATATTTTGACTCCTGATGAAGAGTCGTTGCTAAGGAAGGGACTAAACTTTGCTCCTTCAGCCAAGCCTGATGAATTTCAACTCTATAAAGACTTGCATAGATTCATCAGGTCACTAACCCTCAAACGGTTCTTTGCCACCAAAAAAGAAGGGGCACACCGCACTACCACATTGTCTGACGACAACGTGGAGACCGTAACAGTGGAACCTATAGATATTTCTGATGACCAATTGATACAAATAATGAACGATGATGCCTTACATGGGATAGACGACGACTGGCTGCAATATGTACCCGACACCAATACCAAGCACACGAACTTTAGGCCCAAATCAATATTTTACCCCTCCCATTCCAAAGGCCAATTTGTCAACACCTACTACCAGGTAGTATTAGAGCAATTTAAGAATGTGTGTAAAAAAGGGCCCCCTAGCAAATATCACAATCTGAATGGAGCTGAAAAGAAAGCCCTAAAAAACCTCACAGATAATGAAGAAATTGTCATTAGACAGGCAGATAAGGGGGGAGGGATTGTGGTGTTGGATTTTGTGGACTATCTGGCAGAAGGTCTAAGATTACTAACAGATGTATCAACATACCAACAACTCCCCATAGACCCCACTACTATATACAAGAACGAGTTGCAACAGTTGGTCAATAAGGCCCATCTGAACAACATTGTTAATGAACAGGAAAAAAGGTTTCTAGTTCCGATCCACCCTTCAGTGCCATATTTTTACCAAATCCCCAAAATTCATAAGAGTACGACCCAACCACCAGGAAGACCTATTGTAGCTGGGATGGAGGGACTGTTGTCAAATGTGTCATCCTATATAGATTATTTCCTGCAACCTCTGGTTTTGAATTCCCAAGCATATACTCGGGATTCTCTACACGTGATGGACATGCTACAGAACTATAAGTGGGAAAAGAGTTATCTTTGGGCCTCACTAGATGTGGCATCACTATATACCAGCATTCCCCATGAAAAGGGTTTAGAAGCTGTACAATACTTCTTTACCCAAGATTGCACACTGCCCATTCCACAAAGCCAATTTATTCTGGATCTACTTCAATTTGCCCTTTCACACAATTATTTCAGCTTCATGGACAAACTTTATTTACAGATCTGTGGAACTTCGATGGGGGCAGGCTTTGCCCCCAGCTTTGCCAATCTGTATATGGCGTATTGGGAAAGCCAACAAATTTGGTCCGGTAACCCTTTCAGTAAAAATCTGGTGTTTTACACCAGGTACATAGATGACATCTTGCTCATTTGGGAAGGTGAAGAATTGATGTTTGAGGAGTTTTTGACCCACTGTAACAATAATTCCTTTGGTTTAACCTTTACACATGTCATTTCCAGTAGTAGTTTAGTATTTTTGGACCTCGAGCTATTTGCAAATGAGGAGGGCCTGATATGTTCCAAAACACACTTTAAGCCCACGGCGGGCAATTCATACTTACATGCGTCCAGTTGCCACAACCCGAAGTGGATACAGAATATTCCTAAAAGTCAGTTTTGCAGGCTTAGACGCAATTGCACTTCAGATAAGGACTATCTGGAGCAAGGTGAGACACTCGCCAACAAATTCATTGAGAAGGGATATAAGCCTGAATATATAAAGCAGGTGTTTGAAGGGTATAAAGTCAGACCTAAACCTAAAGAAGACACAAAAACCCATAGAAATACACATTCTGACCTTTCATTTATCACAACCTATACGGAAGCTTCTAGAACGATTAAGAATATAGTAATCCAAAACTGGCCCATCTTGAAACAGGATCCTATACTGAGAGATCTTATTCCAGAAAATCCAGCAGTTATATTCAAAAGAGCAAAGTCCATCAAGAACACAGTAGCCCCAAGTAATGTCAAAAAGAAAAGTAAGAAACCAGACAGCATGTTTCCCTCCCTGAGAGGCACGTATAAGTGTAACGTGAAGAGATGTGGGTGCTGTCCATTCATTAGACACAGAGCTACTGAGGTAACAGACAGCAGTAACCATGTACACAAATTGAAAGACTTATAAACTGTGGAAGCGATTATGTGGTGTACCTTTTAACCTGCAGTTGCCCCAAGTTTTATGTGGGCAGAACCACCAGACCCCTCAGACAAAGATTGGGGGAGCATAAAAGGAACATACTTGATGGAGTGGAGAAACAGTGTCCCGCGCCACTTCAAGGGAGTGCCATAATAGCTTGGTGGACTCTCTTAAGATAGTGGGCCTAGAGACAATTTCGAGAAACTTACTACAAGGACAAAGGTACAGGAGGCTCTGTGAACGAGAAACTTTTTGGATCTTTAAACTGGATGCTCTCAGTCCAAAGGGCCTTAATGAAGGCTTGGAGATATCCACGTATTTGTAATGCATTTTTATTGTGATGAGTCTTTTACTGTATGTTTTATATCTTATGGCACAGCAGTCACTAATGTGTCTCCCTTCTCTCCCCCCCCTTTTTTCCTCCAGCTCACTCAATAATAGCAGAAATGTACACTAGATGAGGGTGGTGAGTATACCGTATAATAGGCATGGTCCATAGTAGGTTCCCCTACATTGTATTTATAACTATTTTCCCTTTCCCATTGCATCCTAATTCTCTTCCCCTTGGTCCCCAAGACATAGTCCCATGGGTACCCATACCTCCCTCCCCCCTCCTTTCCACCCCATCCCTCCCTCCCATACCCTTTTTCCCCTCCCCCCCCCCTTTTTTCCCCTATTCCCTTTCCCCGGCCCCCCCCCTTTTTTCCCCCCCTCCCGCCCCCCCTCCCCCCCCCCCCGGCTTCCTCCCTTCCCCCCTCCCCCACACCACCTGGCCCCACAAGCCAGCTGGCTCAGAAATTCCTCGGTCCGTATACATACAAAAATTCCTCCCCCCAAAATAGAGGTCATTAAGGAATTCTCCGGTTGGTTGTTTTCAGATACCAACCAAATATGGGGTTTTATAGAATGTTTTATAGAATGATTTTATTGAATGATTTGTTATTTATGACCCTACATGTTAAGAATCTAGCAGGTATCAATACGAGTTCCTTCGATCCTGCTCTATGGGGTGTATATAACAGATATGATGTTTGGAATGTAGCCATCTGGAATCCAATAACATTGTATTCCTGCAGCTTCCCAAAAGGCCAATTTGGTCACCGGAAATTGCTCTTATTTGTAACACTGGTGTGCTATAAAATTTGCTATATGTGTTACATTAGTTTGGCTTAAGGATGCTGATGCAAAATGTCGATCTGCTTATGTAAATTATTGACCTGTAATTGGTTGCGTCAGACCATTTGAGGTAACATATGCTCCTCCAATGCAATGTTTTTAAACTGGGGAGGATGACGCGCTGTCACAAGCCTGCAGCGCTATTGTGCCCTTACTTCTGTCCTAAGCCTGACATATACCTACAGCGCTACTGCGCCCTCACTCCCCCCCCCCCCCTTTTTGTCCGCCGGACAATAAAGTTTATTTTAGCTTCCTGGTCGCCAAGGCGACCTTTAGAGCGACGCTATAAGTTCCCCCTTACAGGCGTGAGACGTCATCTGACGAAGGCGCTGAGCGCCGAAACGCGTAATGACGTCACACGCCGATTGACACTCCAGCAACGCCCACCCACCAGTGAGAGGATTCCCAGTCATCGGAAACCGCGCTGCTGGCCACAGCGCGCCATCCCCCACTGCAGAGGCAAGCGGCTGGCAGTCCGCTGAGATGCGATTTTTATCACTCATGTTTGTGAGTATAACTTTTAATTGTTAATAAAAACTCCTACACATTTAATGCACTATGGCGCGCTTCATCTTCTTCTAGTAATTGTATAGTTAGTTTTTCATCTCAGATCCGCTTTAACTGATAAAACAATTGTGTATAGGTATACCAATTCTTCAGACCCTGTTTACAACGGTCGGTTGTGTTGCAGAATAATTCTGCATGACAACTCACTGTCCATACAGTTCTATGGGGCTATTCACAGTACTGCATTATAACTGATCATGCTATTCTAACTCGCTGCATGCAGGCTTTGTATTAAAAAGGTCTATGTCCACTCTCCATTGCAGTTCACAGTCCTTAGAACATGAGAGTTATGCAACTGACCACTGTGAACCCAGCCTCAACTATTCAAATCATTTGACCTGATCATTCATTAGATCAAAAGTAAATGTCTGTCTGTGGGTACTAGCTCCCAGCCATGGTCTAACGTTCAAACAGAGGAGAACTACAGGTCCCGGGCTACCCTGCTAACACGGACATTACACGGTTAGGATTAGTGCTGCAGCTTTCTAGAGGGTGGAATGGTGACACAGATTATCCTGTGGAACATCCACTTCCATAAGCAGAAAAATTGGGCCATTCAGAAAGCCCTTGTTCCCAGAAGTGTGTCTTGGTCCAGGTGTTTACAGTGTGTGCAGGAAAAGGAGGAGCTGCAGGAAATTCCTCATCTCTGGCTAACCCTCCAGCAGCTCTGCAAATAACAGTGCATCAGCATTCAATTAACAAACAGCTTTAGTTTCATCAACAATGTTCTGATACTGTATGATAAGGTGCCTCCCAGCACAAAACTGCTGTCCTTTATATCAGAGCTTCTTCTCGCCAGATACACAAGAGGTACCTCAGGGGGCTGCCAACTGCTGTTGCTCCTATCTTTCCTATTATTTTGTCCGTGGCACAAAACACTGTCTGACTAGAAGCATTTCCTCTAGAGACAGCCTTCCAGTACACGTTCCTCTCATTCTGGAGAGTTTTATAGCTGTAGTTTCCCTTCAAGTTATATAATGTTACAGACAAATTAAAATTTCACAAAAAGTGCATTAAAATTGCAAAACTACTGAAAAGTGCTCAAATGTCTCCTTTTGTGCCACACAAGGCTTCAAACTTGAAGCTATAAATCCTGTGATGTCAACATTTAATCTATCGACACAGCAGCTACCTACCTGAGTTAGTACAAAAAAAAGAGCATCAGGCATGATGCAGCAGCTGATCTGAAAAAATTAACTGCAGGTTTTGCAGGCGAGCCTTGTTCTTAGGTCAGCATAGCATTACCAATTTAGGGCCGGTTTACACTCAGAACAAATCAAGATGGCGGTTTTGCCAGGATTTAGGTGCGTCATTCCCGTTCAACAGAATGAGACTCACATCCCAATCGCCTCCAAAATGCTGCAGCGAGAATGATCCCACAGGGATACATACATACGGTACAACCTTAAAATGTTGCCCTAATAATTTATGCACAATTGTTATGGGGGACATTTACTAAGTTTGTGTACAAGGCTTTATGGGCTGGTGGTTTACTCCACTTGTTTGGATGTTTCAGTTTGAGTACGAGAAGGTAGATGCAGCTAAGACTTATCACACTGATCAGGGATATTAAAATCGCAAACAAATGATGGGAATGTGGCCGAATCTGTTTTAGGTAAAGGATTAATGTGTGTATTGAATTATCTAACACTATTTTAAAATCATATATTGTATAGGAGGCATCAGTCTGGAGTGTGTGAAACAATGACGTAACAGTTGATTTCAGACTAGACATACAGAAAGCTGTAGCGCCCTTCCCCCTCCCCCCCGCCCCGCTACGTTACTATGCAACGCAACGTGGGCACTGAACAGCACAATTGATTTTACAGTGCTGTGAGTTAGGCTGCGTTGCTGGCTGCTGTAACGTGGGACTTTAACGTCCCACTGTGAAACCAGCCTAAATCTTGGAAGTGGCCCTGTAATGTATAAGTGTCTCCCTATTTGGCAGCAAAGCTGTATAGTGCACAGCTCATTACCTCATTAGTACTGGCTCTTCTCACCAACAACATTCTATTGATCCTTTGCAAATGCAGTTATCTGCCAGGACTTCCTGGTTCAGCAGCCTAGTCCCACCCACTTCTGCCCTTGCTGTGCCTCTACCCAGGGCCCTAGTGACCAACAGTGATCAATGCCTGGCTCCTTCACCAATTCCAATTGATTACATGAGGAGAGGTGAGGCAAACAGTCAGATAGTAGTCAAGTCCTGTGGGGAGTCGTTGAGGTGCAACAGATCTATTTGTGGCAGCAGCTGTATACTACATATTACTGGGTCACTTCAAGGTACACCTGATCTGTGAGGGATATGGAGGCTGCCATGTTTATTTCCTTTTAAACAATGCATATTGTCTGGCATTCCTACTGATTTTCTGTCTCTTTTAGCCAAAGATCCTGAACAAACATGCAGATCAGGATCTCCAACTTGTCTGACTAGATTAGCTGTATGTGTGTTTTATGCGTGTGTGCGTTTGTTTCAGACACTACTGACAGCAGGATGCCAGGCAACCGGTATTGTTTAAAAGGAAATAAATATGGCAGCCTCCATGTACCTCTCAGTTCATGTGTACTTTATGTGTAGTTTAACATCAGCTAACAAAGCAGGTTATATGTGGATAACAAGCTGGACCACAGTCTGCTTACACAAGACTACAAACATAATTTTGACTAGTGTTGGGATTGAAATCTGAATGTTTGTGTAAACGTGGCCACTAACGATACAAGTCAGCGAATGATCATTTACAAATGATTATTTCTACCACTAACGGTGGAAAATCCCCTGACCAATTTGGTTAAATTAATTCAAACCAATTTTTCGGATCGATCCTGTCAATCTAATTGGTTAGGAGATTTTTGTCCATTAGTGACTCCAAATGTTAATTTCCGATCGTTCGTACAAATTATCATTCGTAAACGATCATTCCACAGATTGTATTGTTGGTGGGCACTTTAATGTGTAGTAGTATCATATGTTGTGGGGAAGGCCGCATTGCACACCAAAAAGGCTTCACTTTCTGCTACAAGAAAATATAAGGTATGGAATATTTCTTCCACCAAAAGGCAGGAAACACATACTGCAAAGCTGCTCTCCACTGTACACATTCATGTATTTCTCCTTTGCTTCACTTGCAGCTCTGCATTAAAAATATGTGATATTTTGGTGGAACATACATCAGCCATTCCAGGCATTTTGCTTTGTAAGGCCACTTAACATCCCACAACAACTCAGGGGAAAGAAATCAATCAACATCACAGCTACTTGAACTGGTTAAAATAAGATAAACCCAGACAAGCTTTACAGAGTACACAGCAATCTATTGATTAGCTGGAGCAATAACCACATAAAACCGAGATAAGTAAACAGTTCATAAAATACTTCCATAGATAGGAAGGCTGCAATAATCAGTGAATGGACAGGCTTATCAGAGACAGAGGATGCAGGAAGAGTGTATGACACATGCTGGTACTGCATAAACACACTCCCATTACCAGAGAATGCTGCACAGCCAGGCTAAAGGATGACTGACTGTCTCACAAATACAGCTGTATCAAAAGTGAAGACAAATCTTGGATAACTCCAGTCCCGAAAAGCCGCATGTGGTCCTGAGATGAGGCGAAAAGACAAACAAAAATATTCAATGTTAGGGTTAGAAGGTTAAAATCATTGTAGGCTTACACCCACCTAGTGACCAGGCTATTTTTTACAATTCAGGCCACTGCAGTTTTAAGGGCTTGCTGCAGGGCCATACAACGCAGCACACTAAAGATCGCACCCCTTTTCTGCACACCAACAGAGCTTTCTGTTGGTGCGCTTAGATCGCTGCTGCCATATTTCTTTTTATAAATATATGTATTTTTCTATTTATTTTCCCACCCTCCCCCCCGCCAGCCCATGACAGCGATCGTCTCTCATAGGCATCAGCCTATGAGAGCCGATCGCTCTTGTGCCTCCCCTGGGGACAGCCAAGTGACACGTTTGGCCCCAGTACAGCACTGCCATAGATCGCATCACCGCTGGGAAACTGATGATGGAGCGGAGCTCCGTCATTCAAGTGAAGATGCACACGCTCTGCAAACCACGCCCCAGGAATTAATGCCAATTGGTGTTACACAGTCGGTCGGCATCTGTTAGAAAGGAGGTTTACATTGAGGCGCACGGTTTAAGTTTTGCTTTGAAAAGGGGTAGTTGAAGTTGGGCATTAGGAAGGGCTTTTGTGAATTGGGTTTAGGTGTAGACAATATTTGGCTGAGACATTTTAGTGCTGTCTCGAGCAAGAATCTAGCCTGAGAACAGCAGCCCCACAACATTGTTTAGTGAGCAGATTGGTAAAGGATTCATGGGCCCATTGAGCTTGTACTTACAGTACCTGGTGACCACAGGCCACTCGTGTGCTACCCTGTCATCGCTCATCCACTGACCGTACTGGTCAACTACAGCCTAACAGCATGTATCTACAACACTCATTTCACACAGTATGGCCCTAATAATCAAACAGTTGTGAAGGCAGACACTGATCTACTGTGTGCAAGAATCTTTAAAAAGAGGTCAGTTAGGGTCAGGCAAACTCTGGAATAAAAATGCAGATGAATAAACTCTGTTGCAGAGGAGAGTTTTAGGTGTGTAATATGTATTCTATTTATACAAGAACAAAACAACAGATACCCTGTGGCAGACAAAAGATTACATAAATGTATGGTAAGCAATTCTTAAAGCGGAACTGAAGTAAAAAAAAAAAAAGTTTCACTTACCTGGGGCTTCTGCCATCCCCGTGCAGCTATCCTGTCCCGTGCTGGTCCTCCACGATCCTCCTTTCCCCTACCGCCAGCTAGTTTCGGTTTCGCCGATGGGCCACTGCCCTTGCGCAGCTCTGGCCACGCGTAGCTTCGCTTGCATTTCTGTACACAATAGTGCCCTGCGCAGGACGCTATTGTGGATGGGAACACGAACAAGGCTACACGTGGCAGGGCTGTGCAGTTGTCCATCGACTTACAAGTCGACCTAGGCAAAACTAGCTGGGATCTACCACTAGGCTTTCATGAAAGCCTGCAAAAGCTTGCCCTGAACGCTCCCATTCAAATGGCAGTAGATCCCAAAAAACGCCATTATTATTATTATTTACTATTTATATAGCGCCGACATATTACACAGCGCTGTACTGTGTGTGTATATATATATATATATATATATATATATATATATATATATATATATATATATATATATATATATATATATATATATATATATATATATATATATATATATATATAGTGTCTTGTCACTAACTGTCCCTCAAAGGAGCTCACAATCTACTCCCTACCTTTGCCATATGTCTATATTATGTAGTGTAAGTACTGTAGTCTAGGGCCAATTTTAGGGGGAGCCAATTAACTTATCCGTATGTTTTTGGAATGTGGGAGGAAACCGGAGTGCCCGGAGGAAACCCACAGACACGGAGAGAACATACAAACTCTTTGCAGATAGTGCCCTGGCTGGGATTCGAACTAGAGACCCAGTGCTTGCAAGGCGAGAGAGCTAACCACTACGCCACCGTGCTGCCATGTCTGAAACGCCGCAAAAACGCCCATGTGAACCAGCCCTTAGTCATGAACCTGTAGTACAAGCCTAAAGGTGGCCATACAAGATACAATTAAAAGATCACATTTTTTGCCAATTCGATAATTTTGATCGGTTGTCCCAAAAAATCAAGAGCTTTTTTTGTTTTTGAGCGATAAATTCAATCGAATTTCACATTTTTTTTTTTTTTTTGAAATTGCACATGATGGAAATTTCAGACCAACTTTATAAGAATTGTATGGTGTGTAATGGGTTGCCAATTACTTTACTTTATGTACAGTTCCAATCAATTTTTTTCTGAGTTTTCAATAATTTTATTCATGATTGGGGAAAAATTATTATTATTAATAATAATAATATTAACGCACAGCAATACAAAGTCTGTGCAGCATTCACAGTGCACACGTTGCGTTGTGTGTAACCCAGGGACGGATCAAGACCAAGTTGCGCTTGGGGCAAGGTCAGGTTTTGACGCCTAAACGGCCATTCATTTTGCCGCCTTTTTAAGAATTCAACAAACTGCGCCTGGGGCAAGATACCCGCTTGACACCCCCCCCCCCTAGATCCGTCCCTGCGTGTAGCAGTATTTAGAAAGTGCTGCATGCTGTGCGCTTAGCAATACATTTGCTGCGTTATGTGTGTTGCAGATGCTTAGTAATTATGTTGTTTCTTTTTAAATGTAACACATGCGCCGTTTTCGTTCCATGAGTATGCAACGAAAACGGCTCACCAAGAGACAACGCTATGCAAAATAACATCCAATTTTATAACCTAATGCGCTGTGTTAGGGACACAGTGTGCGACTTTAACGTCGCATCAAACGCAACCTCCCACTGTGAAAGAAGCCTAAGGGTAGGAACACACTAGGCAGAAATGCTAGTGTCATGTAAAACGCCAGCATTAACGCATATAATGTAGGTCAATGGGCCACATGAAAAAACGCATTTTTTTTTCTGCAATATGCATTTTAGGAAATGCTGAACATGCTGCATATTTTTCTAAAACGCATCTAAACTGCACATAATGTATGTCAATGGTGACGCAGAGGTATAGGGTTTTATTGCGTTATGCGGGTTTTTTTTTGTTTTGTTTTTTCTAAACTAGTTTGATGATGTATTTCTGCTTCATATTGACTTCCTAGTGAAGAGCAAAAAAAAATGCATATAAAAAAACCACACAAAACGCACTAAAATGCATTTGCGATTCATATGCAGAAAAAATGCAAACGCATTAAAAATGCGCGTGCGAATTGCAAATGCAAAAAGCAAAGCCTAGTGTGTTCGCAACCTCACAATAAGTTCCCCAGTCTTTTCACTGCCTAACAATTTGTTGTACTGCATTGAGACTCCCCTCCACCCAAAGTGCTGCAGTTTCCACTGTTCAAAAGCACTGTGGTCTTGTTTAATCCACAGTAATCTTTAGAGAGGAAGAGATGAACACAGGGGACACACATAATTAACCAATGGGGAATGCAATTATAAAATTCTACTTACACAGGTGGTTGTCGGCAGCAACCATAAATATGTGTGCGTGTGTGTGTGTGTGTGTGCGTGTATGTAATTCTGGAGAATAGGCATATATACATAGGTGATGTGGATGCACACAGATTGGTCAAAAGGCAAGGGTTAAAAACATGTATTGGTACATAAAAATGTGTTTCTCTGCCCATGTCCTCGGATTACAATGCTGGATGGCTGAACTTCGATAAGAATAAAATAAAGGTCCGGGATATATCTAAAGGTGGCCACACACCATACAAGTTTTTAAATATCTGTTCAATTCAAGAATTGGAATCAATTTTTCTGATTGATTTTAACATTTCAAAAATATGACCACACACACACACACACACACACACACACGTTCAATTTTTCTCCAATTATGATAAAAATTATTGGAAACTGAGAAAATAGCTAGGGTGTGTATATTAATAAATTGACTAACACACACACCATACAATCTTTAGAAAAACTAAAAAAAAAAATTTCCAGCAGATCAGATTTTGCCGACGAATTAAAAAAAAAAAAAAGAAAAGCTTTCATTTTTTTCAGGAGATCCGATCATAATTTATCGAATTGCTATAAAATCAGGTTATTTTATTGTAGCACGTGTGGCCACCTTTAGGACCATTTCACACGGGCAGCTGAACTGCGCGCTCAGTGAGCAGATAGCATACTCCCTCGCAGGAGAATGATGCTAGCAGTGAGAGGTTAAAATAACACCACGCTGACTTGACACATTATAAATGATCTCAACTTCAAATCTAATACAAGCCCCACTTAACGGATAGAGCCGCAGGAGATAGGCCAATGGAATGTGGTGACATTTAAAAAAAAAAAAAAAAAAAAAAAAAAAAAAAAAAAAAAATCTAAAAAAAATATCTAAATCCTGTCTCAAAAGTAAATTATTATTTTTAAAAACATAATACTGCAAAGCAACCAGCAGCTTAAATAGCATATATTTCTATGGATACATCTACCATCCAGGCTGTAACCCCCCCCCCCATCAGTTGAAGAATGGGTACCGACCATGGTGTAGGGGTAATGGTCATTTATTATTATAGGTTTTGCAATTGAGGGCCTGGGACCTACTAGCAGCCTTTCTAAGCTGGCGATTTGTAAAGCTCTTGCTAATGTAATGCTACGGGGGATTAAAAAAAATAAATCACCACACACATAGCATTTCATTAGCAAGAGCTTTTCAAATCACAGACGCTTAGAAGAGCACTGCTAGTGGGTCCCAGGCCTTAGATAAAAAAACAGTCCATTCAAGGAGCCATGAGTGCAAATGTTCCAATAATAAGCTGTTTTTTTCATATTAAGAACCATTCTATGCATGCAGACTCAAGCACTTGCCAACCACGTGGTTGTAAGACACTGCTAGAAAAATCTGACGGGTAGTGACTCGACTTACCAGCCAGCCTAGACCAGTATTCATTGTAAGGTGCTGTGTAGCGCTGTTGAATGCAAACAGCCAACGCATGATAAATGTGGGAGTGGCTGACAGGTGGGATAAAGCAGTGATTTCTGCTGGGTTGCTTCCGTGTGAATTGAGATCAGACTGGTTTGCAAGTATGGTCATGTAAATACTCCGCTCTTTGTAGAATGATGTAAAAAAAAAAAAAAAAAGAAAAAATCTTATGCACAATATTTATGGTCAATTTACATACACTCCATGGCAGTGTATTTCACACTGAGGCAGAACACACCAAGGCAAGGTGAAGCAGACAAAAGTGGCATAATCCTGCATAAACACTAAACAATTTGCATCCGGTATAGACCATCACTAAAATAGATCATCACATGGTGTACAGTCTGCTGAGGAGACGAGGCAGAGAAATAGATTAGGAAAAACACTGACCAAGAAGGAATTAGGATACCAAGAGTAAAGAAGCACACATTAACCACTTGACCACTGGGTTTTTTTTTACCCCTTTAGGACCAGAGCAATTTTCACCTGTCAGTGCTCCTCCCTTTCTTTCGCCAATTACTTAATCACTACTTATCACTATGAAATAATCTATATCTTATTTTTTTGCCACCAATTAGCCAATAATTTCTTTGGGAGGTACAATAGGCCAAGAATTATTTTATTCTAAATGCATTTTAACTGGAATAATAATGAATTTTTTCAATTTTTTTCTTATTTCTCAGTTTTCAGCCATTATAATTATAAAATAAAAACGAACACATTTTATTTGCCCATTTGACCCGGTCATTGCAACATTTAAAATATTTCCCTAGTTCAATGTATGGCGCCAATATTTTATTTGGAAATAAAGGTTTCCCTTTTTTTCAGTTTAGCGCCCATAACTAATGACAAGCACTTCAATTAAAAAAGAACAGTAATATACCCTCTCGACATACATATTAAAAACACCACGGTCCTCAAGTGGTTAAATGAAAAGTATTTGGGTGTAATTTTACTATTTTGCCACAAGATGTCCTCGCACATTATTTTCTATTCTTGTACAGAAGTACATAAATAGGAAGTAATGTGTGGCACTGTAACTCCGTAAGATACAATGACGCAGGCATCTCATTGATGCCAGCATTCAGAAACACCGGTATTTAGATTAATGAATGGGAACTGCGTTCCCAGGGCCTACTCCTGGAGACATCTTCAATGCACTGGCCTGGAAAGTCGTTGCCAGGGCCTACTCCTGGAGACATCTTCAATGCATTGGCCTGGAAAGCCGTGGCTAGGGCCTACTCCTGGAGACATCTTCAATACATTGGCCTGGAAAGCCGTGGCTAGGGCCTACTCCTGGAGACATCTTCAATACATCGGCCTGGAAAGCCATGGCTAGAGCTGGATCTTTGCTCTGATGAGAGAACGCATTAGAATTCCACTAGCCGTACCCTTATCCTAATATTGTACTTACCCCTCCCCGAGGCACATTTTAGCCAATGACTCAGAAGGATTCTTGTAAATGGCTGGAAAGGCCCACCACTTGGGTACTGTTGTTGGATTCCTGCTAGGTGTCTCCAGCAGATCAGACCTTACCAGATTGGAATTCAAAATCGCATAGTGATAAAGTCCATACAAGGCAAACTTTACTTTGATAGATTTCAGTAGATGCAGCGCACGCGTTGGGCTGTCACAATGCTCCTGCTTTGCTCCCACTCCCCTCTTGCACACACATTTTCAAACAGGTCCAATTAGACTTTCAATCAAATCGATTGAAAGCTAATTAATTGGATAAATTGGATCTGTTAAAAGAAGAAATAAAAAAAAACTAAAACCATTTCCCCAAGCATTGCTCTACCCACCGAGCTGAGACAAGACCCTACCCACTTCTTTCAATGCCCAGAAGGAGCCTACAGGTGGATGAAACCCAGCTCAAAAACAACCACACTTGGTAATGCAACTAAGAGCAGGACCTTTTCTTTTCAAACAAAGAAGAAATATATATGTCAAATTGTTAAACCGCTGTTTTGGTTGCCCTGTAATGCTCCTTATAAAATATTTTATAATGGCTGGTTTTGAGGCACGTTACTATAGCTGTGTTGAGTGAACACTACAGGTTTCTATGTGTAGCACCTGAAAAATACACGCGCACTACTCAAATGGTTATGTGAATGACCTGCTTTCTATAGCGGAGGTTTAAGCACTTCAGATTACCCTTTACCCATTTATTTTCTCTTTTCAGGATTTTTTTTTAACCAAAATGTTTATTAGTAGGTGTTAAATGTAATATAGGTAACAAGCTGTACATTGCTGCATGCCAGAGTACATCTATAGCCAGGCAGATTGGTGACATGGTGGATAGCACTCATCTTGTGGCACTAGGTTCCTGATTTGTATCTGGGCCAGGGCATTACCTGCACGGAGTTTGTATGTTCTCCCCGTGTTTATGAGAGTTTCCTCCCACATCTCAAAAACATACAGCTAAGTTAATTCCATCAAAATTGGCTTTATATGAAAAGCGGACATATGACTATGATGGGGATTAGATTGTGAGGGACAATTTGTGACAAGACCATACACTGTGTGAAAATGTCAGTGTTACCTAAATTAAAAAAAATAAATAAATTATTGGTGTTGTATAGCCTATTCCTCCCACATATTTATGCTTTGTTGTACAGTAAGGTGTGAATTTATCGGTTCCTATTCCCAACAATTTGGGTTGGTGACTTTATTAATAGGTTTGCTTACTTGGACATTCCTTATTCTGGCTCTGGTTGTGGCTAGGTAATGTCTGGATGTGGCTGCAACCCTACCGACAGCAATTCTCAAAGTACTCTGCACCTTTCAGCCCCTTTCATAAACTACATCATGCCTTTTTCTATGCCTTTCCATCCTGCTTTGGTGGGGATGAGCTCACCAATTTTCTTTCACTAACAAGAGAGTCTTTATAATTTCCACAGCTTCGTCAGGCCTTTAATTCTCACCTTACCGTTACTCCGGTGATTATAGAAGACTTCCTATCACTTCACTTACTTGAGGAGGAATGCCCAAGTCCAGCTCTTAAACTAATTCTGAATATATATATATAATTCATTATGGACAGTGCAGACTGGTCTGACAGTAAAAGCTCTTTCAGGAAATGTAAAGCTGACATTCCCTTCTTGAATCAGGCAGGGAAGAAAGCTCAGGAGGTACCTAAATGCATTGGTTTGTCTCCAGAAAGGAACCGTTTAAATGATTATGCTGAAGTGGGCGCTACATCTGGAAGACTTGTCTCCTTTGTCCCAGGTTAAAAATTAAATTACGTAGTGTTTAAACTTCACCCCATCCCTTTTTCCCAACCTAATCTATTCTTAACCCAAAATTTCAGCCCTTTGGCAACAGAACATTAAATTTATCTCAGGCTTGGTTCACAGCGAGGTTGGGGTACATTCCCTGTAAAAGCAGGAACGGAAAGAATCTGTGCCACGTTATCCATGCGTTGCGTAGTCAATGAAAAGGTCTGTTAAAGAGACTCTGAAGCGAGTCTCAATTCTCTTTTCTAACCTGTATTAATGTTAAGCCCCATAAGCACAGCTAAACCGCCGCTATCCCGCGGAAAAACGAGGGGTTAATACCCCCCAAATCCCACCAGTAAAATCCACGACTTTCTTGGTCAAGGATTTTGCTCTTCCTGGAGGCAGAGCTATGAGCTGTAGCTCTGCCTCCATGCGTGTCAATCGCCGCGCGGATCTCCGCCTCTCCCCTGCCCCCCTCTGTGAAGGCAGATGAGAGGGGCGAGAGAGGGGCGGTGGAGAGGCGGCGATCAGCGGGGATTGACGCGCTGAGAGGCAGAGCTTATGGCTGTAGCTCCGCCTCAATCAGGAAGCGCTCCCCCGACACAGGAGAGGGGATTTGGGGGGTGTTAACCCCTCGTTTTGCCGCGGGATAGTGGCGGTTTAGCTGTGCTTATGGGGTTTAACATTAATATAGGTTAAAAAAGAGAATTGAGACTCGCTTCAGAGTCTCTTTAACTAACGCAGGCATTATGCGGTAAACACAATGCATGTAGTGCATTGGGATACTGCACTACGTCAGACTACATCGCAAGGCTACATCGCAATGGTCACACTGTGAACCTAGCCTTAGACAAACCCAAATTGTACTTGCCAAGCATTTTCCATTTGGTCTGCCTCCAGTAGCAAAAACAATAAATTCTATAGGACAATTTTATTTAAAGTCAGGAAATCTATAACAAGATGGACATTGCCTGATATACCTAGTATGTTTAAGATCCTAAATTCCTGCTTCTTATGCAAAAAATTACTTTACACACATACATTTATTGAGTGATCGGTGGTAATGTATACAATGTATACCAGGCTCCCCGTAAAGTGGTCTGGGTTAATATATAAACACCCTTGGCTTTTAGGCTAGGTTCACACTGGAGCATTGCAATCCCTGGAAAAGAGGATCACAATGGAGGGTAAAAAGTTACATTGTTTGTTACATATACAGTCAAGCATACAGTTAATAGTATGCTTCACTGCCACAATAAAATGGGAATGTTGTCCAGCACTGCACAACATGCGAGGCATGCGGCCTTGCATTACGCCAACAAATCCATTGCATTGCTAACACGCCCTTATATACTAAAATGGTGCTAATGCGCCATTACAATATATATGTTAACCGTGCAATTATATTTTCGGATGCTCCGCAAAGCATCTGTCTGAACCTAGCCATAGACTCCCCGAAAACCAATGCTTCTCTTAGCTAATGCAACATAATATACATAACCAGATCGTGTGTGTCTGTGTGTCTGTGTGTTAGTTCTCAAAGGGACAATCCATCAGATGCCATTACACAGAACACAGAATCCGACATCTAGGTGTCAGATGTAAGTTAGCAGATGCAATACAGACCTGAATTATTGAATGACTATTATAAGCTGAAAAGCAATTGAAATATGGGAAAAAGTAAAAATATGTAATAAAAATGAAAGAGTAATAATAATAAAAAAGGGCACTAGAGGATGGTCCACTGGGGTGCCTATGGCCAAAGCAGCTGAGAAGCACTTGTTTTGCATGAAGCATAGTGACAAGGGTGCTGGATTTTGTTGGATTGCTGGGTGAGGCACTGAACACAAAGATCCTTTCTTCTTTGCACATGAGGATATCATGTCACAAAGGACAAGATATAAGAATATCATTGTTTTGTTATTAATAAGGCTTTCCTTTTTGAACAGTCACAGGACAGTTCTAAAGCCCATATAGGGTAAACCTTTTCACAGCTAGCACCCCTTGGCTCACGTATGTGAGTGTTACATAACGCTGCCAGTAGTATTTTATGTAGCACCTCCCGAGGCCTCTTCTCTGTGCCTTTCCCATCTCCAGTCTAGGCTCCCACTGACTCATTAGAAGGAGCGCATAGACTAAGCAGTGGATCAGGGTCAGGCGAGGGTAGCTACATTTCAACATGTAGCGTACTCCCAGTTATGCTCACTACGTTAGAAGCACACACTGATTGTGCCCACAGCATATATGATCACGCATACAAAGGGACCTCCTGGGGCTTTCTAAAAGAAGATGAAAAGATATCAGCAAAAACACGTCACAGCTTTTCCTTCAGTGTATCATTTATGGCTGGCTCAAGTCATGAAAGAAGGTGTACCTTATCGCAGATTATCTTGTACTCTGTGACAAAACACAATGCCCTACACATCGTACATCGGATTGTTTTTTATTGCTTACTCTCCAAAGCAGCCTCTTGTAATCATCTTTATTTTACACCTTGAGGCGATCTGACGAAAACATAGTAAGCATTTCCTGTAATTTGGATTAAGGAGTCGAAGGATATGATTCCAGTCTCTATCTGGCTATCACCCATGAAAGAATCAAGATTAAAGCTGCTTGGCTGCCAAGTGCATCTAAAGTGCAACCACAACTTAAGAGAAAAGCAAATAATTGGCAAAGAAAACCTTTACAAGCAGCAGCCCAGCGGACTGTGTTTGCATTCTCCTTCCAGAGCTACTTATGTTGGTTTTGGGCAGAGTTCCAACTGTTGTACAACATGTGTTCAGACAGCAAGTGGTCAAACCATTAAAGTACATGAAAAATGCTGTGTATTCCGAGGAAAGCAATAACATCAGATGGTGGTAAAGTGATCTCCCCTAGAGAGTGTAAATCAAGACAGCGCTGCACTTCCTCATGCTGCTCTTTGTACCCCTACTATGGACATTGCTGCTAGAACACATTACTGTATCACACATGCTTCAGTGACAGCCTAGTAATGGGATTACATATGCACAACACATCCCATGAATACGTTACACATCTCTGGTGCTTAACGTAAATTATATGGTGCTTTAATCAAGGCTGGACAAATCCCAGGCATTAAATAGCCAAGTCTACTTAAAACATTACAACTTCTGAACTTTTCTCTAATTGTTGTCAATGGAGGTTGCTCATAAAAATGTACTGAACTGAACAGAATAGACTGGCTTCCATAATAATTTACCCAGCTCTATATATGGTGAAGCTACAAAACAAGAAGGGATAAGCTATTTAAATCCAACTCCAGGGAAATATTTGTTAGGTATGGACAGTGCCAGAAAGTGTTAGAAGCTCTCTGTCGCCTTTAGGCCGGTTCACACAGCGTCCTCTGGCAGGTCACGACGTTTCCGGTGCCGACGGGTGTGTTACTAGTCACACAGTGTTTCATTCATGTCCAAGCTTTTTGTTCACTAAGGCGACTGGTGCAGCGTCTAGAAAGGACAGCAGTTCCATCAATAAGAGGTGCACAAACAGCAGCAATCACGCAAACAACGGTAAGCGATTAATGTGAGCACCTTTGCTAAAAGAACTGCTTCCATTCCATTTCAGCCACGCTTTGGAATTGCCAATTTCAAAAGCGCTAGGCTAATAAAGGTCAATGGAGGCGATTCCCCAGAAGTGGAGATTTCCCCAAAATTGAAATCAAAGGTCTTACAGCATTTTTGTGCTGTATAGTATAGTAACATTGGAAAAAAAATTCAATCACTGTACAAAAGCAATTTAACTACACAGAACCTCAAAAATGAAAAGAAAACTGCAATTGCTGTACAAACTGCTATGGTAGCATAAAAAAAAAAAACCGCTTCAAAAGCACCGGAAACGGCTCCGGCCCAGCCCTTAGGTTGTAATACTCGTTTGTCTACACACACTGGGCTGTTTTTTTTCCTCACATACTCTTCCTGTGAACAAGGTAAAGCAAACAGAAAATCCTGTTAATGTGACCACTTTCAAAGGTGGGACTTAGCTTCCTAAAACGCACAATTTATAAAGTAGCAATAGGTGTGGTCTCCACTTCATAGATCAGCAAGCAGTATTCAACACTTTTAAAGTGGAGAACGTTATTGGCTTCAATAAGGGTGGTGAGCAAATTTGCTTTTTATATTTAATTATTCAAACATGCAAGTAAATGGGAAACCCACAGACAAGGCAGATTATCTTCTGCAACTAAAAGCTGCCCAGCATAGCGGATGTACTGTGTGCAGTCGGCCAAGCTGGTAACAGAATTGGCTAAGAAGTGGTGCACGGAGGCGCACATATGCTCCGATTGCCTTGCATGCCACATGTGACCAGTTGCTACTTGTTAGCAGCAAAGCTGGTAAGCAGATCTGACAAGTGCCATTACGAATTAGGGTGGCGTTTGCAATTCATGGAAAGAAAACACAACCTTGCCATTAAATAGAAAGCACTTCTAGCATTTCATTTTGATTTAATTTTAAGTCTTTATGTTTCTTTAACATTTGTCCTTACTTAAATCTGCAAAAATAAATATTTCACTTAACTTTAAGAAATGACCAAAGCTGATGCTGCACAAATGTTTTGTATCAATCTTAAAGTTTTCCTTTCATTTTACTGTGCAGCCATCTATTCCTAGATAGCTGCACAGAATTGCCAGAAAGATCTACAGATTTGCCAGAAAGCTCAAATTCTACTTTGTTCCTACCTTGGTCACAGTATTCTGTTTGGAGCACAAAATGCCAATTTTTCAGCATAAAATGTACCTGCACAGAACAGGAGGCCCCGTTAAAGTACACCTGACGTGAGAGGCACAGGATGGCCGCCATATTTATTTCCCTGCTTTAAACAACACCAGTTACCTGACATCTTGCCGATGCTCCTAGTTCCAATAGATTCTGAATCACACACCGGTAACACGCATGTGGCTAACGATTAGCACTTGAAAATATGGAGCTGAAATAATAGGATTGGCAAATACATGGCATGTCGCCCGTCAGGGATCAAGACTCAATCCCTCTATGGACACCGCAGGGCCCAGGCTGTACAGAAAGAATAGCAAAGTGCTCTATTTCTTTGCATATGGAGGGGGGGGGGGGGGCACAGAGCAGCACAGGGTGGGTAGATTGACTGGGGAGATCAATGCTCATCGCCAGCAACTGCCTCTGCAGAGTTGGCTTAACCTCAAACTGTTTAACTCTAGACAAGCTTATTTCACTGAAAGTACCCCCTGAATTGAGAGAGATAGAGTCTACCATATTTATTTGCTTTTAAAACATCAGTTGCCTTGCAGTCCTGCTGATCTCTTTGGCTGCAGTAGTGTCTGAATCACATGCATGAACCAAGCATGCAGTTTATCTAGTCACACTTCAGTCAGAAACCCCTGATCTGCTGCATGCTTGTTCATGGTCTATGGCTAAAAGTATTAGAGGCAGAGGATTAGCAGAGCAGTCAAACTTCAGAATCAAAATCATTTATTTCGCCTAGCATGACTGGGTCATGCCCGGAATTGCATTTGACATACATAACTCAGTCCATCATATTCACAGAAACAATGCAAGACAATAGATAAAAGCACAATAAGACAGTAACAGACCGTGGACGCTAGACACCAAAAAGAGTTGGTGACACAGTAAGATACAGTATAGTTTTTCTTTGCTTTTTCTTTTCTTTGCTTTGTTTAACCACTTAAGGACTGCAGTGGAAAACCCCCCTAAAGACCAGGGCAATTTTAACTAAATGGGCCACTGCAACTTTAAGGCATAGCTGCAGGCCCGTACAACTCAGCACACAAGTAATCCCCCCCCCCCCCCCCCTTTTTTTTCTCCCCACCAACAGAGCTCTCTGTTGGTGGGGTCTGATCACCCCCCAGTGGTTTTTTTTTTTATCAATTTTATGTTGCTTTTTTTTTATTATTATTTTTTACTATTTGTCCTTTCATTCATTTATTTAAAACCCTCCCTCCCCCCAGCCAGCCAATCATAGCGATCAGCTCTCATAGGCTTCACCCTATGAGAGCCGATCGCTCTCTTTTCCCCAGGTCACAGCGCTGCACTATGTAGATAGACGGCGATCACGCCGTCTAACAGTCTATCTACCGAGCGTCGATTGCCGCTCGGAGACTGAAGAGGGGGCAGAGCTCTGCCCCCCGAGCAGGAGATGCGCGTGTAGCGTGCGCGATCTCATGCAAATTAGAGCCACAGGACTTGACGTCAATTGGCATTAGGCGGTCCTGGGGCTGCCGCGTCCACGCCCGTTGGCGTGGGGCGGTCTTTAGGTAGTTAAGGGCCAGTTTCCCCTCTCCCCCCGGCGCGATGCGGCTACAGAACTAAAACCAATGCATGACAATGGAACAGTTTCCATTGCGTGCTAGTTATGCAGAGCGATCCGAAAATCTGCAGCATGCAGCAGATTCTTGCACGGCCGCATCTTCATACCATCACATGACATCCTTATGCATGACCATCCCCTTCCATCACACAAGACATGCTAAAGGAAATAAAACACATTAGCATGCAATATACAAATATATAGAAACTGGACTTAGTATCCAAAAATGATGTTTGTAAAGCAGATCTCTGGGAACAAAGAACTTCCTTTAGGGCTCTTTCACACTAGCTAATGCGTGCAGGAACCCGATTTTGTGCACACGTTATGGCGCAACGCAGAGCATCGGGAAGTTGCAGTTTGACGCGTATACATATCTAATTCACCCAACAGGAAACCGCTTGTGACGTAGAATTAAAAGCTCCCAGAGGCAACGTAACACTCTGGAACGCTTTGTCTAATGTGAACGGAAACATGAAAGTCAATAGACTTTCATGTTGCCTTTCTTACCGCATCCTAGGTGCATTCTGTCAAAACAGATGAAACAGCGCCTAGTGTGAAAGACCCCTAAAGGCCCATTTAAAAAACATCAATGAAAGGCCTATATAAAAAAGAGAAACCGAAGCAAAACATTAGGGTTTTAGCAGTAATATGAAATGTAGCTTTTATTTATGTGGTACAATGAACCACATTAAAGAGTCCTTATGTTACAGTGTTACATTGGAATAAGGCCTACTGCCAGACCGATAAAACCCTCATTTTTTGCTTTGGTTTCTCATCTGCTATATGCTGTCACGTGAGGGGTGGCCATCAGCTACTGTAATTTTAAAATAGCACTGTCTGCCACTTTACACTCCACCTACCACTATCCTAACATATACATTTGCACTACTTCCCACTAGGACAAGAGAAGAGAGAGGGAACAATTCTCCCAGATGACATGCAGACAGTACCAATAAACCACAGAGCTTCTTCCTTTCTTTACTGCACAACACAAACTTTTTTTTCCTGGATTGAGCATTAACTTGTGGCCCGAACCAATAAACAGCTGGTGCAGTGAGGGGTCATGCTTGCAAGCATTACACATGTATGTGACAGAGCTGCCTACAATCACTTTGATTTTACCTGTTTCTATACATGCTAAAAATGCAATACATCATTATAAAACTTCATTCAACAGGCTATGATGGCAAAGCCATAATTCTGAACTTTCCTTGCTGCTATACAGTGCACATGCAGACTCTTTCCCAGAGTTGTCCATTCATGCTATCTATAGCAAACACCCTCCTTGCAGCAACTGCAAGGCCTTGACTTAGAAGTTATTCTAAACAGTTTAGTCCTGGGAGTTCTCATGAGGGATAGTGAGCCAAGGGCTGCTTGGCTCTGCAGTAGGTGAACAGATATCTCCAAACTCAGCACAGACCTGCAGCATTAGAGTATGGGGCAGTGCACACCAAACATTGCTAGTGTACCGGTAATAGCAAACATTAGGCATTTTTAGAAGTGATTTTTCAAAGCGATTCCAGGCATGTGCCTAGCGATTTTCTGGTTATGCCTAGAAATTTTTGGAGCGTTTTGGTGTAAAGATTTTTTTTACTTTTTTTGTACAGTTTGAGCTGGAAGTTAACAGCTTTTGCACGAAAAAGCTTGGTAAATCACTCTGTTAGGCTGGATCCACACTATAAGGCCCCGTTCACACTTGCGGTTCTCTGCCAAACGGACCGGATGACCTGACCGGATCCGGATCGGAACCGTACGGTTCTGATCCAGATCCGGTCAGTTTGCATCAGGTGTTCATCAGGATGCGATCCGGATCCGTTTGGTAAAAGATAGTAGAAAAGGAGCTGTTTAGCACTCACCTCCACCTCCGACATACTGCCAACATCTCCAGCACGTTTAAAGTCACTGCTGCTCCACTCCAAAATGCTTGCCCATGTGTCCCCAAATCGCCGCTTCAATACGCATAAGGAAGTGGGGTAGAACATCCGGATTTTTAGCCAGTGTGTTGTGCGCTCTCCGGTTCTCATTGGTTTGTATTGGCCGGATGGTGCAGTCCGGCTCCGCTCCGGATACGGCTGCCGGAGGAGCCGGACCAAAAAATAGCGCATGTTGGGTCTTATGCCGGAGTCCGGACGAAACGGACGCATGTGAACGGACGCATAGGCTTTCATTGCTATGCCGTGCGTCCGTTCTGCATGCGGTCCGGCTCCGGCACGGCGATTCCGGACGGCGACCGCTAATGTGAACCGGGCCTAAGCGTTTTTGTGAGCACTTGTGATTGCTGAGCGCTTTTTCCCCATCATTAAAGAGAACCCGAGGTGTGTTTAAAGAATGTTATCTGCATACAGAGGCTGGATCTGCCTATACAGCCCAGCCTCTGTTGCTATCCCAAACCCCACTAAGATCCCCCTGCACTCTGCAATCCCTCATAAATCACAGCCATGCTGTGAGGCTGTGTTTACATCTGTAGTGTCAGTCTCAGCTGCTCCCCCGCCTCCTGCATAGCTCCGGTCCCTGCCCCCGTCCCTTCCCTCCAATCAGCAGGGAGGGAAGGGATGCAGGCGGGGACTGGAGCTCTGCAGGAGGCGGGGAGAGCAGCAGACTGACACAATAGAGATAAACACAGCCAGCTCTGACAAGCTGTTTGTCAGCAGCAAGGCTGTGATTTATGAGGGATTGCAGAGTGCAGGGGGACCTTAGGGGGGTTTGGGATAGCAACAGAGGCTGGGCTGTATAGGCAGATCCAGCCTCTGTATGCAGATAATATTCTTCAAACCCACCTCGGGTTCTCTTTAAAATCACATAAAATACATAAAATAAAGATTTTTACCGTGATTTTAATGAAAGTCAATGGTAAAAAGGGAGCACAAAAGCGCTTATAGTGTAGATCCAGCTTTATAACATTTTTAACCACTTCAGGTTTCGGCGTACGCTTAACTACGCCCCTGAATCCTGAAGTGGATTGCATGGAAACGGGCGCTCGTATGAGTGGCCGTTCCATGTCAGTTCACGGAGGGTGTCTCCGTGAACACCCTGAGAGCCGCCGATCGCAGCTCGCAGGGTAAATGTAAACACGCGGGGAAGATCTTCCCCGGTGTTTACATATATAGGAGTTTACATATATATGGAGGAAATCGGCGATTCCCGGCCTCTGATTGGCCGGGGATCGCCGGCACCTGATAGGCTGAAGCCTATCCTATCCGGCGCAGGACGGAATTCCGTCCTGCGCCGCTCACAGGGGGAGGGAGAGGGAGGGAAGGGGAAGGAGGCCAGGAAGCGCTGCGGAGGGGGGCTTTGAAGAGCCCCCCACCCGCAAGCGCAAGCAGCCGGCAGCGAACAGACCCCCCCAGCAGGACATCCCCCTAGTGGGGAAAAAAAGGGGGGGGGGGGGGGGAAGTCTGATCGCCCTGGCTGCTAGCTGATCGGTGCTGCGGGCTGGAGAGCCCACGCAGCACCGATCAGCAAAACCACCCCCTGGCACAGAAGTGGTTAAAGCTATTTTCCACTTTTCGTATACTTCACATTGAGGCTGAATCACCTCACAAATGCTGCAGGACCCCCGTTTGCGGAAAAAAACAACACAAAAAAAAAAACATCGCTCTGGTGTGATCCATCCCATACAAATACATTAACAAAGTGCTTTTCAGCGATCAGAAGCACTCTTGGTGTGCACCAGCCCTGTGGCAGTCAGCCCGCTGTACTGTACTGTGCACCGATATCACCAATCACAGCACAGACCTGCAGCATCAGTGTGGCATTCAGCCTGCTATAATGTAGGGTGCACAGATATCACCAGACACAGCACATACCTGCAGCATCAGTGTGGCATTCATCCTGCTATACTGTAGTGTGCACCAATATCACCAAACACAGCACATACCTGCAGCATCAGAGTGTGGCAGTCAGCCTGCTATACTGTAGTGTGCAGAGATATCACCAGACACAGCACATACCTGCAGCATCAGAGTGTGGCAGTCAGCCTGCTATACTGTAGTGTGCAGAGATATCACCAGACACAGCACATACCTGCAGCATCAGAGTGTCACAATCAGCCTGCTATACTGTAGTGTGCACCGATATCACCAAACACAGCACATACCTACAGCATCAGAGTGTGGCAGTCAGCCTGCTATACTGTAGTGTGCAGAGATATCACCAGACACAGCACATACCTGCAGCATCAGAGTGTGGCAGTCAGCCTGCTATTCTGTAGTGTGCACAGATATCATCAGACACAGCACAGACCTGCAGCATCAGAGTGTGGCAGTCAGCCTGCTATTCTGTAGTGTGCACAGATATCATCAGACACAGCACAGACCTGCAGCATCAGAGTGTGGCAGTCAGCCCTCTATACTGTACTGTGCACAGATATCACCAAACACAGCACATACCTGCAGCATCAGAGTGTGGCAGTCAGCCCTCTATACTGTACTGTGCACAGATATCACCAAACACAGCACATACCTGCAGCATCAGAGTGTGGCAGTCAGCCTGCTATACTGTAGTGTGCAGAGATATCACCAGACACAGCACATACCTGCAGCATCAGAGTGTGGCAGTCAGCCTGCTATTCTGTAGTGTGCACAGATATCATCAGACACAGCACAGACCTGCAGCATCAGAGTGTGGCAGTCAGCCCTCTATACTGTACTGTGCACAGATATCACCAAACACAACACATACCTGCAGCATCAGAGTGTGGCAGTCAGCCCTCTATACTGTACTGTGCACCGATATCACCAAACACAGCACATACCTGCAGCATCAGAGTGTGGCAGTCAGCCTGCTATTCTGTAGTGTGCACAGATATCACCAAACACAGCACATACCTGCAGCATCAGAGTGTGGCAGTCAGCCTGCTATTCTGTAGTGTGCACAGATATCAGACACAACACAGACCTGCAGCATCAGAGTGTGGCAGTCAGCCTGCTATTCTGTAGTGTGCACAGATATCATCAGACACAGCACAGACCTGCAGCATCAGAGTTTGGCAGTCAGCCTGCTATTCTGTAGTGTGCACAGATATCATCAGACACAACACAGACCTGCAGCATCAGAGTGTGGCAGTCAGCCCTTTATATTGTACTGTGCACAGATATCACCAAACACAGCACATACCTGCAGCATCAGAGTGTGGCAGTCAGCCTGCTATACTGTAGTGTGCAGAGATATCACCAGACACAGCACAGACCTGCAGCATCAGAGTGCGGCAGTCAGCCTGCTATACTGTAGTGTGCAGAGAGCTCCACGTTTTCATATTTCTCCTGACAAAGAAGTCATGGGTGCAGCTCATATTTGTCATTCCACCCACAGTATACACTTTTGACAAACACCAGACGTAACCTATAGCTTTCCTACATATTGTTTTAACAGTGCAAGGCGGGTCTTAATGTTGAAGTTTAACTATTTTCAGACATGAATTCTAGTTTTCGAAAATGTGTAAATAACTGTCTTAACTTCTGTAGTTGCATTGCTGCAAAAATCGCAATACCAATTTGTGTCTAGTGTAAATGGCCCTAATATTTTTAGCCGGAGACCCTAAACAAGCATGCAGCAGATCAGGTGTTTCTGACTGTCAAATCTGACAAGATTAGCTCCATGCTCGTTTCTGGTGTTATTCAGACACTACTGCAGCCAAATAAAACAGGGCTGCCAGGCAACTGGTATTGTTTAAAAAGAAATAAGGCAGCCTCCATATACCTCTCATTTCAGTTGTCCTTTAATCAGCACTGCTGAGACACTAATTACCTCACCTGTGAATGTTTGTGGTTTTCTGCAAAGCAAGCACTACTGGTGGTACTTGAGGACAGGGTTAAGAGCTCCTGCTCGAATGATCTGAGATTTGGTGACTGTGGAGGTCATCGGCATACTGCGAACTCATTGTCATGTTCAGTGTTCTCCCCAGAATTTTTTTCCAGCCGGGTGGCATGAAATAGTAGCCGGGTGGCATGAAAAAGTAGCTGGGTGGGGAGAGTTGAAAATGCAGGGCAACTGTGCTTACAGCATAGGAGGAGGTGAGAAGGTGAGCCAATGACAGCCGGGTGGTCACCAAATCTAGCCGGGTGGAGCACCCGGCTAAAAGAGCCTGGGGAGAACACTGATGTTCAAGAAACCAGTTTGAGACAAAAAGAGCCACCAGCCTGAACTGTTGAAACAAAGCTGGATGATCCATGCTTTCATGTTATGCTAAATTATGTTTCTACCGGTTGAATGTAAGAGTTGAAATTGAGACATTTTTCCAATCTTGGAGAGACTGTGCATACTGTAGCAGGGCTGTGGAGTCGGAGTTGGAGTCGAGGAGTCGGGGCAATTTTGGGTACCCGGAGTCGGAGTTGGAGTCGTGGTTTCAGAAACTGAGGAGTCGGAGTTGGAAGATTTTTGTACCGACTCCACAGCCCTGTATTGTAGTCTCAGTTTCTGGTCCTTAGCGGTCAGGAGTGGCACCTGATGTGGTCTTCTGTTGCCCATCTGTTTCAAGGTTCAAAGAATGTGTTCAGAGATGGTTTTCTGCATACTTTGGTAGTGGTGAAAGGTCACTTGAGCGCCTGTTTTTTAATCTTATTCTACTATGACATCTACAAAGCAATGTCATTCACACAACTGCCACTTACTGATCTTTTCTCTCTTTCAGACCAGCCCTTCTGGCACCAGCAACCATGTCATGTTCAAAGTAATCCTCGTTCTACACCATTCTGATGCAGTGTTTGAACTTCAGCAACGTGTCTTCACCATGAGTAGATGCCCAAATGCATTGAGCTGCTGCCATGTGATTGGCTGCTTAGCCATTTTTGTTAACAAGCGAATGAACAGGCATACCTAATAAAGTGACCAGTGAGGGTCTACTCCCATGTAAACCAAGATTTTGGGGCCAAAAAAGTATGTTCAATTCAAATACTGATTTATATTTGTGCAAGTGCAGAGAGCACAAGGGAGGCTCAAGGTATGCATAACATAAGGCTCTATTGTGCACCCCCCCCCCCCCCCCTGTTAAATCACAGTGTTCCCCTTATTGCACAGACTATGGGCAGCATGGCAAACTGGAGAGTTAGTGAATGGCTACCTTTTCTGTGTTCCAAGTCACCAGACTCCTCTTTTCAGTCAGTACCACATTCTGCCATTGTATCTGTAGCAGATTTGTCCCTATGTCTATAGCTGTTGTCTCAAGCATCTCTCGCTAGATAACCAATGAAAAGCAAGACCCAGAGTGATGCTGGAGATACAGTTGAAGAGGGAGGCATCAGCTGATAGAAGGAACACAGCGACTTTCAATGCAAGAATGTTAACTGTACAGTACCACTCCAGCAAATTTGGCTGTCCTCAAGACTCCAAACACCGAAAAATTTTGGACACACACACACAAAAAAAAAAAAAATGATGATTAGGTAAAAGGGAAAGCACTGTTGATTTTATTTGTAACTTATGTTGAAACAGCTTCCTATGTCTGTGACATGTCTCCAGTGGTTACTGGTCCAGAAAATAATCAGCCAGCTTGGTCAGACACTATAGGCAATAGAATGAAGATTTGTTTCCTCTATTCTTTAATTTGTTCAATTTCCCTGTACTCTTGAATTGCACGTTGTTAAAGTCTGGTACAGTTAAGGTGGCCACACAATACACAATTTTTAAAATATCTGTTCAATTCAAAAATAGCGATCAATTTTTCTGACTAATTGTAACAATTCAAAAATCTGACCAATGTACCACACACACTTATGTTAAATTTTTTCCAAAATCATGAATAAAATAATTGATACCTCAGAAAAAAAAATTATTGGAAATGTACATCAAGTAACAATAATATTTTTATAGCGCTTTTCTCCCTGGGGACTCAAAGCGCTGTAACCCTGCATTATGCAGTCTCAAAGGCTTGGAAAAAGGTGAGTTTTTAGCCTTTTTTAAAGCTGTCCAGAGAAGGAGCCTCTCATACTGATTGTGGAAGTGAGTTCCATAGAGTAGGGGATGCATAGGAAAAGGCTCGAGCACCAAATGGTAGGTGTATCCTGGGAATAACCAGCTTCATCTTGTTGGCAGAGCGGAGGGTGCGTGGAGGGGCATAAAGTTCCAATACCCGCTATGTATTTGGGTCCCATGTGGTTTAGAGTCTTGAATGTCGGCAGGCAGATCTTAAAATTGGTTCTCCATTTTACTGGCAACCAGTGAAGAGTTTGCAGTACTGGGGTGATGTGTGAGCTGCGGGGGGCATTGGCTAGGAGTCTGGCTGCAGCATTCTGTAGTAGCTGTAAGGGGCGTAGAACCTTATCTGTAGATCCGATGCACAGGGCATGCAGTAGTCTAGGCAGGAGGATAAAAATGCATGAACCAGGGCAGGTAGGTCTTCAGCTGGGATAAAGTGTTTGATTTTCACTATATTTCTTATATGGAAGAAGGAAGACTTGACGACAGCTGATACATGCTGAGTTTTAGATTTCCATCCAGGATCACCCCAAGGTTTCGCACAGAGTCTTTATGCTGTACAGTATCTCCCCCAATTGCTAGTTTGAGGTGGTGAGCGTTTTGAACTTTATCCATCATGTGTGGACCACCTACCACCAACACCTCTGTTTTGTCAGAGTTCAGCCTCAGCCAGCTGGTGTTCATCCAATTTTGTAAATCCACTAGACACGCATTTATGGATGCTGATGGGTCTTGGGTGCCAGGCTTGAAGGACAGACCCAGTTGTGTGCCATCTGCATAACAATGGTATCTTAGGCCATAGTTCTGGATTATTTTGCCCAGTGGGAGCATGTAGACTGTAATTGACAATCACACACCATACAGTTTTTGATAAAGTTGGTCTGAAATTTCCAACATGTCCAATCTCCAAAAATCTAAAAAAAAAAAAATCTAAAGGGAAATCCTATTGGATTTTTCAATCGAAAACAAAGAAAAGCTCTTGATTTTTTGAGACAACCGATCATAATTATCGAATTGGTAAAAAAATTGGATCTTTTAATTGTATGGTGTGTGGCCACCTTTACCAACTGAGGCTGGTTGCACACCAGGACGTTGCATTTTAGGGGACGTTATGGTCGCCCCTAACGCAACGCCTGGTGCTCCCTGCTTTGGATGTCAGAGTGAGCCGCGTTGTGCAGCTCACTCTGGCGTCCGTGATGCCGTGATGCGCACTCTTGGACACATGCGGCATCACGTGGTCCCGCCGGCCAATCGCCGCACAGAGCGGCCGCTCCAGGAAGTAAACACTGCACGTCACTGAGTGCAGTGAATATTAATTAGCCATGTGCCTGCCCGCTCTCCGCTCCTACCCAACGTTACTGAGAATGTGCAAACAGTCTAACGCGGCTCTGACGCTTACAAAGTACTGCATGCAGTACGTTATATTATGGCGCAGCGTTACACTGTAATGCAACGTGGGCACTGTGAACAGCCCATTGATTTTTCATTGCTGTGCGGTGGAGTGCGTTACGGGCTGCTCTAACGTGCGCCTGTAACGTCCCACTGCGAAACCAGCCTAAAACAAGTTTTGACATTACATTTGTACAACACAGCTAGCAGCACTACTGCAACAAACAAAAGAAGGCAAAAAGTCAAGCTGGAAACATTCAGACAATACCACATTGATATCCACAGCAATACAAAGATAAGCCCTCTTCTGCTTTTGGCAGCTTGATCAGCATTCTGAACAACAGAGCCAAGCAATCAGGGAGGAAAAAAAAAAAAAAATTGAGTCAGACTAAATGGCAAACATCCTCACTTCCTATAGCGGAAGCTTCCTGTTATAGAGGTTGGTAGATGTACCAAACCACAAAATAACTATATCTGCCATGTGCGTATAATGTTTAAAGAGTAAATGTAAAGCCCAATCTACACGATACGATTCTTTGTGCGATTAGATTACGATTCTATTTACGGTCCGATTAAATCAGACATGTCCGATCGGGATTCGATTCGATTCAGTTCGATTTGCCATTGTTTTGCAATGTCAAAACAAATTGAATAGAATATTGATCGGACATGCCGGATTTAATCGGATCGTAAATCGAATCGTAATCAAATCGTACAAAGAATCGTATCGTGTAGATTGGACTTTAGGCATGAAAAACAAAATTAATTCTCTATTTCTATCTGTTGATCATGTAACAGGAATGCTAAAAAGGCAATGCACAACTTTAACCAGTTTGGCCTATCGCTAGCCCCCCGATCAGTGAATGGGAATAATTCACCGATCTAACTTCCCCGCAGAAATACCGACGCTTTCTCTCCAGAGAGCGCGGTATTTCTGCCCCCAGGAAACTTCTCCCCAGCATTTTAGTTCCTGGATGCAAGATCGTTCGCATCCAGGACTTTTTTCACTGTGGCCATCTTGTGGCCAAATAGTAAACTGCACCCACATACATTTTTGATTACAAAAAAATATTTTACATTTAAAATTAGCAGTTTCCCTCCCACACCAAAAATTACCCACATACACTTCATACATGCGTTTTAATTATGGTAGCGTATATTAATTTCAAACTATAATGGCCAAAAACTGAGAAATAATGATTTTTTTCCGTTTTTTCTTATTCTTCCTGTTAAAATGCATTTACAGTAAAGTGGCTCTTAGCAAAATGTACCCCCCAAAGAAAGCCTAATTGGTGGCGGAAAAAACAAGATATAGATCAATTCATTGTGATAAGTAGCAATAAAGTTATAGGCGAATGAATGGGAGGTGAACGTTGCTTGGATGCATGAGATTTTCGGCACTGCGGCGCTGAACCGGTTAAAATCAATCTTACTTTTTTATTGCTGTCTCCAGCTCCTCAGTACGCAGCCAGTAATCAGCCGCAAAAGAGAAGTTGCAGTGCAGGCTGGGGATGTTTCTGCACAGACACAGCTAGTTTAGCCTGATTGACTGCAGCCTGTGTCACTCTCACTCCTTTTCCTCTCATTGGCTGCCTCCCATGACTGTCCATGTCTGCCCCCTCCCCGCACTCCAGCCCAACAGGCATCTCCTCCGATTCATGAGGGCAGTGGCTGCTACCACCGCATCGCATCCCTGGGGACCCCCATCCCTGTTACCATTTCCTTAGGGATTCCCTGCATTTACAATCAACTCTAGATATTGGTGTGGAGAGGAGGGGGGGGGGGGGGGGTAAGGGAGGAAATGACCTCACCATTGGCTTCAGCTGGAGGGAGTAAAGATGGCCCCTGCCAGCGAACAGAATTCTCTCCATTTACCTTTTTTTATTTTATAAAGTTCACTGAAATCAACACTTGGACCGTGCAATACACGTTATGGAAGTAGAGCTAGTATTTATCTACTTATATATGCCGTTTTTTAATCTGGCATAGAATGGCTGACAGCTCCTCTTTAAAGTACTGACGATACAGCTAACAGCAAAAAAAATTATGTCCAGAGATGTTATTCATAGTGTCAGGTTAACTCTGTAATACGATCTGTTCAAAAGCAATAACCTGTGCAAACACAGATAATGCTGCAGCTTATATACTTTATACTGGGACAGCCTTTGAGCGATGCTGAACCCCTCTCCATAGTTTATGCCCTGAATTTCAGCCACTGATAACACAGGAAACAAAAACAATGGCAAAGTCAGCAAGAATGAAATTAAGGTTACATCCAGTGTGCGAGTGAGAGACAGAGCAGCACAATTGCCTAAATACTCAGCCCAACACTGCAACACAGGAAATACTTGTTCTTTATACAAGCAAAAGGTTTAACGCTGAACAAAAAGGTTAAAGCAGAATTTTAAAACTATTTACCAGGGCTGTGGAGTAGGGTAAAAAACGGTACTAACCTCGGGTGGGGGAAGCCTCCAAATCCTATTGAGGCTTCCTCCCTCCTCCTCGCTCCCACGGCGGCAACGATAAAGTTCCCCGAACGGCGGGGATGTAAATATTTACCTTTCCGGCTCAGTATCTGCTCTCCGTTCGGAGATAGGCGGAAATAGCTGATCGCTGTCGGTCCGCTCTACTGCGCAGGCGCAAGTCTCCTGCACCTGCATAGTAGAGCAGACCCGACAGAGATCGGCTATTCCCGCCTATTCCCGAGCGGAGGGCCACAACAGCGCCCCTCTGGAGCCAGGAAAGGTAAATATTGCACAGCCTGACAAATTGTCGGCTGTGCACTCCATGGACTGCAGCGAGACCACCGTGGGATACAGAAGGATGGGGGAAGCCTCAATAGTATCCAGAGGCTTCCCCCTATCGAGGTGAGTACCCCTCGGGGGAACTTTTTTCCCCTGAACAAATATATGCAGATCAGGAGTTTCTGACATTATTGTCAGATCTGACAAGAGTAGCTGCATGCTTGTTTCTGGTGTAATTCAGACACTGCTTCAGCCAAATAGATCAGCAGGGCTGCCAGACAACTGGTATTGTTTAAAAGGAAATAAATATGTCAGCCTCAATATACTTCTTGCTTCTGGTTCCCGTTAAACTGAAGCCAAGACACACCAGGGGTGCAAGCACACGCACAATGTTTGTAACCAACAGGCATAGAAAATTGATCCCCCGATGAGAGTATGGGGTCGGGTGCTGTACAGACGTGTCACTTGCCAGTTGTATTGCAATGGAGGGGAGAGACTATGACATACATGTAGCAGCTTCTGGCAGGCAGGGTACGGAGGTGAAACAATACTGTCAGCTGAGACGATCTAGCAACCTAGATCTTTCACTAGGGCAATTTGCCCCACAAATCCACCATAAAAATGGGTGCCTCAATGGATCAAGCAAGAACTGTAAAATCGCCCATAGGAAAACAATGGTACGCACTGCATATGTCTGCCGGACAGCGCCATGAACAGGCTCTACAAAGCAATCTTTCAAATGAAATAATAAACAGAGTATAAAAGAAATATCAAAAATACTTTTATTTAATGCTTTGTTGAATTTAAAATAAACTGGTTGCTCACACAGTTATAATAGTGATAGTGTTGTGGGCTTTTATGCCTTATAACTACTCTCACACCTATGCGCATATGAACTGAGCTGCTCCCTTTGGGCTGGTGCACACCGGGCGGCTTTTTGGGCGTTTTCAGATCCGCTTGCGGCTGCGGATCTGCTTGGTCAATGTATCTCAATGGGGTGGTGCACACCAGAGCGGGGGGCGTTTTGCAGAAACGAAAAATGCCTGGATGAGGCATTTTTTGGATTGCGGGTGCGTTTATGCCTCAATGTTAAGTATAGGAAAAACGCAAACCGCTCTGAAAAACGGCACTTCAGAGCGGTTTTGCAGGCGTTTTTGTTACAGAAGCTGTTCAGTAACAGCTTTACTGTAACAATATATGAAATCTACTATACTGAAAACCGCAGCAGCAATCCGCAAAACGCTAGCAAAACGCCTCATAAAAATAAAAAAAAGCGTTTAAAAATCTGCTAGCATTTTGCGGATCTGCTAGCGGGTTTTGGTGTGCACCAGCCCTTTGAGGCCCCATTTAGAATGTTGGCTTTGAAGATCTGTGTCACCTACTAACTCATTGGTCAGCGAATCAACATCATCACAGCACACTTACCCAATGAGCAGACAGATAACACAGGAAGCTTCAAGGCCAAGACAGGAAACAGTGGTGTCAGAGATGCAGAAATAATTCAGAACAGAATTATTAAACTCTAGAATGGAAAAAACTCTCTATACTTATTTGGATTATAAATTTAGTACTGTAACTAGCCTAGAGGATTTTTTTCTTACACATTACTCCTAGTACTAGCCCTTAAGGTTCCAGCAGAAGGATGTCTTGGGATAAAGCAGCATAAAAATAGGCACATAAATGATGAGGCAGCACAATATTTCACGTGATGATCCCTTCCCAAGCACCCCTCTGTCTGAGAAAGGACTAACACCTTGAAACTATGTGCTGCCTCACCACAGCTGTGGTTATTTTTATCTTTTAGTTCCCTGCGCATCAGCTGAGCTTCTTCATTTGCTCAGCTTTGTTTGCTATGGGGTTAAGGCACCAACCACTGCTGGTTAAAGTGCCTAGAGTTAAAGTGTGTGAGCTGACATGTGTAATGGGGAGATACACACATGAACATATGCCTGTAGTACCAATCGCAAGGACTAACTCATGTTCGCTCCATTTTCTGCATTGCAACGTTTAATAAACCAGCGCTTTATCTGCGTTTTCTGACCGCAGAGACTGAAAAACTATCAGAGGCCAAACAGCTTTTTGTGGCTGTACAAACGTTTAGGACAGTGATTAAAAGCTCAGCAGGTCATTTCTCACTCTGGGAGCTAAACGAACAGCAGAAGTGTACATATGTTAAAGTGGACCTGAACTCTTGCACAGTACATAAGGAAAACAGAGAAATGCACCCTGTATGTACTTAGAGAGTTTAGCCAGTCTAAACCCCCCCCTTATCTGTGTCTAATCACAAGTTGGAATTTGATCTTTCCCCTGTGCCAGCTGACTGCACCGGCAGATAAGCTAATTTGAAAGCACAGGATGTTAACAATATGTCTGCTTCCATGAAAGCAGGAAGTAGAAACACTGGAGATTTATTTTAGGATTTGTATCAGCTGTAACAAATACATTTTTTTCTTTAAAGGTTATTCTGCTCATAGGAAAGTGTTGTATGCAATTTGCAGGTGATTGGTATACAGGAAGAATCAACATGCTGTATGATTGCACATTATGAATGGCAGAGAACTGTAATTTAAAATGCAGTCTATAGATTTCCATATAATGTGATTTTCCGCATGTTTCCCACTATGCACTACAATGCTTGCGATTTAAACAGGGCTGTGGAGTCGGAGCAATTTTGGGTCCCTGGAGTCAGAAAAAAAATGCACCGACTCCTAATGAATTTAAACTGTAATTAAAATAGAAAATATGATAAAATGTTCTATTTCTCAGATAATAGTCATCATATAATTTATATATACAGTAATAGCTGTGCTTAGTCCACAAAAAATAGTTACTTGTCCTGCTTCAATAAAGCAGCCCCCGTATTTTTAAAGTCAGATATACATATCTGATTGTGACTGTATATATGATGTGTACACGGGAATCTCATATATAATAAATAACATCTATGCTGTAAGTATAAAGCCTGATGTGTAGCTATGTCACTAAAGCCTCATCTACACGCGTAGATGAGGCTGCGATCCGGCACCTCGATTAGCCGCCGGATCGCCTCTTCTGCGTATCCGCGCGTGCCCGCCGCGTCCCCGCTCGCGCCGCATACGATTCCCCGCTCATCCCCGCCGGCGCCGCTCATCTTCCGCTCAATTCCCTGCCATTGTCCCCTCGCGGGGAGCGAGCAGGGAATCGACAGAAGCAAGATCCGTCCTGTTGGATCTTATCAATCGAGCCGCATCAGCGGCTCGATTGATAAGGAGCATCGCGGCCACATCTACGTGTGTAGATGCGGCTTAATAGAGATGGTCAATGAGATAGGAATAGTTCTGCGTTATGCTGATTTATGCTTTTCTGAGCACTTTGTGCTAATGTAATGCTATGGGTGTGATCCCACTGGAGCGATGTTATTGTATAAAAATGCCCCATAGCATTGCATTAGCAAGAGCTTTATCAAATCACTAGTGCTTATAAAGCTCTCCTAGTGGGTTTCTGGCCTCAGAGCACCTGCACATTACTCTCAGGGCTGTGGAGTCGGTCCAAAAATCCTCAGACTGCGAAGTTTAGGATTCCACCGACTCCAACTCCTCTAATTTGCATATTACAATTTTGTTGATTAACAGTATGTAACGTGAAATTCGTCTCTTAACTGCCAACGCTTAGGAATTTTACAAGACAACTGAAGTGAGAAGGATATGTAGACTACTATATTTATTCCCTTTAGACTAAAACTAGTCCTTGGTAAGAGTACTTGTAAAAGGTACAGACCGGAACAAAGAACATCTATCAGGCCCTAGGCAATGTAACTTTGGGTACATGTAAGAATGATGTGCAGGTACTCTGCAGGGGAATGAGGAGATTCTTCCTCTATTACACATCTGAACATGGATCAGGCCCTAGGCAATTTGACTGTGGGTACATGCAAGAATGATGTGCAGGTACTCAGAGGAAGAATCTCCTCATTCCCCTGCAATTACAAATTCTTCATGCACAATCTGAACAAGGTTTATGGGTGATAGACAACACCTCTGTGGTCAATGTGCACAACATTCTCAGTGGATTCCCTGCAGCTCTGTGGGAAGAGCATTTGTAGAGTATAGTACTACAGTGTAACAAAGTAAACCTGAGACAGATGAAATTAAAGTTTTATACATACCTGGGGCTTCCTCCAGCCCCTTTCAGGCTAATCAGTCCCTCGCTGTCCTCCTCCGCCACCTGGCTCTTCTGCTATGAGTCCAGGTACTTGAGCCAGTCTGGTGTAGTGCGCATGCATACACTCCGCCGCCAGGAGCGTACTACACTTGGAAGTGGCATGCGGCCAGACTGCGCTGACTGGCTGAATTATCGGGGCTCATAGCAGAAGATCCAGGTGGTGGAGGAGGACTGAGAGGGACTGATCAGCCTGAAGGGATTTAAAAGAAGCCCCAGGTATGTATAACACTTTTCTTTTCATCCGTCTCAGGTACCCTTTAAGTTGTAGTCACCAAACCAAATTTTAACAACATATCAAATGATTTGATTTCATGAGCAAAGAGAGTGCATACATTTGCATAAACCAGCATCAATGCAGAATTATTTCCATCTCATTGACCATCTCTATTAGTGACACGGCTACACATCAGGCTTCATACTTACAGCATAGATGTTATTTCGTATATATAAAAGATTCCTGTGTACACATCATATATACTGTACAGTCACAATCAGATATGTATATCTGACTTTAAAAATACGGGGACTGCTTTATTGAAGCAGCACAAGTAACTAATTTTGATTGGTTTATTTCATTTTGGTGGACTGAACACAGCTATTACTGTATATATACATTATTGTTAATGACTATTATCTGAGAAATAGAACATTTTATCATATTTTCTATTTTAATTACAGTTACAAATTCATTAGGAGTCGGCGCATTTTTTCCCGACTCCAGGCACCCAAAATTGCTCCGACACCGACTCCACAGCCCTGATCACTCTTACATGTACCCACAGTCACATTGCCTAGGACCTGATCCATGTTCAAATTGTGCATGAAGAATGTGTAATTGAGGAAGAATCTCCTCATTCCCCTGCAGAGTACCTGCACATCACTCTTACATGTACCCACAGTCACATTGCCTAGGGCCTGATAGATGTTCTTTGTTCCGGTCTGTACCTTTTTAAAGTACTCTCATCAAGGACTAGTTTTAGTCTATGACTAAAGGGAATAAATATGGCAGTCTCCACATCCTTCTCACTTCAGTTGTCTTTTAAAATTCCTAAGCGTTGGCAGTTAAGAGACGAATTTCATGTTACATACCGTATATACTCGCAAGCAAGCCGAATTTTTGACCCCCCAAAAGTGGGCCAAAAGTTGGGGGGTCGGCTTGCTTGCGAGTCACGTTGGTCGGTGGTCGTAGTGCGCTCCCCCGCCCACCGCTGCTATTAGCTTACCCTGCGGCTGCCGGCTTCCAATAGTCCGCTCTCCGTCTCCCGGGCATGTAAATAGATCACAGCAGCTCACTCCACGGCGGCTGCTGTGTGATGACAGGAAGCTGTAGGCAGAGCGGTTTCCATAGCAACGGCGATACACATCGCCGTTACAGGAAGCCGCTCTCCCTACAGCTTCCTGTCATCACACAGCAGCCGCCGTGGAGTGAGCTGCTGTGATCTATTTACATGCCCGGGAGACGGAGAGGGGACTATTGGAAGCCGGCAGCCGCGGGGTAAGCTAATAGCAGCGGCGACCGCGGGGGATAGGGGTTGCTTGAGGCGGGGGGACTATACTAGCTATGGGGGGCACTATACTAGCCATGGGGGGCACTATACTAGCTATACTGGGCACTATACTAGCTATGGGGGGCACTATACTAGCTATAATGGGGCACTATACTAGCTATGGCGGGCACTATACTAGTTATAATGGGGCACTATACTAGCTATGGGGGACACTATACTAGCTATACTGGGCACTATACTAACTATGGGGGGCACTATACTAGCTATGGGGGCACTATACTAGCTATGGGGGCACTAAACTCGCTATAATGTGGCACTATACTAGCTATAGGGGGGCGCTATACTGGGCACTATACTAGCTATGGGGGGCACTAAACTAGCTATAATGGGGCACTATACTAGCTATGGGGGCACTATACTAGCTATACTGGGCACTATACTAACTATACTGGGCAATATACTAGCTATACTGGGGCACTATACTAGCTATACTGAGCACTATACTAGCTATACTGGGCAATATACTAGCTATACTGGGGCACTATACTAGCTATAATGAGCACTATACTAGCTATACTGGGGCACTATACTAGCTATACTGGGGCACTATACTAGCTATACTGGGGCACTATACTAGCTATACTGGGGCACTATACTAGCTATACTGGGGCACTATACTAGCTATACTGGGGCACTATACTAGCTATACAGGGGCACTATACTGGCTATACTGAGCACTATACTAGCTATACTGGGCACTATATTAGCTATACTGGGCACTACCTACCCATACTGGGCACTATACTAACTATACTGGGACACAATGGGGGGGGGGGGGGAAATCACACGGCCAGCATTTCCTACCCCCGGCTTATATGAGGGTCAATCATTTTTTCCTGGTTTTTCAGGAAGAAGTTGGCAGGGGTCGGCTTATATGCGGGTCGGCTTGCTTGCGAGTATATACGGTACTTTTAATCAACAAGATTGTAATATGCAAATTAGAGGAGTCGGAGGAATCCTAAATGGAGGAGTCGGGAGGATTTTTGTACCGACTCCACAGCCCTGGATTTAAACAAGTGCACTACTAGCCTTAATAAATACTTTCACAGCTCTGCCTAAGCTGTCTGGTGGTTTTGCTATAGGACAGGAGCAAACAGGGAAAATTAGTATAGTGGAATCTGAAGCAACAAGAAGAATTGAGAGCCCTCCCAGACAGAAGCTCAACTGAAGTCATGTAAAAAACAATTTGGGGGCACAAACAAAGGCACCCACAACTTGTTTGTCCTCTTTAGATATGCTCAATCTATTTTATTCATGGGGTATAAGAAACTGGCCATTCCTGTACCAAGAAGGTGTTAACATACTAATGTCAATATTAACTGTTCTCCTTCATTTTGGGGCAGAGCCACCATGAACCACTGCTAATCTGTACTTGTGATAATTTTATCACATTTACTGGCTCAACATCACAGTAATAGTGAGTCTCCTGTGACGCAGGACATCTGACCGAGGCCACCCTTCAAGCAGGTGGCATGTTCTGCTCAGCTCCACAACCCTACAAAGGACTGTGTGCAGGTGCCCATACACACAATGACTGATCCCCTAAAATGTGTGATCGAATTTGATTCATTGTACTCCATTAAGCTATTCAAAAGTATCAGGCAGGATTGAACATCTCAGTGGGGGGTTGGGGCAACTCAGCACCTATTTCACAAAATATAAAACAATTAACATCCCAGGGGTTTGTAAATAGTGTGGGCCGTTGGGCGGGGGGAGGGGACGGCATTACTGCTTTCTAGTCTTCCGTCTGCATGTGCCTGCCATTTTCCCCAGACAAACCCGAGGGTGCCACTTGTTTCAAGTTCCCATGCGGTGTTGCGATCCCCGGCCACCGCAATGCATGTCGAAAGATGTAGTCTTTCGATGCGAGTCTCTCGGCCGATTCTTAGCCAAGTTGGATATACATGGCTGTCTCAGCCTTCTTCATCTAGCACATATACACAACAAAGGTTACCACACACCATACAATTTTTTAAATATCTGTTCAATTCAAGAACTGCAATCAATTTTTCTGACTGATTGTAAAATTTTAAACTTTAAACACTAAGCTGAAAGCATACAAAACACCATTTATGCTTGCTGTAGAGAGCTATAGAACTATATAAACTTAACTTTTCATAAAACATTTAAAACATCAGGTACAGCCTGTAATGCCTATATGGTTCGCTTGACATGTGACATAGGAGGTAAATATATACCGGAACACCTGATTAGGATTAATATAGCCTCAGTATTTTCAGGATGTCTCCCCCTTTAAATCACATAAAATTGAATGCATATTCATACACAACACCACCCTTCACCTAGACTGACATGTTTCACTCCCATAACTACTGGAAGCTTCATCAGAGGACAGTTACAGTGCAGTAGAGCAAAACATACAATTAAAATACATTCATATTGTCATTTTTCAATATAGCATGGCCTCACGGGCATACATACAAACCACTTGTCACCTGTCAAGTGAACCATATAGGCAGTACCTGATGTTTTAAATGTTTTATGAAAAGTTAAGTTTTATATATATAGTTCTATAGCTCTCTACAACAAGCATAAATAGTGTTTTGATTGTAACATTTCAAAAATATGACCAATGTACCACACACATATGCTCAATTTTCCCCAATTATGATAAAAATGATTACAAACTGAGAAAATTGCTAGGGCGTGTACATTAATAAATTGATAATCTAATCTAATCTACAATCTTTAGAAAAATTGAAGAAAAATTTCCAGCATTCCGGATAGATTAAAATCGAAAAAACAAACCAAAAGCGGTCGATTTTTTTGGGAGATCTGATCATTTATCCAGGGCTGCGTCGTCGGTACAAAAATCTTCCGACCAACTCAGACTCCTCGGTTTAAGAAACTACGACTCCGAGTACCCAAAATGGCACCGACTCTGACTCCTTAGTCTAATACTTAACAGGGCTGTGGATTTTGTACAAAAATCATCCGACTCAGACTCCAACTCCGGGTGCCCAAAATTGCCCCGACTCAGACTCCACAGCCCTGTATTTATCGAACTGGAGTAAAAATTGATCATTGTATCGTGTGTGGCCACCTTAAGACTTAAACAGGTGTAAATCACACATTTATTAAACTGGCCTGAACATTTACAGAACAAATTTCATGTTACAAGTAATACTTTGGCCAATACAGTTTAGGATGTGGCTCTGTAAAATGTAAAGCTACAGGCGTGGTATACCCCAGCGGTTCTGGATGCAAGCCTGGCTTCAGGGGCATAAGAGAGATAATTTGCATATTCAGTAGTGGTGCATTTTTGGTAATCACAGTAAGGGCTCGTTTCCACTCGGGCGAATCTGCATGCGTTTCCTGCATGCAGATTCGCTCAACCAATACAAGTGGATGGCGTTGTTTCCACTTGTCAGGAATTCTGTGCGGCTCGCTATGCAGAAAAAATCTGCACAGCAGAGCCGTCAGAATTCGCACGCCGCACACGAATCGTGGGTAATGTAACTAAATAGGAAAACCGCAAGCTCTTTAGTTTTGCGGTTTTCCCGGCGTTTCCGCGTGCGATTTCGTCTAAAAACCCATGTCAATGCTTGCCGGCATTGACATGGTTAAAATCGCGTCGTTAAAACCGCGGGCGATTCCACGTGAAAATCCGCATGGAAACGTCAACGAATCCGCAACCGCATGCGGATTCGTTGACGCGGTTTCCGCGAGCAAATTGCGCCTCTCAAGTGGAAACGTACCCTCAAACACAAAGCTGAATGATCACAAATACTTTCGGTTTTAAAAAGACGTCAGTGTTCTCCCCAGGCACTTTTAGCTGGGTGCTCCACCAGGCTAGTTTTGGTGACCACCCGGCTGTCATCGGCTCCTCTCCTATGCTGTAAGCAGAGTTGCTCACAGAAGCACTGGCCCTGCATTCTCTCATCTCGGCCCACCCGGCTACTTTTTCATACTACCCAGCTACTATTTCATACTACCCGGCTGGAAAAAAATTCTGGGGAGAACACTAGACGTTAAACCATTGTTTTTTAGTCTGCTATACTTTCCTAATGGTTTTGGGTCACCCTGAGCAGCTTGGGTATTCAGAAACTTTTAAAAAGGGAACAAATATTTTTTTTCTCCCAACGCAGCTATATGCCATTCTGGGATGGGCAGAACTATTTATGCTCTTATGCCACCAATCTAAAATAGAAAATGATTTCATGATGGTCACAATAAAGAAGTTTCCAGGAAAAGAAATGTATCCTGAAGTGTAGCTTAAGACAAATGAGACCTATAAACACCTCCTAAGGATTTATGCCAAACTGCAAAGCTTTCTGTGGAAATTCCAATAAAAAAAACACACCCTAAGGATAAACAAAACGTTCCATTTAAAACTGCAATGAATGCATAAAAAAACCAGTCACCTTGAATCACAAACACAACCAACTGAGCCTGCATTACAAAATTACATAGCACAGAGCATCTAAAAATGGTTCAAACGCCCATACAGGCTGATAACAGTAAAAGGGTCATATTACTTTTACAGTACTAAAAAGCAGCACTTACATGTACTACAGCAATTTAGGAGGCTAACAGATTTACTATATATCCAATCATCAAGAATTTGTACATTTTAATTTTAGTGCACAATTTACCGATAGTCTCTGGATACATTTGATTCAGGCTAGAATTGCAGTGGGATGTTTCGTTTTGATGCAACGTTAAAGTCGCAACGCAAACTTACTTACAACGCACCGTTACCAACACGTACAGCAGATACAGTAAAAATACAGGCAATGAAAGGTAGGATTCCAAGTCCGTACTGCACATGTGCAAACAGGCTAACAGCTAATAACGTGTATATTGCACTGCATGCAGTACTTTCACTTAAAGGGGAACTTCAGCCTAAACAAACATACTGTCATCAAGTTAATAATAATAATAATAATAATAATAATAATCTGAACATTTGTATAGCGCTTTTCTCCTGTCAGACTCAAAGCGCTCAAGAGCTGCAGCCACTGGGACGCGCTCAAGAGGCCACCCTGCAGTGTTAGGGAGTCTTGCCTTTAACTCCTTACTGAATAGGTACTTGACCTAGCCAGGATCCGAACCCTGGTCTCCCATGTCAAAGGCAGAGCCCTTAACCAGTACACTATCCAGCCACTACATCAGTTACATTAGTTATGTTAATTAGAATAGATGGGTAATATAATCTCTTACCCACCCTGTTTTAAAAGAACAGGCAAATGTTTGTGATTCATGGGGGCTGCCATCTTTGTCATGGGGCAGCCATCTTTTTGGTTGAAAGGAGGTGACAAGGAGCAGGAGACACAGTTCCAACTATCCTGTGTCCTGATTACCCCTCCCTGCTGCACACGCTAGGCTTCAAAATGTCAAATTCAAAATGTAAAAAAAAAAAAAAAAAAAAAAAAAAAAAATTGCACCAAAACAGCAGAACGAGAACAGCAAAATCAGAAATCCCATCATGCTTTGCACAGCATCAGGGGAAAAAAGCCCGGGCAGTTTTCTTCTGTGCAGCTAAAAATGAGACTTTTATAAAAGAAACAGAGTTCGGGTGCTGTGAAACTGTTAAAGAAACACAAAGCCTTTTCAGTGATGCGGAGTCGATTTTTAGTCCGGAGGTTTACTTTAAGGCCTCTTTCACAGTGCAACAAAGTCGCACGTTAGAAAATTTTATAACGCAGACTTAGGCCTCATTCAGACTATACGCGCTGCCATGCGCATTTTGGCAGCGCGTACAGTGTGCGACACGCAAGAACGGTAGAAGGGCATAGACAGCCCTTCTACCGTTCCCATCATATGCGCTGCGTGGCAGCGCAATTTCGCTCTGCATGCATTTTGGGGAATCGCAGCGCAGATCCCATTCATTGCAATGAATGGGATCTGCAGCGCAGCATAGTAGCGAAGATGGCGTGCGATCATACGCGTTGTGTTCCGCTCGCACATCCACCTGCGCTACATGATGTGAACGAGGCCTAACGCACAGCAATACAAAGTCTGTGCGACATTCACAGTGCACACGTTGCGTTGTGTGTAACGTGAAGCAATATTTAGACAGCTGCATGCTGTGCGTTTAGCTGCGTTATGTGTGTTGTACACGCTCAGTAAGGTTTTTTTTAATTTTGGTTTTAAATGTAACGCATGCGGCGTTTTCGTTCCATCACTGTGCGTCGAAAACGGCGCACAAAACACAGGGCTAAAGAATGTACTATAACGTCCAAGTTATAGTCTTTCAATGCGTTGCATTAGGGGCATGTTATGCGACCTTAACGTCGCATCAAATGCAACGTCCCACTGTGAAAGAGGCCTAAATCTCAACTGAGAAACCATCTGTTTAGGCGGGCATCTATGGATACAGCTTTTTCGCCTGTAGCAAATCCCAACCCCATTATTTATGGTAGTAATCTTAGACATATCTATGCACTTTAAAACCTTTGGTAAAAAAGCAGTTTACAAATAAAGTTACGATGAGTGGGAGTGTTATGCAATTTGGCTGTATTTTCATAAATGTTTTTGGCAAATGCGTAATATGAAAAAAAGAGCGGTAAAGCCCTTCAAAGACATGGTATGATAACACTATGCAGTGGTTTCTGTTGACTTTTTTTTTACATCCATAATTTGCATTTATGTCAAGTTAAATTACCCAATAAAATAGGCATTTTTACATAGTTATTAGTATGTGTATTTGTTACTCATTCAGATCAATGCTGTTTTGTGCTAAGTCCATGAAATACCATGATGCTATAAACAGTAAACCAAAATATTACTAACAAATGTAAGCAGACTGCAGAGTGGTGCAGCGGAAGTGTGCTGGGCCCATAATCCAGAGGTTGTTGGATTGAAACCATCCCCTGCTAGGCATGATTTAATTTTTGCACCTCGCTTTATCGCATTGGCAAAACGGTTTCCATAGCTCTGTAAGAGAAAGTTTAACCTGCTGAGCGGTCTGGACGAGCTCAGCTCGTCCAACACTGCCAGAGGCTGCCGCTCAGGCCCTGCTGGGCCGATTTTAACCAAATAAAAAGCAGCACACGCAGCCGGCACTTTGCCAGCCGCGTGTGCTGCCTGATCGGCGAAAGAGGGTCCCCCCAGCCGCCCGAGCCCAGCGTAGCCGGAACAAACAGTTCCGGCCAGCGCTAAGGGCTGGATCGGAGGCGGCTGACGTCAGGACGTCGGCTGACGTCCATGACGTCACTCCGCTCGTCGCCATGGCGACGAGGGAAGCGAAACACGGAGGGCCGCTCATTGCGGCCTTCCGTGTTATCTCTTGCCGCCGGAGGCGATCGGAAGATCGCCTCCGGAGCGCCCTCTAGTGGGCTTTCATGCAGCCAACTTTCAGTTGGCTGCATGAAATAGTTTTTTTTTTATTTAAAAAAAACCCTCCCGCAGCCACCCTGGCGATTTAATCAGAACGCCAGGGTGGTTAATAAGGGCCCTGCCGTAACATAGATATTACGGTACCTAATACTACTCCTGGGCCTTTCTTGTAGTTGAAGAGATGAGTGAAATGGCTGGCTTCAGCCTGTAATGTTAGTTGACCTGGGTTCGATTCCCGGCCAATGGTGGTATAGTGGTGAGCATAGCTGCCTTCCAAGCAGTTGACCTGGGTTCGATTCCTGGCCAATGTATGCGAGCTTGCTTTCGACAGCCTACAAATCTATGGAGAGGGAGAGAGAGAGGTATAAAAAAAAAAAAAAAAAAAAAAAAAAAAACACACACACACAAGAACAAGATTAGCTCTCAAAAGAGCTGCTGTGGAGTGCAATTTTAGGAATAACAATCAGCCAGGAGCAAGCTTACAAGAGCCTAACTAATCTTTCCCTATGAGAGTGTCAGCAGCTTTCCTTTACTAATTACTACAGGGACACGAACGACTATAATGGCCGGCGCTGCCTGACTTATATAAGGGGGGGGGGGCTCCAGGAGATAGTGTAGCCTGATTGGCTACAACGGGCCTGCTGACTGTGATGTAGAAGGTCAAAGTTGACCCTAATGGTGCACTATGGAGGCGAATCGAACTTCCGGAAAAGTTCCAGGCGAACCGTTCAGGCCATCTCTATTACTAAACAATATAATGTCTGCCTTATTGGGCTCTCAGACACATGAAACTATTAAGGTGGTCATTAACAGTACAATCCTGCAGCCAATCATTTCTAATTGTTGCTGTAATTGATCGGAAATGTTACATTGTCCCCATTAACAGCTGGATTCCCACTAACCAATTTGATCATATAATTGGAATCGATCCATCCATCAGCGGGAATTTGGCTGTTATTGGGCACAAGCAATCGATTCTCATCAATTATTGCAGCAATCGGAAACTATTGATTAACCGCAGGATTGCACCATTAATGGCCTTGTTCACATACATCGCAAGCGCTGAGCGATTTTGAAAGCGATTTTCTAAGCACTTGTGTAGCGATGCTTTTTTCACTTCCAGACGTCAGTCAGGAAGTGAACTGTGTGCCCCGGGAAATTAATAAATACAAAGTATTTATTCACTGAAAGCGCCCGGGAAATCGCTTTTTTAAGCGGTTAGCTATTTCCCTATGCTTTCTATTGAAACACGAATGCTCAGAAAATGGTGCGGGAGCCGCGTTTGTGATTGGATAGAAAGCTCATCGCTTGTGAGAACACTCACATAAGTTAACATTGCACTGGCACTTTTAAAGAGAAACTCCGACCAAGAATTGAACTTTATCCCAATCAGTAGCTGATACCCACTTTTACATGAAAAATATAATGATTTTCACAAACAGACCATCAGGGGGCGCTGTATGACTGATTTTGTGCTGAAACCCCTCCCACAAGAGGCTCTGGTACCGTACGGTACTCTGGGCAAACTGCCACAATGTAACAATGACACACACAGGAAATGGCTGTTTATAGCTGTCTGTTAAAGCCAGAACAGCTACATAATCTGCCCACAGTAACAATGTCACCATGTAATACATGTCAGAATGTGAATCTGGGAGAGGAAAGATTTTACAATGAGCAAACTCTGACTAAATCATGTATACATAATTATTGTAAAAATTAAGCACCTTTTTATATTAAATTATTTTCACTGGAGTTCCTCTTTAAGGTGATTTTTTAAAATAGTCGGTGCTAAAAAACAAAAAACCACCTCTAGTGTGAACAAGCCCTTAGAGTGATTGTGCCTTCATATGCACTACGCATAAGCAAGCATTCTTATATGATTACTTATTCCCTGTGTAGGCTTCTCTATGGATAAAAGAAAAAGCCTGCTTTCTGATCTAAAAGTACTTTTTAGAACGACTTTCCAGATATAAATAACATTCAAAGTTAAATTGCATAAACTGTTTCCTTACTGCTAGTTTCACAGCGGTATGTTGCACAACACACGCATATAAGGTGTGTGAACTGCAATTGAGCATAGACAAAGAATTTAACACAATACTTACTACAAAGCCTGAGGGGGGGGGGGGGGGGGGGGGTGTTATCCATTGGCTGTCAATTACTACAGAGGCATTGCTGCCACAGGATCCCCTTCAGCCCACTACCACCATAACGTGGAATATGTTGTGACTTTCAATAAACCAATGGACAGGAGGACACTTTCTGAAGCAAAAATAAAACAAATAGATACTTACCTAAGGAGAGAGAAGGCACTGGGTCCTATAGAGCCTTCCCATTCCTCTCCGCCTCCCCACATTCCTGCGCTAGCTAGCTCCCCCGGTAGCAGTATTTGACCAATCGGTCAGAGACTACTCTCTTCTGCTTCAGGTGAGCTTTGGAAGTCTTCGGGAGCACTCGGGCTCCTCAAGATGGGCAGTTCCATACTGCATGTGCACAGTGCATGTGCACTCGCTCGTGTGTAGTACAGAGTTGCACGTCTTCAGGCGCACTTGTGATCCAGAAGACTTCTGAAGCCTCCCACAGCAGGAGATTTAAACGGATGAGCCTGCAGGGGAACATGGGGACCAGGAGAGGAGTGGGAAGGCTCTATAGGACCCAGAGCCAACCTTCTCCTTAGGCAGGTATCATTTTTTTTGTTTTTTAATAATACTTTAGATTCTCTTTGACACAGTGATACACAGATAAAGTATGTGAAAAAGTATGTGCGTGCGATACTGGTAATGGAATTGAGCCATGTGGTGAGGTCACCCGCCGGCGCAGTACTTGAAGCTGGATGTACCACTAGAGGAGCACGGTAGCACGATATACACACACAGAGAGGCGGCAGCCGGTTGCTGTGGAGACACGCTAGCCGGATGGAGGTGGTGAGAGCCCTCTGAGACAACACCACATATCCCTTAAAGGGAACCTAAACTGAGAGGGATACGGATGTTTCCTTTTAAACAATACCAGTTGCCTGGCATCCTGCTGATCTATTTGCTGCAGTAGTATCTGGATCTCATCTCCAGAAAAGGGTGGCGGGACAGCACTCAAATGATTCAGGGGTCAGGCGTGCAGCGGATACACCAGTATACCACCCAGGTTAGTAATCGAAGTATTCCAAAAAGATCCAGCACAGCTCTTTTACCAAATTGTGTGGTGTGAGCAAGGACTATGGTGGTCCGAAACGGTGGACCGAGGCCACTATACAGATATTTACTTGTATGTTTTGTAAGATCCAATAAAGTATACCTTTTGGTAAAAGAGCTGTGCTGGATCGTTTTGGAAGACTTTTATCTGGATCTCACACCTGTAACAAGCATGCAGCTAATCCAGTCTGACTTCAGTCAGAGCACCTGATCTGCATGCTTGTTGAGGCGCAGTGGCTAAAAGTATTAGAGACACAGGATCAGCAGGAGAGTCAGGCAACTGGTATTATTTTAAAAGGAAAAATCCATATCCTTCTCAGTTTAGGTTCCCTTTAATTATGCCCACATAGCCTCCTGTTACAACTATTGCGCAACAATTTATGTACTGAACTGTGTGCGATGCAATGCCCAGGTATGGTAGCTGTAGCAAACCTGCAGGACTGCTCACAGTACCTTTATATAGCTCAGCCATATTGGTTGCCCTTTATGGACATCTAGTCTCTAGACACTGGAACTAGCAACAAATTGTCTTTTTGGACCAAGCAGTGATTGGAAGAGGTTTTCACTTTGCTTATACTCCCGGGTCTTTGGACAATGAGAATGCATGTGTCTAGTGTGGATGTGCTGCGTGGGGGACACAGCCAGCTGTGTATGCTTCAGGTTGCCTATACAGCTAATGTGGCTCATTTTATGTGGGGTAATGGGTTGTTTTGCTCAGCAGTATATAATAAAGGTTATTGTGTTTTATGAGACCAGTGTGGAGCCGTTTCACTAAAAGTATGTAAAACCCAACTCCAAGGTAAAAAAAAAAAAAAAAAAAACAACGTAGATATGGCTATTTTATAAGGCCCCGTTTCCACTATCGCGAATCCGCATGCGTCTTGCGTATGCGGATTCGCATAGACAATATAAGTGAATGGGCCTGTTTCCACTTATGCGTCTGCGGGAGCGTTTTATTGTGCAGAGAAAATCTGCACAGAACACCCTGCAGAATTCGCCTGGAATGCAGGCGATTCCGCACCGCAATAGTGGAAACGAGCCCTAAAAGGTTTTCAGTATATATCTGAGTTTTTACCTCTGGCCTCATTTGTAAGAGTATCTGACTTCCGCTATTGAGAGTAAATGGTTAAATATTGCCAATAGGAAGGCAGCAGGAAAACAGTAAGACTGGTTTCATCAAGTGACGCGGTCATGTGTTGCTGCCGTTTCTGTAATAGACACATTTTAAAGTGATGGCTGTACAAATGCAGACAGTTGCATGGTTAGTGGCCATTTGTAGAAAGGAAAGAAGTTTACTACTGCTCATTCCACACAGCAGGTGTACATCAAGCTTTGACAAACATCTGCCAGCAGCAGTGACCAAACTATATGAGAATGTGTACACTATTGTCAGTGAATGATCTGTGGCGTTTGGGCAGTAGTAATGGATTAGCTCCCCAACTGTGTGCACGAGCCCAATACTGCAGTGTAACCATGGTATCAGTCACAGATACCATATTATGTGTTGCGCTTCCAGTGTTTCCACGGTTTCCTCCCACATCTCCTAGTGGTTTGGGTCACCCTGAGCTGCTTGGTTACTCTCCCACATTAAAAAAATAAAAAAAAAATAAAAAAAAAATACACTTACTGGTGGGTTAATTGGCCTGCCCCACACAAAAAAAAGTTGGCTTTGGATATTTACAGAACTCTAGATTATGACTATGTGAAGCCTCCTACACACATATGAGGACTGTCAACCCAGGACTTGATCCCTTGGGCAACTGTGTGCTCCACAGCACCACTAGTCTACAGACTAGTCATGTATCTGTTGATATGGACGTAAGGAAAAACTATGTGCAGCACACAACAGAGTGGCTTCCGGTGGGCTGAATGTATAGGACCACAATTTGGTTGAGTACCACTAAAGATCTGGTGTGCTGGATCTTTGGGTGAAATGGAGGAAGCTCCTGTAAAGCATGCTAGGTCAGGGCTGGGTAAACTACACAGTCTGGGCTTCATGCTGCGGACCGCATTCCTTTGATTCGTCTCCTCTCTTACCTCCCACTATGAAGAGTCACGAGCGGGTGGTAGCAGTGGGTTAAAACGTACTTGCTTGGCAATTCCAGCGTCATCTCCATGGCAACAGGCCATCACACTTTCAGGACATACCAGCGTAATACACACTGGCTGCCAGTGTACACTGTCATGTCCTGACGGTGTGTCATGTGACGCAGTTTGCCCAGCGCTTCTATAGATTCTCTTCCAAGGCGGTTCTTAATGTCCACCTCAGCTGAGCTTAATCTGGAATGTATAAGAAATTAGATTGTAAATACCGCTGAGGAAAGTTTGTGACACAACCATGGATTGCATAGAGTGCCGCAAAAGATGATGACGCTATATAAGTGCACAGTAATATACCACACTGTCGAAAATTGATCAAAATTACAAACATTCCAGCTTGTTGTGCTATACTGTATATTTTCTAGAAAATTCAATGGTAAATCAAAGTGTGGTTGACTACCTCAACTTTGTTTTATTACGGTAGGTGATGTCAAGGTTAATTAGGGACAATAAAATTGAAATTGAAAAGATATCTGAAAATACAAAAGAAGCCCACTGTGTCGAACACTTCCAATCCAGCACAGGAGACCTGGGCGCAACCGGCGCCACCATAGACCATAACAGGAATTATGGCTATAGCTGCACACGCTGAGTAACTTCAGCGCCGTCAGAAGACAGAGCTGAAGTTACTTATAAACACAATAATGTGGCCTCCTGCAATCGCTGGAAGCAGAATTATTTCATTCCCCACTATCCAAGGTGGCCTGGAGGGGGAATAGTATTTAACGTGGCCAGGAACTTGTGCAGCAGCAGGATCAGCCATGCCAGCTGTATCCTGCGCCAAAGTCTCCCACGCCGATTCCTCTCCTGCGCCCAAGTCTCCCGCGCCAATTCCTCTCGTACGCCACTGTGTGCCCTGAAAACCATAGCAAATGTTCTGCTAAGCTACAGAACACTGATAAATAAGGGAGGGGGATATAAGATAAAAGTGCTGTATTCTGAAAAGCAAGGAATGCAGACTGAAATATCAGCAGAATGTCGTCTAACAAGAACAAGGAGACATCTTGAGAAGCAAGTTCTAGAGAGGGGTCTACAGGAAAGAGGTCCTCTGCACTTCAGTGAACTATGATTGACTCACTTCAAGGAGGGAAACTCCTAACCTCCAACCTAGTGTGAATGACTAAAACAAGAACAGCCTGCAGTCTGGAAGGTGAGTGAAGAGAGCAAGAATTCTGATTCAGTGAGGGAGGGACTATCAGACAGGAAGAGTAAAGTCACTGAGGTGTGACAGGGCAGTTAGAAAGAAATTAGTACTACTGATTAGCTGTACTACAGATAACAGAACAAACTGTAGAAAGACTGGAAAATACAGAGTGAGATTTAAGGCCCATACACACGTCAGATTTCCGCGAAGGACGGGTCGTTTGAAAGTCCTGTTGTTCGCCCGCTAAATCGGGCGTGTGTACAGACTGCCGTTCGCTTGATAAGGGTGAGTTTGAGCAATCCGCCCGGCGGCAGAAGAGCTCACAGGTGGTGAAACATTTGCACAGGTTGGATAATCTTAGTATGATAAATATTGCTTCCTATAACAAAAATGGTAATTGTACATCTCCCTACAAGGCCAGTATGAATAGACATGAAAAGCGGAGGCTCATGAAGGAAACGTTGCTTACTAGAGGTTTTTCAGGGCTGAAGAGCACTGGACAACATACCTGACCCTATAAATTCTGGTCTGGATTTAGAAGAAGAAGAAAAAAAAAAAAAAAGGTCTCAAGGGTGTAACACTTATCTGGGTCATAAACCACAGACATATCGTAATTGTTAAAATGTCTTTGCAATAGCCACCATTTACCATTAATATGAAAGGAGAATAATCTCTAGTGGAACAGGAAAGGGGTAAACTATTCCTACTTCACTACAAATTCATATGTTGTTTCTGTTCAGCTAGCAGCCAGGTACAATATTTTTAGATAGGAAACACACTTGTGTCTTCAGGAAACAAAGAAAAATCCTTGCAAGCAATTATCCACATGTGTGATTTTGTTTGTGATTGAATGCAGGCCTTTTTTAAAGTAGCCAGTGATTTTCAATGAGGTATCGCACACAAGTGTGATCCATGCCTTAGACATGCCAAATGCTTCCTTGAAGCCATGACTGTTTTCCATTCACTGCATGCTGGACTTCTAGGGAACAAATCACCTGTGGTTTATTGGGCAAATAGACGAATGACCTGATGAAACGGAGGACGTACCTCTGAGAAACGCATCGGCTATTTGCCCAATAAGCCACCTCTTTTAGCCATTAACGCTTCCTCGTCCATTATCTACAGTCACCACGGGATTGCCAAGCAATCGTGTGATGCCTAATTGTTTATCTCAGTAGTTTATTTTTCATCTCGGGTTCACTTTAAGTGTACAAACACTTATGATGACAGCGCTGAGGTTAAAGAAGAAAGGCGGGTCGGCTAAAAAGTGAGTGGCAGAAAGTTAGTGGGCTAAAGGAAAGTATGACAGGAGGAAGTACCATGAAAAGCACATAAGTGATTTATTAAGCAGAGCAAGTCTAGTATGTATAGCGTATATTTTATTCACTACAGTACAGATTTAATAGACGTAGAAGTAAAAGTGAACTAAACAAAAAAGACATACTTTAACAGTAACAGTAGTATAAATTCCACCTTTTACAGGTTGTCTGAACAGAAAGGAATCCAATTACAGACATGTATGTTCTCTTTTTGAGAATCCCAACTGCCTGTCATTCAGATGTTTTGGCTTCTGTAGTGCGTGACTCACAAGTGGAACAAGCATGCTGCCAGGGCCAACAGAGCACCTGATCTATATGATTGTTCTGGACCAGTAAAGCCAACGATATCAGAGGCATAGGATAGGTGCAAGAGACGTGCAAGACGAATTTTCAATTCAATCATTGGCTCCTGCCAGACAGCTCTCACTCCTAAGCCTTGTACACATTAGAAGGTTAGTGGCCAATCGTAGCCTTCCTTGCTGAAAATCTAGCGTTTGAATAGCCTCCCCAATGCCGTTCTGGGTTGGTTCACACTACCAGCACAAGTGATTTGAAAAGCTCTTGTTAATGCAATGCTAAGAGTAATTTGTTTAAAAATCGCATTGCTCAAGTGAGAACACACAACATTACATTAACAAGAGCTTTTCATATCATAAGCGCTCAGGAAAAAGCTCTTGCAGCGTGACCCAGCCTGTAATGATCCTGACTGCCGGAGTGCCCCAGTTGACCACTCTGTTCTCCTCCTTAATCCTTCTGCTGGAAGCTGCACCATCATCCTTCCTTACCCCTACATAGCAACAGAACGCGACTAAGGCCTCTTGCACACTGCAAGCAAATCAGATTCAGATTTTTAATCTGTTTTTACATCCGATTCAGATTTTTAATCTTAACTGCATGCTGCGTTTTTTGATCCGTTTTTCTGTTGAATGTATTCAAGAAAAATCGGAAACGGAATCGGAAAACGGATTTGCAGTGTGCAGGGAGCCTTATAATGTGTCTGTATAGCACTGGGCCCCATATTGTCACTTGAGGGATGAAGTACAGATCCTTGTGGGCAATATTCTTTGTGCATGTGAACTCAACTCTAGTTTCCCTTAATTCAACCATTCTAAAAAAAAAGTCAAAGTGACAGAAAACTGGCTTATTGCAGTAATATCTCTGTGCTGAATAGTCTATTCAAAGTCCTCAGAATGGGCTGCTTACCGCTGGTAAAACAACCTATTGTCTTCCACTGTGTTGTCTATTTACACTTGACTCTCCCCAGAGTGAGCTGCAGGAGAAAAATCAGAGACATGCAGCTGTGGCCTGTTGAAACTGTTACTCAAGATAGTTTGCTGCCCAGTCATACATGTTTAACTCAGCCGACCAGCATGTGCTGTCCTATGGAAGGAGAAAGTAGTTGAAGAAATAAAAAAAAAAAAAAAAAAAAAAAAAAAAGATCTGATCCGGCTCCACTGTTTATCGCTCACATGAAGGATGGAACAGACACCAAACTGACAGCTGAAATGATCAACAACAATTGTTTCAGCCTTACAATTTGTCCATCTTAAATGAACTGGAGAGAATCTCTTCTGACAAAATGTTTAAAAATATGTCAGTTTACAAAGTTTTCAGTTTAAAAAGGTTAAACCCAAATATTGATTAGAGACACTGCTAAAAGGCAAGGTTGAGGTCTGAGGCTTGATCTATGCTATAAATGCAATTGATTTTGCACACTTGTACACAACTGAAGTACAACACCCAATAATTGCTCTATGCTGCATAGAGGCAATGCAGTGCGCAATTCTTTAATGGAGAACTCCACCCATTGCCTTATGACATGGGTGTGAATGCAGGTGACAAATACACATTCCACCATTAGCCTCTTTGCTATCTTTAGTGTAGAACACCTGTAATATCACTTCACACATGGGCCACTCTCCCCTGCTCTTCCTATTCAACTTCTTTACTATGCTCACATTTTTAATTCTTAAAAAGGAATCCAGAAGAGCAAAAGAGTGCTGTGCATATGAGTGAGGCCATGTGCCAGGGTTTTCAACAATGACTATACAGAGGAAGCCTGTATGAGGCAAGTATTAGTTTTTCACCTGCACAGACCTCCACCCATTCCATCATATATGGTGATGGAGTAGGGGTTATCTGAGGCATAATAAATGTCAAAAATTAATATACTGAAGGAGAGGAAAGCCTCTGGATCCTCCAGACTTCACACACTTGTCCTCCCGTCACTACCTCAGAACCTTTCTTAAGGCCTGGAACCCACTGAAAACCGCAAACGCAAAAGCTAGCGTTGTGTCTGAGCGGTTTGCAAGTGGATTCATGCACGTTTTCAGTCGCGTTTTGCAACAGTGTATTTTTTTGCTCAGCGGTTGTGTAGCGTTTTGCGTTTCGCGTTTTTATCCTGATTGGTCCTGTGAATTATTTTTAATTTTGTTACAGTGTGCTGAACCGCAAAACGCTAGCAAAACCGCTCAGTTTAGGTTTTGCTGAGCGTTTCTGCTAGCGTTTCAATACTTTACATTGAAGCGCTAACGCTCCCAAAATGCTGCAGGTCCTGCGTTTGCGTTTCTGGGAAACGCAAACGCTCCTGTGGAAGTTGCCCCATCCATTAACATCAGCTGAGCGTTTTGGCAAAACACTAGCGTATCACAGCGCTGCCAAAATGCTCAAAAAAACGCTCTTGTGGGTTCCAGCCCTAAAGGATACCAGAGCCGAATGCTAAAACTTAAAATGGGGGGGGGGGGGGTGCGATGCCCACTGCTCCCCTTCTCCATACCGCAATCTCTCCGTGCAACTGAGTCCAGGTCACCAGAGTCTGGCAGTAGTGCGCAGCAGAGAGCGCTCTGCGCATGCACTTTTGGGAGGGAGGGATTACGGTATGAAGGAGGTGGACAGAGGAGAACCGGGAGGAGTGGTGAGCAGCTGGACTGCACCTAGTACATGCCTGCTCCCCCGGTTTTTAGTTTAACGTTCAGCTATAGTATCCTACAAAAAGCTCCAGAAGTGAACTATCCTGTAGAAATGGAGGTTACAGGCATTTATGGGTCGTCATGCCCTCTGCTCCCTTCGAGCCTATTTCCACTACACGCAGATTGGATGCAGAATTGATGCAGAATGGATGCAGAAAAACAGACTCCAATGAATGCCTATGGGAAAATCTGCATCAGAAAAATTGCGTTTAGTAGAAACAGGCCCATAGGCATTAATTGGAGTCATTTTTCTGCATCCAATCTGCGTGTAGTGGAAATAGGCCCTTTGTTCACGTGTGAACCGCCAACCAAGTCAGGAGCATTCTGCTCAAGTGCTGCTATGAGTCTACGTAGCGTGTATGCATAGAGCATTGCCAACAATGGTCAAGGAAGAGCACCGGCGGGCCTGGTTTGCACAGCAGCCTTTTGCATGCAAACGGAGAACGGCAGTGAACAGAGGGCATGACAAGTCGACTACTGCCCATAACTTCCATTTCTACAGGTGAGTTAACCTCTGGTATCCTTTAAAGCAGGGGTCCCCAAACATTTTGGGTCGAGGGCCGGGTCAACATACTTCAGACTGCTGGGGGCTCGGTGTATACATAAAACGATGTAGAAGTCTTTGTGGGCCAGACAGTGCAGCATACCCAGGTGTCAACCCGCAGTCCAATTGGACAGCAGTGTCACCTGATGTGGAATTTGATTGGAAACCAGCGAATTACTGCTTTCTGGCTTCCATGTGGATGGGTGGTGCTAGCACTTCTATTCTATAGGTGTACCAACAATGGATGTAGCTGACGGCATCTATAATTAATATATTTTGTGTGTGGGGAGCCAGTAAAAAAGCCTCACTGGGCCACATTTGGCCCGCAGGCCTTAGTTTGAAGACCACTGCTTTAAAGGAATGATCCAAGCTATTGGAGGAAAAAAAAAAAAACGACAACATGTGACCCGCGCCGTGGAGCGTAGAAGCCCACCCGGAATCCGACCAGGCGAGGTCGGCTGCGCCAGCGGAGAAGACCGGGAGCCAGCGGAGCTGCGGCAAGGGCACAGGACGGCTGCCACAGGCAAGAGGAAGCCCCAGGTAAGTGGATCTTTTTTTTTTTCAATAGCTTGGATGTTTCCTTTAACCATTTAATGACAATTGCACGTATTAAAAACGTCATGCTCTAGCCTGGTAATGGCAACATGACATTTCTAATACGTCTTGCGTTCCCGCCGCCGCTCCGCACGTGTGCGTGCCGCTACCGCCGCCGTTTCCGTCAGGATCCCGCGTTAAGTGATTGGGGAAGAGGACCAAGCGGTCCTCTACCCAATCGCAATGCCTGGAGTGAATGGATGTGCCCGCGAACAGCGGCCGCGTCCATTCACAAAAACAGGAAACTGTCACAGTTAAACAATATGTAAACAAAAAAGTGATCACTTCCTATAACGGGTGAGTGTTCACTAGCGCCATCTTGTGGCCAAAAAGTATATTACACATACATACTACATACACAATATTAATAAAATGAATTACACTTTCAACCCCCCCCCCCCCCTCTTCTGGCACAAGCATGGCCACACTGAACCCACATGAGCAGGGCCACACTTGCACAGTAGCACTGATCGGCTCCAGCTTACTGCGCAAGCCTTGCCGTACTTGCAAATGCACAGTACGGCCACACTCGTGCTTAAAGAGAACCAACTCAACCATCCTTGGGCTCCTGCTCATACGCCACCACAGGCCATGCATGCCTCAATCGAATTTCCACCGCCTGGTGCTCATCTGCAGCTGCAATTTTTATTACTGCGCATTCGCAGAATGCTCCCTGCTACAGGGCCCAAAGCTGCGCCTGAAACTTATGGACAGGAACAGTGGTTCAACATAGAAGAGACATAGAAGACAGCGAGGGACCAGGGCGACTACAGTGGGCTGGAAAAAGCCTCATATAAGTTGAACAGTTGACCTTTGTGTCACTTAAGGTTGCCTTTAATAGGAACTGCATAATATAAACTCAGATGCTCCTCAACAATTGTGTAGAACAGAAGTACTCAAACCCTAAAGCCCCATCTACACGATACGATTCTTTATATGATTCTATTTACGTTCCGATTAAATCCAACATGTCCGATTGGGATTCGATTTGATTAAATTCGATTTGCCATTGTTTTGCAATGGCAAATCGAATTGAATCGAATCCCGATCGGACATGTTGGATTTAATCGGATCATAAATAGAATCGTATAAAGAATCGTATCATGTAGATTGGGCATAAAGGCCCAAACTACAAGGCTTACATGTCTACTACTAATTACTGCTAACAAGACAAAACAGTAGTAATACAAACAGATGGCTGTGAACAATGGTGGCTACATTTGAGTCATTCATGTTACTATAAACATGAATGGCCTCAACTTACTACAGCAATGCTGCAATGGAGATTTATAATTGATATAGTTTAGCACTTCAACAATGAAATTTGTCAACTCGTAGCTCCAAAGTATTAAAGAATTATAAACAAGTAGGACCACAGCAACTAGAGAATTATGTTATATGGCAAGGTTCATACCTTGAAAACAGGTTTTAATGACAGCATTATAGATACTGGTAGAAAATACACACTTGTACGACATACTGAAACTAGAGGCTGCACAACAAGGAGCAATAATAACTCCATGCTAAGCTTTTCCATAAAATTCTGATTATATGTATGTGGTGTTAAATTTGGGGGAAAAAAAAAAAAAAAGGGAGATGGGACATTTGGAACAGTCACCACTGCAGCTACCACAACAGAAAACCGCATACATGAAAAAAAGGCACCTGAAAAAAAGGGCGCAGGAGATTGCCGCTAGTAAAAGATCACTAAAATGAAAGATATTGTATTACTGGATTTTGATAGTAAAATCTGTAATATTTACCGATATTTTACTATGGCTAAATCTACCCTACTCACACAGAACACTTCCCTGGTGGTGCCTAACCCTAAGACCACCGCCCTGGTGGCGCCTGTTCCTAAGACCCCTGGTAGCGCTTAACCCTTATGCTGGGGATACACGGTACGTTTCTGTACCATGTATCGACCAGCTGATAATATTCAGCTGGCCCGATCAAGCCGGTCGACCCCCGCCCGCGTGATTCTCGCCGGGCGGACAATGGCAGGGAATCGAGCGGCTGATAAGGACCGCCAGCGGAGACGAGCGGGGATGGATCCGCGCGCACGAGCGGCGGGGGTCGATCCGGCGGATCGACCCATGTATGCCCAGCATTAGGCTCAGTTCACACTTGTTTTAAAAACGTATCTGTGGGATACGCTTTAAAGCTCTGCAAGAAAAGTAAGAAAAATGTAGAAAACCCCTTATCATAGTTACACAGCAGCTTATATTTGTATCAATAAGCTGGAACATTTAGTTAAAGGGAACCTAAACTGAGAAGGAAATGGATTTTTCCTTTTGTAATAATACAGGTTGCCTAACTCTCCTGCTGATCCTGTGCCTCTAATACTTTCAGCCACAGCCCCTCAACAAGCATGCAGATCAGGTGCTCTGACTGAAGTCAGACTGGATTAGCTGCATGCTTGTTTCAGGTGCGTAATTCAGCCACTACTGCAGCAAAGATCAGCAGGACTGCCAAGCAACTGGTATTGTTTAAAATGAAACTTCCATATCCCTCTCAGGTAAGGTTCCCTTTGGAACCAAAAAACAATTGTTTAATTGTTTAGCAAATAAAGCACTGCATGTTCTGGCCTGGACTTGTAGCTGCCTAAAGCTGGCCATATACCATTCAACTGTCACCATATTTTGTTTTTCATCCTCAATCAATATGATCGATAATTTTACATCCAATTAAAGACCAACATCATTCTTTTGTTCAATTATAAACCTGGGGTGGGGGGGGAGGGAGAGGAACAAGTTCTATTTTACTTACTTCTGCCAGCTTTGCAGGTCCCTCAGTCCACCCCACTCCCCAATTTGCTTCATCGTGTCCCTCCAAAAGATCGCCGGCTGCGCATGCACGACCTTGGCCTTGCGCCTTCTCATTCATTCTCCTGTGGCTGGGAGAATTCTTTGCATGCGCAGTTTAAATCTTTACAAACTATGTATGGGCAGAACTCTCCCAGAAACAGAAGAGTGATCAAGGACATGCACAGTAGCCCATAACGGTGAGTTTTCAGATGAACAAAGCAGCCCAAACAAGTGGATTGGGAGAAATCCAAAGGACCTGTAAGGCTACGGGGAACTGGAAGAAGCCCCAGGTAAGTAAAATAGAACTTGTTCCCACCGTCTCAGGTCTACTTTAATACCAATTGCAAATGTTAAAAATCACTTAAATTCATGATTGATCAGACTTGTGTCTACTCAATTGTCTAATGCCTAACACACCACGCAATTTCACTTCAGATAGAGAGGTCAAAACTATTATTTCCGACAGGTCCAACAGTAAGATTCTGCATGCAGAAAACTGACTCCAATGAAAGCCTATGGACCTGTTTCCACTGAACATGATTTTTCTGATGCAGATTTCCCATAGGCATTCATTGGAGTCAGTTTTCTGCATGCAGAATCTGCGTGTAGTGGAAACAGGCCCTAACTAAGGCAGAACTGTATCCCAGGTCAGATGCTTGTAGTTAACAAACCTAACTGTATGCCATGCTGAGAGCAGATGTACCAGTGCTTGATCATATATAGCAGCTACACCTGTACATGGCATACTAGGACCATTAGTTAAAAGCAGTTAAATCACCTATAGTTAGTAGGCAGGTATACCATAGCATGGTATGCTGGGAGAGACTGGCAGCTAGTGAACAGGTATACCATAGCATGGTATGCTGGGACTGGCAGCTAGTGAACAGGTATATCAGAGCATGGTATGCTGGGACTGGAAGCTATGACTAGGTATACCAGAACATGGTATCCTGGGATTGGCAGCTAGTGAACAGGTATACCAGAGCATGGTATGCTGGGGGGACTGGTAGCTAGTGAATAGGTATACAAGTGCAGGGTATGCTGGGACTGGAAGCTAGTGAACAGGTATATCAGAGCATGGTATGCTGGGAGGGACTGGCAGCTAGTGAACAGGTATACCAGAGCCTGGTATGCTGGCACTAGTGAACAGGCATATCAGAGCAGGGTATGTCGGGACTGGCAGCTAGTGAACAGGCATATCAAAGCAGGGTATGTCGGGACTGGCAGCTAGTGAACAGGCATATCAGAGCAGGGTATGTCGGGACTGGCAGCTAGTGAACAGGCATATCAGAGCAGGGTATGTCGGGACTGGCAGCTAGTGAACAGGCATATCAGAGCAGGGTATGTCGGGACTGGCAGCTAGTGAACAGGCATATCAGAGCAGGGTATGTCGGGACCGGCAGCTAGTGAACAGGCATATCAGAGCAGGGTATGTCGGGACTGGCAGCTAGTGAACAGGCATATCAGAGCAGGGTATGTCGGGACTGGCAGCTAGTGAACAGGCATATCAGAGCAGGGTATGTCGGGACTGGCAGCTAGTGAACAGGCATATCAGAGCAGGGTATGTCGGGACTGGCAGCTAGTGAACAGGCATATCAGAGCAGGGTATGTCGGGACTGGCAGCTAGTGAACAGGCATATCAGAGCAGGGTATGTCGGGACTGGCAGCTAGTGAACAGGCATATCAGAGCAGGGTATGTCGGGACTGGCAGCTAGTGAACAGGCATATCAGAGCAGGGTATGTCGGGACTGGCAGCTAGTGAACAGGCATATCAGAGCAGGGTATGTCGGGACTGGCAGCTAGTGAACAGGCATATCAGAGCAGGGTATGTCGGGACTGGCAGCTAGTGAACAGGCATATCAGAGCAGGGTATGTCGGGACTGGCAGCTAGTGAACAGGCATATCAGAGCAGGGTATGTCGGGACTGGCAGCTAGTGAACAGGCATATCAGAGCAGGGTATGTCGGGACTGGCAGCTAGTGAACAGGCATATCAGAGCAGGGTATGTCGGGACTGGCAGCTAGTGAACAGGCATATCAGAGCAGGGTATGTCGGGACTGGCAGCTAGTGAACAGGCATATCAGAGCATGGTATGTCGGGACTGGCAGCTAGAACAGGCATATCAGAGCATGGTATGTCGGGACTGGCAGCTAGTGAACAGGCATATCAGAGCATGGTATGTCGGGACTAGCAGCTAGTGAACAGGCATATCAGAGCATGGTATGTAAGGACTAGCAGCTAGTGAACAGGTATATCAGAGCATGGTATGTAGGAACTAGCAGCTAGTTAACAGGTATACCAGAGCATGGTATGCTGGGACAGGCAGCTAGAGAACAGGAATATCAGAGCATGGTATGCAGGGACTAGCAGCTAGTGAACAGGCATATCAGAGCATGGTATGCTGGGACAGGCAGCTAGAGAACAGGAATATCAGAGCATGGTATGCAGGGACTGGCAGCTAGTGAACAGGCATAGAGCATGATATGTAAGAACTAGCAGCTAGTGAACAGGCATATCAGAGCATGGTATGTAGGGACTAGCAGCTAGTGAACAGGTATACCAGAGCAAGGTATGCAGGGACTGGCAGCTAGTGAACAGGCATATCAGAGCATGGTATTCAGGGACTGGCAGCTAGTGAACAGGCATATCAGAGCATGGTATTCAGGGACTGGCAGCTAGTAAACAGGCAAACCAGAGCATGGTATGCAGGGACTGGCAGCTAGTGAACAGACACATCAGAGCATGGTATGCTGGGACTGGTAGCTAGTGAACAGGCACATCAGAGCATGGTATGCTTGGACTGGTAGCTAGTGAACAGGCACATCAGAGCATGGTATGCTTGGACTGGTAGCTAGTGAACAGGCACATCAGATCATGGTATGCAAGGACTGGCAGTCAGTGAACAGGTATATCAGATCAGGCTATGTTGGAACTAGTGTTTAGTAAGACGGCATATCTCAGCATGGCATGCTGGGAATGGTAGTTAGACAGCAAATATACCAAAGCATTGCATACTGGAAATACCAGAGCATGGCATGATTGATAAGCGCCTATATCATTGCATGCTTGGACTTCTAGTTCTCAAACAGGATTGCCAATACACAGCAGGAATTATATATACTAAGTACCAGTGCTTGGCATAGTGAGGCTTTGGGTTAACAGCTATACCCAATGCCTGGCATGCTAGGACTAGTAGTGAGCCAGCCTGTAGCACAGAATGACAGCCCGGCTGGGTGGAGCACAGGGCATGCATGCTAATAGACGGCACACACTATTAAGCCCCACTATATGCTGTCCAGAACCCCCTTCCATCTCCTCCACAGCCCCGCTCACCTCAGTCCGGCCGCTTTCACTGACACCAGCAGCAGCACCACTCAGGCCGCGCCGCGCGCTCCCCACACCCTCAGCCGGCAGCCCGCTCTGGACCGTGCTGATTGGCCGCTCACCGCTGACGTCACGGAACAGCCAAGTCACCGCGCGTCCCGATTGGCTGGAATCCCAGCGATGGCCAAGAGGAGGGGGGGAGCGCGAGACCCACCCGTCACCGGGGAGCGTGCTGCGGGGGATGCTGGGGAGCGGGCGCGGCCGGTGTGTGTGGAGAGGGGGAATGTAGCGAGTAGGCCGCCGTAATGGCAGCGTGACGGAATGCGGGAAGGGAAGGGTTCTAAAAACTCGACTCCGTTACCATAGCAACCCTAATGAGCATCAGCTAACTGATATGTGAGGTGGCCGAGTAACCGGTGTGTCTGGGTAACAGGAGACCAGGCCAAGGCGGGGAACACATGAGGGGGAAGGGCCTGCTTACTACAGGGCACATGAACACAGCTTTTATCTGATGAGATATGCAGGCACCACTACCCTCACATAACCTGATGCTGGGCATACACCATAAAGGGCCCATACACCTAACGATTTACCCGCTGATATACAGCAGTTTCGATCACTGTGATCGAATCTGCTGTGAAATCGTCGCACAAAGACTGACAGAATGATCGATTTCTGTCCGAAATCAATCGTTTCGGTTGATCTATCCGTGCGGAAGATTTTTCTCGATCGCCGGCGGGTCGGGAGTGCGTCGATAGTGGCGTTCAAATGACCGACGCAATACAGTGGAGATACATTAACTGAATACCAACTTTTTGAAATGAGAAAAAGGGACATTTAAGCCATGCCCCTGCCACACCCCTGAGCATGCCCCCACCACGCCTCTAGTCATGCATACCATAAAGATTTAATACGAAAAATAGGTTGTTTTATAATTCAAACCACACTGGTCCTTTCTATCCTGGACCATTTTCCTTCATATTAACATTTTAAAATGAGTAATATATCAATTTAAAGGGAAGGTTCAAGCAAAATAAAAAAATGTGTTTCACTTACCTGGGGCTTCTACCAGCCCCATGCAGCCATCCTGTGCCCTCGTAGTCACTCACTGCTGCTCCAGTCCCCCGCTGGCAGCTTGCCGACCTCGGAGGTCGGCGGGCCGCATTGCGTACATTTTTACGCATTCCCGCTAGTGCAGGAACATTAACACATACATTTTTACGCGTTACTGGTCCAATGCGTACATTTTTACGCATTAAACCAGTAATGCGTAAAAACGTATGTGTTAATGTTCCTGCACTAGCGGGAATGCGTAAAAATGTACGCAATGCGGCCCGCCGACCTCCGAGGTCGGCAAGCTGCCAGCGGGGGACTGGAGCAGCAGTGAGTGACTACGAGGGCACAGGATGGCTGCATGGGGCTGGTAGAAGCCCCAGGTAAGTGAAACACATTTTTTTATTTTGCTTGGACCTTCCCTTTAAAGGATGGGAATAAAGTTTAGCGTCAAACAAACACATTTTTTAGTATAGAAATATATATATTTATATAGAAAGAGGGACAAAGTCCTGAAAGAGGGACAAATGAGGGGGAAAGAGGGACAGGGCTCCCAAAGAGGGACTGTCCCTCCGAAAGAGGGACAGTTGGGAGCTATGATTAACTGTTCCGGCCGGCGCAACTCCCCCGGTCTCTGCTGTCTTCTCCGCTCCGGGCTCCAGGGCTGCAGCTTCACTGAACTTCCTGTTCCAGCAGGAAGTTTAACCAGTAGAGCGTCCTCTACTGTTTAAGCTTCCTGCCGGGACAGGAAGTTCAGTGAAGCAAGCCAGCCGGACCGGAGACCAGTGCGGAGAAGAAGGCAGCGGAGACTGGGGGAGCCGCACCGGCCAGATCAAGTAATGTATAGCTGGCGGCAGCTCCACAGATTGTGATCGGTTTCATGCTGAAATCAATTCACAATCTGTTTGCAGTAAAGGCAGCCATACAATCCCTCTCTGATCAGATTCGATCAGAGAGGGATCTATCTGTTGGTCGAATCCGATGGCAAATCGACCAGTGTATGGCTACTTTTAGATTTTGTGTTAGATAGATGGTTCGATAGATAATTTTCGGCATGTTTGATCTTGTTTTCGATCGTTTTCCTGATCGATTTCAAATAGAAGTGAATGGAAATTGATAAGAAATAAGATCGGACAGTAAATCGACTGAAAAATCTCATTGTGTATTTCCAGCATTACATCTAATTCTAGGTACACACCATACAATTTTCTGGCAGATTTACCAGCCAGATCTATTATTTCCAACATGTCCGATCTGAATTTTGATCGATTTATTTTTACGATTTTTTTCAATCGTTCTTAAAATGATTTTCATAGAACTGAACAAAAAATGACCGAAAACATGATTAAAAAAAAGATTGGAAAATCAATCGAAATTCAGATCGGACATGTTGGAAATAATCGATCAAGCAGGTAAATCTGCCAGAAAATTGTATGGTGTGTACCTAGCATAAGGGTTTCTGTATTACAGGGAACCTTCGATAAAGAAATAAAAAGGTACCTGGTGCTTCCTACAGCCCCCTTTGCGCGGATTAGCCCCTCACCATCCTCCTCTGCTGCCTGCAGCCTCTGAAAAGCGCCCGGGACCTTGGGAGTAGGGGGCTTTCTGCGCATGCATGGCCTGATCGTGCACGCTCTCTCGTCCCCGAGAGAGATCTCCCGGTCAGGGGAGCGCGTGCGGCTGGACTGTGCATGCGCCAAATTACCGGGCCGGATTGCAGAGAACGGCGACGAAAGAGTGATTAGCCAGAATGGGTCTGGATGAAGCCCCCGGTATGTATAAAACTTTTTTTCGCTTCTTCTCAGGTACACTTTAAAGAGACACTGAAGCGAGACTAAATCTCGCTTCAGGTCTTTTATATAGCAGGGGCACGTGTGCCCCTGCTAAAACGCCGCTATCCCGCGGCTTAACGGGGGTCCCTTCACCCCCAACCCACCCCCCGCAAACCTTGGTCGCAGACTTGGTCGCTTTTCCCCTCTTCCTGGAGGCAGGGCTAACAGCTGCAGCCCTGCCTCCTAGCACGTCTATCAGACGCGCATCGCCGCCTCTCCCCCGCCCCTCCTGAAGGAAGACTGAGAGGGGCGGGGGAGAGGCGGAGATACACGTCTGACAGACGCGCATGGGGCAGGGCTGCGGCGGTTAGCCCTGCCCCAACCAGGAAGCGCTCCCTCGCTGCACGGAGGGGGTTTGGGGGGACAGGGACCCCCGTTAAGCCGCGCTATAGCGGCGTTTTAGCAGGGGCACGCATGCCCCTGCTAGCTATGAGGTCTGAAGCGAGGTCTATTCTCGCTTCAGACTCTCTTTAAAGAGAATCTGTAAAAAAAACTACTTACCTTGGATGGGGGAAGTCTCTGGATCCTAATGAGACTTCCCTCATCCAGCCACGAGCTCCTGAATAACAGTTTTCCGCTCAGGCTCTGGCAGAAATAACCAAGCCCAATTAGGTCTGCTCTACGGCGCAGGCAACTTGCGTCTGACAGGTAGAGTGGACTTGATCGAGCTCACCTAGTTCTACCGGAGCCATAGCGGAAAGCCGCTAGTGCTCACATATGTAACCATTAAGGGCCCGTTTCCACTTATGCGGATCCCGCCGCGATTCCGCAGAGTTTCCCCGCAGGCAAATCGCGCGGGGAAACTCTGCCATAGGGGACTATGGTGCCGCCGGCCGAATCGCTTGCGGTAGCGATTCGGCCGGAACCCCCTGCAGAATTCGCTCGGGAGGCAGTGAATCCCATAGCCGTGCATGGCACTGGCTGATGGGATTCCCCTGCGATCCCGCACACCCGCTCACTGCCGGCGCGCCGCACAAGTGGAAACAAGCCCTAAGGGATCCCTCCTCTGGATCGTCTCTGCTGAGGAGGAAGGGGGAAACCTCTTTAGGATCCAGAGGCTTCCCCCTCTAGAGGTAAGTACCCCCAGGGGCACTTTTTTCAGTACAGGTTCACTTTAAAGGGACTCTGAGCACCTCTCATGGGCATGCCTTTAAGCCAGACGACTTCCAACAAAGTCGTGCTATGACCCCTCTGGAGTAGCCTCTTGCAATGGCCATGCGTGTCACCTCCTCTTCCTGCTTCATTCATTGATGCACTTCTTTAACATAGAAGACAGGGGTGACCCGGAAGTTATACAGTGATGTAAAAAACTATTTGCCCCCTTCCTGATTTCTTATTCTTTTGCATGTTTATCACACTTAAATGTTTCTGCTCATCAAAAAACATTAACTATTAGTCAAAGATAACATAATTGAACACAAAATGCAGTTTTAAATGATGTTTTTTATTATTTAGTGAGAAAAAAAAACTCCAAATCTACATGGCCCTGTGTGAAAAAGTGATTGCCCCCCTTGTTAAAAAAACTTAACTGTGGTTTATCACACCTGAGTTCAATTTCTGTAGTCACCCCCAGGCCTGATTACTGCCACACCTGTTTCAATCAAGAAATCACTTAAATAGGAGCTATCTGACACAGAGAAGTAGACCAAAAGCACCTCAAAAGCTAGACATCATGCCAAGATCCAAAGAAATTCAGGAACAAATGAGAACAAAAGTAATTGAGATCTATCAGTCTGGTAAAGGTTATAAAGCCATTTCTAAAGCTTTGGGACTTCAGCGAACCACAGTGAGAGCCATTATCCACAAATGGCAAAAACATGGAACAGTGATGAACCTTCCCAGGAGTGGCCGGCCGACCAAAATTACCCCAAGAGCGCAGAGAAAACTCATCCGAGAGGCCACAGAAGACTTCAGGACAACATCTAAAGAACTGCAGGCCTCACTTGCCTCAATTAAGGTCAGTGTTCATGACTCCACCATAAGAAAGAGACTGGGCAAAAACGGCCTGCATGGCAGATATCCAAGGCGCAAACCACTTTTAAGCAAAAAGAACATTAAGGCTCATCTCAATTCTGCTAAAAAAACACCTCAATGATTACTAAGACTTTTGGGGAAAATACCTTGTGGACCGACGAGACAAAAGTTGAACTTTTTGGAAGGTGCGTGTCCCGTTACATCTGGCGTAGAAGTAACACAGCATTTCAGCAAAAGAACATCATACCAACAGTAAAATATGGTGGTGGTAGTGTGATGGTCTGGGGTTGTTTTGCTGCTTCAGGACCTGGAAGGCTTGCTGTGATAGATGGAATCATGAATTCTACTGTCTACCAAAAAATTCTGAAGGAGAATGTCCGGCCATCTGTTCGTCAACTCAAGCTGAAGCGATCTTGGGTGCTGCAGTAGGACAATGACCCAAAACACACCAGCAAATCCACCTCTGAATGGCTGAAGAAAAACAAAATGAAGACTTTGGAGTGGCCTAGTCAAAGTCCTGACCTAAATCCTATTAATATGTTGTGGCATGACCTTAAAAAGGCGGTTCATGCTAGAAAACCCTCAAATAAAGCTGTATTACAACAATTCTGCAAAGATGAGTCGGCCAAAATTCCTCCAGAGCGCTGTAAAAGACTCGTTGCAAGTTTTCGCAAACGCTTGATTGCAGTTATTGCTGCTAAGGGTGGCCCAACCAGTTATTAGATTCAGGGGGCAATTTCTTTTTCACACAGCTCCATGTAGGTTTTGAGTTTTTGTTCTCACTAAATAATAAAAACCATCATTTAAAACAGCATTTTGCGTTCAATTATGTTATCTTTAACTAATGGTTAATGGTTTTTGATGAGCAAAAACATTTAAGTGTGACAAACATGCAAGAGAATAAGAAATCAGGAAGGGGGCAAATAGTTTTTCACATCACTATAACATAGCCAAGATGGCAGCCGCGATTTTAAAATTGAAATCAAACGAAAAACTATTTGGTGTAGAACCGCGATTCAGGCATCAAATGAAAGAGAAGTGCACAAGCTACAGAAAGGTATGCATCTTTAAGTACTTTGCAGTAATGTTTGGAGTCTTAAAGGCAACATGGAAATTAAGAGCAGTTTATCATCTAAATGTAGCTGGTGTTATTTCATTCTCGCACAGCTGCAAGATGCATTTGCACTATACTTAATGGAGTTCTCCACTGTTTTGAGATATATGCACACAAACGTGAGTGTATATACAGTACTCATTACAAGTGTCTGCCTGCTCCACTCCTCCTACCCACAATTCTCTGCTTTCCTGCTTCTCACACAGAAAAATACAGACCAAACTCAGCATTACCGCATAACTACCGAATGTTTACCAAACAAAATATCGAACACTTTACACCTCCTATCGAACTTTCCTTTCATTTGGTAAAAAAATTATGAGTTACTGTAAAAATGTTAACATACCGCATTCGGTAAAATACCTATTTTTTTCTACTATTGCACTTCATTCTGTTAAAGAACACCTGTAATGAGAAAAACCTCCCCTGGTGGGTACTCACCAGGTGGGGGAAGCCTCCGTATCCTATTGAGGCTTCCCCTGTCCTTCTCAGTCCCACGGCGGTGGAGATAAAGCTCCCTGAACAGCAGGGATGTAAATATTTACCTTCCCGGCTCCAGCGTAGGCGCAGCATCGGCTCTCCACTCCAAGATAGGCGGAAATAGCCGATCGCTGTCAGCCCACTCTACTGCGCAGGCGCAAGTCTCCGGTGCCTGCGCAGTAGAGTGGACCTGACGGAGATTGGCTATTTTCGCCTATCTCCATGCGGAGAGCCGCAACAGCGCCCCCGCTGGAGCCAGGAAAGGTAAATAAATCAGCGCTTGTCGAGGGAGGATTCCCGGACACCTAGGAGGAGCCAGCGCTGGATTGCCTGCAGCTACAGAGGAGTGGAAAGCCTCATTGGGACCCTGAGACTTCCCCCTCCCGAGGTGAGTACCCCCCAGGGGAACTTTTTTCTTGGTACAGGTTCTTTTTAATTGAAGCCTGTACAGTATTTAAGACCCAACATTCTTCCTATCTAGCAAGTGTAAATTCTAGCATTCTTCTCAAAGGTATCTGTAATGATCGCTGCTGCAGCAGCTATTACTGGAAGTAGTAGTGCTGCAGCTCAGGCAGTTCTGATCTATTTCCATGCAAGCTGCATAGCTTTGTCTGTCTTTCCCTGCTGTCAGCTTGTGACTGATTATCATTCACCTGTGTGGGAATCTGCATGTCTGCTCCCATTGGATGACCTCAGTATAAAGATCTGCTTCCTGCAGGGTTTCCTTGGGTTTTCATAGCTTCAGCTTAAGCCTGCCTTGCTGTCGCTTTAGCCCCCGATCGTGTTTCTTGTTATAAAGATACTTTGCTGGTCTTTGCATCATATATTGGTTCATTGCCAATATATATGCATACCAGCACGTTTATTATTTTCCTTGTATTTGTGTTACGTTGATACATCAGTGTCGCTGATGTATACGTACACGAACTGTTTATATCCTGTGTGCAGTTAGTCAGCTTTCCAGCACGTTTTGGTAGGTTGCGCGTACCGTGACCACCCGTGCTGAGGTAGTTACCCTGCTCCTGGTTCTGTTTGTGGATTGCGTTCATCTCTGCGAAGAGATAACGAATCCTTCTGAATCCTGTTCTGTTACTGTTTGTGGATTGCGTTCATCTCTGCGAAGAGATAACGAATCCTTCTGAATCCTGTCCTGTTACCGTTTGTGGATTGCGTTCATCTCTGCGAAGAGATAGCGAATCCTTCTGAGTCCTGTCCCCTGTATTACTCCAGTCCTAGTCAGCGTTCCTGCTTATGTCATATATCGGTTCATTGCCGATATATACATATGTTAGTCAGAAGTTGCAAATAGTTTCATTGATAGCTGTAATTGTAATACGCTAGGAAAACATACTTATTGTATATTTATCTGTGTTACGTTCATCTATCTTATCCTGCTATTTTCTGACTATCCTGTCCTGTCTTTGTGAGGCACGCCATCGCCGCATCGCATTGGCTGCCTCATTCCAGTCTGTCTGGTTTTGGACGCTTGCTGTCGCTAAGTAGCCGCTAGCTAGCAAGCGTTCATTCTGTCTACCTGTCCTGATCTCCTCAGTCCTGGTTTATGCGCTCAGCGCTACTTTGCGCTGAGACGTTATTACGAAAGTGTTGTTTGTGGCTGTTCGGATCTGCACCGGCTCTGTGCACCACAATCTCCTATTGGAGTCAGTCCTCCCCTCCACTATACTAGGGATAGCCTGTTTCCTTGTGCTAGTGTGTGTACCTCCTCCACGCCAGCTCATGCGTTGCATGCTGACTGTGGAGAATACACCACCAAGCTTAACATTATGAAAACCCCATTACCAATCCCCATTGTGGGGGGGATTCCCAGAAAGTATGACACTGTTAATTATGGTTCCTGTTCCTTTAAGAAATTTGAAGAACTTAGCTCTGAAACAGAAAATGAGTTTTTCTCTGAATGTGCCAGGTTCCTGACCAATCCTGATCTCCAAGCGACTCCTGTTTCAACCTGGGCACTCCAACTAAGTTATATTTTGTTTAAAGGGGAATTATTCCAGTGGGCATTTGATGTTCTCAATCATTCCGATTTGAAAGAGAGACCGCTGGAATTTCTAGCGTTTGTGATCCATAACTGGTTGCGCATAGATCCATTGCCTTTTCCTCTTAATGAACTCCTGGCAGCAGGTCAATCAGCTACTCCTTCAATTGCTTGCAAAAATGTTCAGCAAGCAGAAAGTGTTACTGATAATTTTCCTGCAGCCTTGAATAAATCACCAAGAACAGCAGGGAAAACAGCAGGGTCTAAGGCCAAACGCAAACGTTCTAAGAAACGTGTCCGATCTGCAGAGTCGTTATCCTTAGCGACTGAGACCTATAATGAGATTCTGCCATTAACAGATAATGAAATGCAATTGTCTTTCAGGGGAGTTAAATGGACTTATGAAACTACTAATGAACTTTCCTCCCTGGCTAGGGAAAATAAAGATTTTTGTTTAAAAGAATTATCTGAGTATGATTATGAGGAGATATTACAGAGTATTGAACAAATCAACTTATTTGTGAAGCAAGGAAAGTTTGCATACACTACAGTTCAGCACTTGCTACAGGTATTGGAGATTCTTAGGAATAAGGAATCTGCCAATCACCTGCTAATTAACCCAATATATGTCCCTGCTACAATCATATCTGCAAACCATGATCTGCCTGTTAAGTATGCTTGGAATCCTCCATTTGAGAAAGGAGAGATGGAAGCTCTGGTCAATGAATGGAAGAATGATTCAAGTTCATTTTGTCAATTTTACAGTGCAAAAAGTGAATTAGTATTGAATGCATGCATTAAGTCTGCCTATAACCTAATAAAAACTGGTGTGTGTGAGTATGACTTTGTGGCTCCATTGATTGATGTGTGGGAACTGATTTTGGATGATTTTTATGTGACTCCGAATTCGCAAATTTGGCGTTCTGACCCGCCTGCTTCAGCACCTTTGGCTGATTCAGCAGGTGATTCGGAGCTCTTTTTGTGTGAAATTGAAGTTCCTGCAATTCCACCCTGTACCATGGATAACTCAGTGTTACTTACCAGTAAAACAGAAGCCACTGATACATTCTTAACCTTGCCCTGCGCAAATTTCTCAGCAGAGAATCCAGAGGTCCTGCTGACTTCCGAGTCCAGCCTAGCCAGTACTCATGACTCTTTGTTCAGTGAAACAGACATCAGAAAAATCTTGCCTGTCTCTGCAAACACTTCTGCAGAAATTACCTGTGTTAATAAAGTTCAACTCCTGTCTGATCCAGCAGATGCCAATAGATGCACTACATCAGTTTCCGAGTCCCAGCAATCCTGTCTAGAATCCTCAGAACCCCAGCATCTGAATTTTCCAATTTTACAAATGAATGGTGATTCAGATGCGCAAACATTGTGTCTTGATCTTCCTGTTTCTACACCTCGCTCTAGTTTCGTGAATAGCTCAGAGCATCTGCTATGTGAACCTGAAATCGCAGAATTATTACCTTGTTCAGAAAATTTTCCAATAAATTTGCCCTGTACCATGAATTGTGCAGTAGATCTCTCCAATGAAACTCAGGTCACAGAATCATTATGCTGTCCAGCAGGTGCTTCCATAGTTTTGCCCTGCAATATGGACTGTTCAGTGATCCTGTCCAGTGAAGCTGTGGTCGCAGAGTCTTATGCTTCACCCAGTATTTTGGATACTTTAAACCCTCTAGCAGAGGAGGCTGAAGCACTGCTTACCTCAGTTGGTGTTGCAGTAATATTCACTTGTCTAGCAGCTGTTTTGGAATTACAGTCTGCTCTAATAAAACTTGATGAATTTCTGCCCAGCAAAGCAGAAGCCATTGAAATATTGTCCTCGTCAGCAAGTGTGTCAGATACCTTGCCCTGTACACAGTCTGATTTAACCAATGTTGTTGAGTCCCTCTCCAGTGTTGTAACAGCCGAGGAACTCCAGCCCTGTCCTCTGAATGTTTCAGAAGTCTTGCCCTGTAACATGGATAATTCTGATTCTCTGGTCAAAATAATAGAAATCTCAGAGTTTCAGTCCGGTCTGATGAGTGTTCCTGAAACCCAGCCCTGTATCCTGAAAGATTCTAGTTCTCTGGCCGCTGTGGCAGAGGTTCCAGAGTCCCCTTCCTGTCCAGGGAATTCCTCAGTTTTGCCTAGTCCAGTGGGGGCTGCTGCAATACTGACTTGTTCTGCAGCGTCTCATGAGCTCCAATCCAGTGTATTAAATGAGTCTCTGTCCAGTCCAGAGGTAGTTGTGGAGTCCCTATCTGGTTCAGTGCATACATCAGAAGATTTGTCCTGTTTTGTTGGTGCCCCTGAATCTGATTTGTTACTGACTTTGCTGGAATCAGCGACATCTAAGTCTGATCCAGCATTCTCGTGTAAAAGTCCAGTGGTTGCGAAGTTTAGTCATGATGATTTTTTTTTGGCCAGTCCTGGTTTTGGTCCTGTCTTGGCTGACCCTGAGGCTCACAGTTCCTTGACATGCCCAGAGGTTTCTCTTGTGCCGGTGTGCCCAGATGTTCTTTGTGTGCCAGAATGCCCAAGTGTGTCTAAGGTGTTAGCGTGCTCTGATGCTTCCTTAGTGGGAACACGTTCTGATGTTGCCAGTCTGCCTGCATGCCCAGAGATGGTTCTGGTCCCTGAAAGCCCTGATATTGATGTTTGTCCTTGTGGCCCTGACTCGGGAATTGCCCTAGGTTCCATAGGGGTTCTTGATAGTTCTCCATGTGAGCCTAAGGGGCGTTCTGACCTATGGGGATCTCTTTGGAGCTTCGTGTTCTGGGAGGTCTCTGAGAAAACCTGTCCTGGTGCCTTGGACTGGTTCAACAGTGGGTTTTGTGTTGGTAAAGACAGTACCGGTGGGCATTGCAAAGGCTTTGGCGTTTCTGAACGGTTCCTGGAAGGCGGTGGGTATCGCTCAGGGAATTTCGGAGGGCTTTCTTCTGGAAATCATGGTTCTGATGGGTGTCACACTGGGGCTTGTGGTACTGATGGGCGTGGTTCTGTAGGTTCTGGTTCTGATGGGTCCAGTCTTGTGGGGACTGATTCTGGAATTCGGTCTTGCCGGGCTGTCCCGGTCATCATGAATTATCAGTCAGACTGTTTTGTTGGGAATTTTGGTTTTGAAAAGCGTCTGGAATCCGCTTTTAAAGGCGGGGGTACTGTAATGATCGCTGCTGCAGCAGCTATTACTGGAAGTAGTAGTGCTGCAGCTCAGGCAGTTCTGATCTATTTCCATGCAAGCTGCATAGCTTTGTCTGTCTTTCCCTGCTGTCAGCTTGTGACTGATTATCATTCACCTGTGTGGGAATCTGCATGTCTGCTCCCATTGGATGACCTCAGTATAAAGATCTGCTTCCTGCAGGATTTCCTTGGGTTTTCATAGCTTCAGCTTAAGCCTGCCTTGCTGTCGCTTTAGCCCCCGATCGTGTTTCTTGTTATAAAGATACTTTGCTGGTCTTTGCATCATATATTGGTTCATTGCCAATATATATGCATACCAGCACGTTTATTATTTTCCTTGTATTTGTGTTACGTTGATACATCAGTGTCGCTGATGTATACGTACACGAACTGTTTATATCCTGTGTGCAGTTAGTCAGCTTTCCAGCACGTTTTGGTAGGTTGCGCGTACCGTGACCACCCGTGCTGAGGTAGTTACCCTGCTCCTGGTTCTGTTTGTGGATTGCGTTCATCTCTGCGAAGAGATAACGAATCCTTCTGAATCCTGTTCTGTTACTGTTTGTGGATTGCGTTCATCTCTGCGAAGAGATAACGAATCCTTCTGAATCCTGTCCTGTTACCGTTTGTGGATTGCGTTCATCTCTGCGAAGAGATAGCGAATCCTTCTGAGTCCTGTCCCCTGTATTACTCCAGTCCTAGTCAGCGTTCCTGCTTATGTCATATATCGGTTCATTGCCGATATATACATATGTTAGTCAGAAGTTGCAAATAGTTTCATTGATAGCTGTAATTGTAATACGCTAGGAAAACATACTTATTGTATATTTATCTGTGTTACGTTCATCTATCTTATCCTGCTATTTTCTGACTATCCTGTCCTGTCTTTGTGAGGCACGCCATCGCCGCATCGCATTGGCTGCCTCATTCCAGTCTGTCTGGTTTTGGACGCTTGCTGTCGCTAAGTAGCCGCTAGCTAGCAAGCGTTCATTCTGTCTACCTGTCCTGATCTCCTCAGACCTGGTTTATGCGCTCAGCGCTACTTTGCGCTGAGACGTTATTACGAAAGTGTTGTTTGTGGCTGTTCGGATCTGCACCGGCTCTGTGCACCACAATCTCCTATTGGAGTCAGTCCTCCCCTCCACTATACTAGGGATAGCCTGTTTCCTTGTGCTAGTGTGTGTACCTCCTCCACGCCAGCTCATGCGTTGCATGCTGACTGTGGAGAATACACCACCAAGCTTAACAGTATCTATTTGGGCAACAAAACGCAACATTTTATCAAAGTGTACTTAGTTACTAGAAGGCCTGGCACACTTCCCACAAGCAGCTGAAGGAACTGGAACACTCAACTTTCCATAAAAGGGAATGTAGGGACTGCAAGACCCATTTATCTGCCATAGGTGAAAGGTGATTTTCCCAGCAGATCTGATCATTATGATCGAATCTGCCAAAGATTGATGTTGCAACATGGCCACCCGATCCGTAATTTCGATTGCATTCTTGCCAAAAGCAAGCAAAACTATCAATCACTTTGGACGGAAAGATCTTGCTTGAAAGAGAAAGTCTTGTATGCTATTGATTTTGGGATAACTCAACCCCGTTGTATTTTCTCATATAAAATGTTCTCCCCTTGGGCCTGTGCAGAGGGCTGCAGCAGAGCATTACGCTCATCTGTCCACTGGCACTCTCAGCAACAACATTTCTATAGTGTTTTTCTCCCATGGGACCTAAAGTGCTTAGGCTCTTTCAGACTCAGTAATTGGTAGTAGGATAGGATGAAGTATTCACTCAACAAAATTATATTTCTGCAAATGCCAAACTGAGCAGGTGGGTTTTCAGTCTGGATTTAAACACGTCCAGAGATGGAGCTGTCCTGATCTGCTGAGGTAAGGAGTTCCATAACCTAGGAACAGCATGACAGAAGGCTCTGGGACCAAACGTTTTCAGATGGACTGATTAGGACTAGATTATTAGAACCTGTGGATCTGAGATTGCAAGAATTGCTACCCAGATGCAACATTTCTTTCATGTATCCAGGGCACAGAGTATGTAGTGATTTAAATGTCAGTAGGCCGATCTTGAATAAGATCCTTTATTTTGTAGGTAGCTAGTGAAGGGAGTGCAGGACTGGTGTTATGTGGCAGTGACGGGGTTGGTTGGTTAACAGTCTGGCAGCAGTATTCTGTATCAAAAAAGTCCTTTTTTGGAAGGCCAATGTAGAGAGCATTACAATAGTCCAGTCGGAATGTTGTGAAGGCATGGACTAAGATTGGCAGATCTTCTGGGGGGGGATGAGGTGCCAGATTTTAGTGATGTTATTCAGGTGAAAATAGGATGATTTCACCACAGCAGAGATGTGAGTTCTGAAGTTTAAATCCCCATTGTGATGAACATTACGGAAAGTTGTGCGTAATCGCCAACGATTTTCGTATGGTCCAGCACCATTACTGTCAGTCCTGTGTAAATGTACAATAAATGTCTTTTCCCTCTCTTCTTTTAAAAGCAGAGCCCCTCACCACCTCCACTTCCTCCAGCTTTTCACATGGAGCTGGTGACACATAGGTGTTACAAACTAGGACCAAATGGTGGCCATGGAGTAGCTTCAGCAGACTCAGCAGATAACAATCAGTCCCTTTGCTTCCCTCCAAAAACTGTTAACAGACATTAGACCAATTTCATTTATTAATAATTCAAGGTGTGATTATCGCAGACAAAAGACAAACATATCTTCTGGTTCCTAAAAATCAGCCTGATAGTTCATCCAAGCTATAGTACAGCTGCTAGGGAAAGAGAGCTATGTGTCCCTAGCAGACCACACATGCTAATCTAACGGTATTTGGTGTCATCGGATCACACATCGGCCGCAGGTTACGACTCTGTCCTCGGATTCGCTGTGTGCCAATCCAGACAGAAATGGCGCAGGTTGTTGGCAAATTGTGTCATTTTAGGTTTGCACAGAAATCCTGCCCCCTTTGCTGACTAGGAGGTAACTCCGCCCCAAACACACCTAGTTTGGAGGTAACCCAGCCCCAATTCTAAGATTGTATAAATCTGGGGCCAGCAGAGCCCGCCTAGTCTTTCATCATTTCATCTGCTAAAGAAGAGCTTTGAGCATGCGTTCCACAGAAGGACCGACGCATGCATTTTTCCAAAGACTCTTAAAGGGACTCCGAGCAGTGCAGAAACTATGGAAAGATGCATATCATTTTAAAGCTCTCTTTCTCCTCTTTCCAATGATATATAAATCGCCGCCCTATGCCTTTTAATTTTTGCTATTTTCGAGATTGAAATAGCTGCGGTTGCGATTTCGATCGCGAAAATAGAGAAAACTAAAAGGCGTAGGGCAGCGATTTAGGGGTCATCAGAAAGAGGAGAAAGAGAGCTTTAAAATGATATCCATCTTTCCATAGTTACATTGTATTACACAGGGCGACTTTTTCTGCTGAATGGAGCTGCTGACTTTGAGAAAAAGTCGCCCTGTGTAATACAATGTAACTAAAAGGCGTAGGTTGGCGGTTTATATATCATTGGAAAGAGGAGAAAGAGAGCTTTAAAATGATATGCATCTTTCCATAGTTTTTGCACTGCTCGGAGTCCCTTTAATGCTCATTTAAACTGGACTCATTTTCTTCATTCTCCAAATGGACTGCTCAGCTGTAACTACAGTAAGAACTTTCTGATTTTATCCCTTTTATTTTTAAGCTTTGTCTATGTGTTAATCTGTGTAAAGGTATGTAATGCAACTTTGTTATAAAAACGTTTAAAAATCATTATGGTTACAATCTGTTCTGAATATACACAAACGTACCTTTATAACCCGTATGCGAGAACCCGGCCCAGATATAAAGATCTGACCTAGGTTCCTGCACACTGCTAAGGGTTAATAGAGCGTTCTCGAAGTACTAGTATAATTACAGTAGTGGGCTGTGTAACCCGCTTGGTGGCAGATCTTTGAATTGTATGTGTGTGGTGAATCCTTTGGCGTCCGAACGTCCCTTCACTAGTCGGCTCGTCAAATTTCGAAGTCAGGTTATCCTTCGTGATGAGCAAAATGACAGTGTTAGAGGATTTCTGACTCTGATCGATTGACCCCATCCAGCAAGCCTTGCGGTCTGTGTCACCCATCAATTAGAACTCCCAGGCTATGCACATCATCGGAGCTGAGTAGATCCATACCTCCTATTCCCAGTGGTGAAGACTGCAAGTGAAGTTGTTTTGTCATGCGCTGCCCTCTCATCCTCCTCTCATCCTCCTCTCATCCTATGTCCTTTTTCCATCTCCGCGGGGTGCATGTACTCCGTGACCCTGCGACATGTATGTTATGTGACCATGTAATGATCCCCTCAGCTGGCTGCACAGGCAGCCAGCTGTTTGACCATTCCTCTAGTCTGTGGGCTGCAGGTCTCTGGAAGAGAGACCTGTCTTTCCTTTGCAAGGTTCTGACCTACTCTGCTGCTGAGGAATTTGCATACATTTGTTATGCAAATCACCTAGCTGCCTCCTTTGAAGGCTGGCAGTATAAAAGCCATGTTTTCCCAGAATCCTTTGCTGGTCATCCTTTCATGGTTTGTTACTGAGAAACACTCCTTGAGTGTCAGCCTTCCCTGTTGCTTTGTTAAAGTTATCTTAGAGTAATTCTTGGGACTGCAATAGGCAGCTTCTCTAGTGCAGTTAGGTTGCTTATCTGTTTTGTCTGTGTTGCCTCTCTGCTGCGATTGTCCTGTCGCCAGCGGTGGTCGACAGGAAATCGTTCTGTTTGTCTTGGGTGCTAACCAGAGCAGCGGTTGCTACTGGTAGCCCCTACTGTTCATCTGTCTTGCCTGGATCGCACTAGCCTCTAGCGGTAGCGGCTGTGGATCCTTCTTGCCACAGGAGCCCTGGTGGTCAGACCGCAAATGGCCTTCCAAACGGTGCCAGCGCACGGATCGTGCGAACTCTGGTCGCAGTCAATGCGCAGGAACCGTTGGGACAAACCGCAGACAAACCAGAAGGGAGCCTGTGAGATATGGGTAATTACAACCTACACACGATTCCAGGGTATCTGCCACCACCACTGGTATGGGCCAGTGGACCCGATTTACTGACTGACTGGTCCTGCGAATAAAAACGGTTAAAACACGCTGTATTCTGTCTAGCCAACAACAAACAATAGTAACGTCTCTTCAGAGGTCTGGTTCAGTTGTGTGCGTGCTGAATAGTAGGGTAGCTAGAACAACAACTGACGATAGTGTCGGTTTATTGAAAGCAATATAAATAATTAATATATACAGACAATTATTAAAATCAACAATTATTAAAACAGTAATAGCCAGTATAAAAATAAAAGGGAGAAAATACTTAGGGTTTGTGGAAATATGTCCTTTTGTGGGAAGAATCATAAAGTCCAAGCAAAACGGTTTCAAGTTCTGCAAAGTTCTTTGTTCCAGAGATAAAGTCAGAGTTCAGCAAGTTTTAAAATCCAAACAAAATGGAGGAAGTCCTTTGTTTCAATTCAGACAAGATGGCCGCTAGCCATGTGCCCTTTGTTTCAGCTCCGGCAAGATGGCCACCACTTGTTCTTCACGGTGGCCCGTGTGTTCATGAAGATGGAAAATGGAGGAATGAATAGCCCGGGCAGCTCATGTACTTTTAATGGAGTTGCTTTCAGAGACGGGCTTCCAGAGTCGGCCCCCGGGCCGGACTATGGTAATCACATCTGGGCAGGGGCTTCCACAAGCCACCGACCTACGTGGCCGGCACACAAATAATAATTACATATTTTCGATCCCCAGAACCTACCGATTAATATGATACCTTGGATGCGGGTGTTAGGGCGTATTGTTACCGAGGGGTCCATAACTCCTTAACCGACCGGGCCATCATAATGAATTTCATATCAGCACGATGGCCAGATTTTACCAAATAAGACTATATGAATTTTATAGCTGTGCGATATACGTCCTCCATTTAATAGGTAAGAAACCCTATCCCTCAGGTTTTCCTATCTGCCTGGTCGGTGTCATTCTGGCTGCTTTGTCATGGCCCCCTGGAGAGCCAGTTTCCTTTCTCTTTTCATGGGGCCATCTGGCTGTGGGGGAAAAGGAGCTGGTCCCTGCAGGGAATCCAGCCACGTGCGACATTCCTGAGGGGAATGTTTTGCTCACAGGGGAACAGGTCTCTGGATTAAAAAAAAAAAAGTGTCGTTTTCTGATCGCTTGCACGACTGCACAGATCCGACAGGGAGCGATCAGAACAGCGACTGTGAATTCTCTAGATTCACCTGCGTTTCTTACGGCTATTCCGTGACACTTCTGATCTACATTCTTGGAGTGTAAGCTGGAGCAGCAGTTGCTACCGGCTACCTCATCTGTCTGTCTTGCTTGGATCGCACTAGCCCCTAACGGTAGTGGCTGTGGATCCTTCTGATCTGTGTTCCTGCTTGTTCCCGGATCGCACTCGCTCTGGTGGAAAGAGCAGTGGATCTTTCCTATTCTGTCCCTGAACCCGGATCGCACTCGCTCTGGCGGAAAAAGAGCAGTGGATCTATCCTATTCTGTCTCTGAACCCGGATCGCACTCGCTCTGGCGGAAAGAGCAGTGGATCTTTCTTATCCTGTTCCTGAACTTGGATCACACTTGCTCTGGCGGAAGAGCGGTGGATCCTGTCTACCTTATTCCTGTTTTCCGTTTGTCTGTCTTGTCTGATACGAACGCTTGCTGTAGGCTCGGTGAGGTAACCGTTTAGCAAGCGTTCACGTTCTCTCTTTTCGTGTTGTCTGTCATTGGTTAGTCAGGGTGGCGTGCTTGTCTCTGTTGCGCTTTTCGTGCGGAGAACGCGCCGTAAACACGTTCGCTGTTGCGAATGAGTGCGGTGTTCGCGTTTAGCTTGCGTTTGTTGTTTTCATTATCTTCTTATTGTTTTGCTGTGCTTTTGCTATTCTCGTGCTCTGTTCTGTTCTGCCTTTCTGTCACTTTTGGCAATCGCATCTCTTGCGATTGCGTTCTTACCTTTGTTTCTGCTGATGTGTGTTCACCGTCGCTGGGTAGAGACTAGATTGGTGGCCACACATTCATCCTGTTTCTGTGCTCTTTCTCTTTAAGGGCTGTTCAGCCCTGCATTGTCTTAGATCTGTACAATTCCCATCTGGCATCTGTGGCCGTGCAGAGGCTGTGCTCGTCTGCACTCCACAGCGCCATCTGCCGGTGGGAATTGCCCTCTGCTGGTGCATTGCACCTAGCCTGGGTTCACTTAATCATACGCTTGTGGAGGGTTTCCGCTGTGTCAGCGGGCATTTTGTGCGCTGACCACGAAAACGATTCCACAAACATTACAGACCACATACAAGCCGCAGGGTCAAGGGGGTATAGGCACACAGACGAGACGGAGAGAAGACAATGGAGAAATTCGCCAGTGGTCAGGTGAGAGTGCGCTACACTGCACAGGCCCAGGGGAGCACTTTAGATGAGGGGAGACCTGAGGACCCGGCAGTCATTCATGCTCGGTGGCTTCATGGGCTAGAGTCCGCAAGTCTGCACTTAGATCTGACTCCATGGGGGGGCTGCCTGTCCGAGTCCCGATGCATGAGAGCAGCAGACAGGTGGTGAACTCACCACTTTCAGCTGCTCATATCAAAGAGGCCCTAGGGCAACAATTCAGGGAATGATGCTGTACAGACACACCCCTAGCTTGTTGCCATTGAGGGGTTGGAGGGATGATGACCGGCGGACGACGGAGAGGCTTCAGTTGGTTGGCTGACTTGTAAATAGCATTGCAATCGGTCATGCTTGGGAGTCGGATTGTTACCAATGGCCGAGCAAGATTGATCGGCGGCTGCTGTACACACATATCGATGACGTGCCAAGACAGTCGTTATTGCCCATTTTGACCGACGGTTATCGCATGAGTGTACGTATCTATAGACTGTCAGTAGGCCCGTAGATGCCCTCGCTGCCCCCCCCGTTGTCATTTTGTTCCCCTCTTTTGCTTGCTAATTGCCCTCGGCAACCTCTTCCGACACAAATACGTCATGAGCAGAGTGCTCCCAGCCTCGGTCACTATTGATACAACAATAATGTTTTCATTACTTATGACATCAAAGTGTTATACATATATATTTATATATTTATTTATTTATTTATTTTTGGGGGGGGCGATATAACCGAGGCTTTAATTGGGTATTTTATTTTGTAGCCATTGTACAGGAGAAAATACACGTTTTGGTAATGGTTCCCCCTTCCTAATTTTCAGTTAAAGAGAACCCAAGGCAGGGTTCTTACAACGCAATCCCCATACAGAGGCTGGGTCTGCATATAGAGCCCAGCCTCTGTTGCTATTTAGCTTCCCCCAAAGCCCCCCCTGCGCGCTGTGAGACCCCATTAATCACAGCCGCGCTGTGCGGGCTATGTTTACCTCACTAATGTCAGTTTCCGCTCTCCCCGCCTCCTGAATCGCTCTGGTCCCTTCCCTCCAATCAACGGGGAGGTAAGGGATGTAGGCAGGGACGGGAGCGATTCAGGAGGCAGGGAGAGTGGAGACTGACATTAGAGAGATAAACACAGCCCGCTGCAACACGCTGCGTGTCAACAGCGCGGCTGTGTTTTATGGGGTCTTACAGCGCGCAGGGGGGGGGCTTTGGAGGAAGCTAAATAGCAACAGAGGCTGGGGTCTATAGGCAGACCCAGCCTCTGTGTGCAGATTGAGTTGTAAGAACCCTGCCTCGGGTTCTCTTTAACAAATGCTACTGCTGTAAAGCTACATACTCACCTCGTGATGCAGGAAGATGGATCCAGCGATGTCTCTTTGACGACAAGCGCTCCCCCGATCCATCTTCTGGCTGATGGGTATGCGTGACGTCATGCGACGTTACACAGCAGGCGTGAACAAGACTTCAAGCAATCACGGTACTTTGCGTCGGGCATCCGCTGTGACGGTCGTTATGTCTTTGCGGCGCTAAGCGAAGTTCGCGTGATCGTGCACCTGTACCCACATCACGAGATCACGGAAACAACTGCTGGTCACTCAAAATTCGCAGGTCATCAGGAAAATTGTCGGAAAAATTGCATGGTGAGTACGGGCCTTAAAACACCTCAAAATGTATTTCTTGCCTCTTCTAGGCTAAAATGACACTGCACGTGCCTTAATTCATTACTAGCTGGGCATGTAGCGGACCATTATCCCCAGACTGCGTGTCTGTAGCGATCGGAAGTGATCACTAGGGTGGCAGTTCAGGGGCTCCTGCTACCATACAGATGCATCGTTAGGCAAAGGCAGAGCAATATATTGCATAGCACTGAGGCCCCGAACTACGCCCTAGCAATCGCATCCGATCGTTACAGGTGGCAATCATTAGGGTTGTGCACACATCTTAAAAGGCAACTATCAAAGTTAACTAAAATTCTAAATGCCGCATATATTTCCAGTAATTACTAGCAAATAGCAATACAAAGGCTTTTTTTCATCTTTTCATGTTTTATATGAAGAAAATGACATTTACAGAGAACAGTAAATTACAATGTAAATCAATATCAAAGTTTACCTTCCATGATATTAAATCAATCTACCGCACATATGAATGGTAAATGAATCTCACCCAGACCTGCAAGCCGCTGGTCTACTGTCAGTCCGTGCTCCTCATGCGTTCCGTGACAACCGTCACTTCTCCAGAAGGTAAGTATCGAAGAGTTCCGACCTGTTTTAAATATGCGTACTTCCTCCCCCACCCTACGCCACCTGGGCTCCTTCTGTAATCCTAATAGGTCAGCTAATTCCGCGTCATAGCGGCTAGACCGTGCGCGGCCGTGCACGATGGCGTGACCGCGTTCCCCATTGGTGAGTACGCATCGTTAAAACAGGACGGAACTCTTCGATACTTACCTTCTGGAGAAGTGACGATTGTCACAGAACGCGTGAGGGGCGCGGACAGGGCCGGCCTTTGACCTGAGCGACCGGTGCAATCGCTCAGGGCGCCGGCTTCCAGGGGGCGCTCCTGCCGCATGGAAGCTCCGCCCCCTGGTGCCGTGAAAAGGGGCAAACATGATGCCCGTGCAGCCACCGTGATGGAGGGGGAGCCGCGGGGAGGGCAGCCCGACCTCTCCCTCCCTTCCTCTCCGGGCACTCTCCCTGCTCCCCCCTCCGATGCACACTGCAGCAGAGCCAGAGAAAACAACTCACCTCCCTGGTTCCGATCGCCGGCGCCTCTCACTTCCCGCTGGTCGCCTCTTCTACATTAGTTACTGATACACACTAAACTTCCTGTTAAGCTTCCTGTTAAGCTACCTATCTAATCTATACTGGGGGCCGGGGGGCAGCTACCTATCTAATCTATACTGGGGGCACCTACCTATCTAACCTATACTGGGGGGGCAGCTACCTATCTAATCTATACTGGGGGCACCTACCTATCTAACCTATACTGGGGGGGGGGCAGCTACCTATCTAATCTATACTGGGGTCACCTACCTATCTAACCTATACTGGGGGGCAGCTACCTATCTAATCTATACTGGGGGGCAGCTACCTATCTAATCTATACTGGGGGCAGCTACCTATCTAACCTATACTGGGGGCAGCTACCTATCTAATCTATACTGCGGGCCACCTACCTATCTAATCTATACTGTGGGCCACCTACCTATCTAATCTATACTGCGGGCCACCTACCTATCTAATCTATACTGGGGGCAGCAACCTATCTAATCTAAAAAGGAACCGAGAGCCCAATATAGTGTAGTAAGTCTAGACAATTTAGTATAGTGAGAAGGAGTAAAATATATACCTCCAGGTAACCACTGTATAGGCAGGTGAGGAGATTAGCCTGTCCCCACTCAGGGTTAAGAAGTCGCTCTCTGTAGGCGTGAAGAAAAAGGGGTATCCCCCTCCACCAAGGGTGGATATACAATGTAATGTGAGTAGAACAGAGGCGCCAAAAGGATAAAAACACGATTTAAAATATTTAAAATTGCTTAGGAGGCAGTGGTGGACTTACCTCGCTCAAGCAGACACAAGGAAGCTGTGTAATTCAAAGAAGGTAAATTTAATGGTACACAGCAGCGTAATGTCAGAGATGCACCTGGCGCCTCTTTCTTCTTAAAACCTAACCTATACTGGGGAAAGTATACTGGCTACCTATACTGGGGGCACCTACCTGGCCAACCTTTACTTGGAGGGATCTACAGCTGGCTACTTTTACTGGGCCACCTATGCCTGGCTACCTATACTGGGGGGGACTTATAGCTATATGTCAGGAATCAGGATGGACAGAGGCACGCCCCCCCCCCCCCCATTAGTGTATGTGTGTGGTGCGCTGAAACGCAAAGAGGATTAATTTGGGGGGGGGGGGGGCACCAAAATCTGGTTACGCTCAGGGCGCTGTGAAACCTAAGGCCGGCCCTGGGCGCGGACTGACAGTAGACCACTGGCTTGCAGGTCTGGGTGAGATTCATTTACCATTCATATGTACGGCAGATTGATTTAACATCATGGAAGGTATACTGCATTATTCTCATGACATATGTTATGGCTTTATACCCACACATACAGTGTAACCTGTACTAGTGTTTATTTGTGGTTCCTACTTGTCAGCCTGTGTGCTGCATTGTTTTAATTGATTTTTAATTTTTAAAGGTACAAGTCCTAATTAAACTTTGATATTGATTTACATTGCATTATGGTGTGGTGATTTTGATTTATACTATTGAGTGCCTAGATGGACGCTTTTGCTTGTAATTTACTGTGTTACAGGGCCATGGCTTTAGCCCTAATCATTTTAGGCAGTGTTGTCTCTATTTTTTGTGTTGTATTTACAGAGAACAGTTCTCAGTGTGAGCATTACTATGGAGGACTGTTTACAGCACATTCAGCATACAGAAATAATCTTCATTGGCTGCCTGTAATACTGTGACTGGAATTTGTTCGGAAGGATAGAAAGCAGAAATAAAGCTTCAAATGTGTGTAAATAATCATCAGCTGCAGTTCTGTCTGTGTACTCATGTGTCTTTCTCTCTCTCTCTGCCAGGCAGTGAACAGTTTACAGCCAGGTTACAGTTCAGCTCTGCCTCCCCCTGATGCCCCTCCCGACACAAAATTGCTACAAACAGCTGGTAAACAAGGCATTTTTCTCCTCACACGCTGTGCTTAGAGACCTCTGAAAAGCTTTCTAGTGTTGCTGGCTAAAAGCTCTATAGGTATGTGGGATTTACAGAAGAACAGTTTCTTTGGTAGTTGCTCTTTAAAGGGAACCTGAATAGAGTAAAAAATATTTAAAATAAACACATGAGGTAGGTAACTTCAAATGAACATTACGTAGTTACCTTGCCATCAGTTCCTCTCAGAAGCTTACCCTTTTCTTCTGACAATGATCCCTATCAGTTCTGACAACATTTTTTCAAAACTGAAATATATCTGTTGCTGTCAGTTATAGCTGAGAGGACAACTGATGTACCAGATAATGTCCATGTTTCCCTATGGCTCAAGTGGGCGATGTTACAGTTTAACAGTGTGCTGACCAGAAGGCTGTTATGGGGTAGTGGCCATTTTCAAACTGAAGGAAGGAGAATTCCAGTGATCACAGTGGACAAACAGGAACGTGAGGTAAGTATGACTTGTATGTGTTTATTTTGACTTTTAATTTTCAGTTCAGGTTTTCTTTAAAGGGGAACTTCAGCCTAAACAAACATACTGTCATTAAGTTACATTAGTTATGTTAATTAAAATAGATAGGTAATATAATCTCTGTTTTAAAATAACAGGCAAATGTTTGTGATTTCATGGCAGCCATCTTTTTGGTTGAAAGGAGGTGGCAGGGAGCATGAGACACAGTTCCAACTGTCCTGTGTCCTGATCACCCCTCCCAGCTGCGGGCGCTAGGCTTTAAATCTCAAATTCTAAATTTGAAAAAAATTATTTGCACCAAAACAGCAGAACGAGAACAATCACATAAGAAATCCCATCATGCTTTGTACAGCATCAGGGGAAAAATGCCTGAGCAGTTTTCTTCTGTGCAGCTAAAATGAGGCTTGGGTAAGAAAAACAAAGTTCTGATGCTGTGAACCTGTTAAAGAAACCCCAAGCCTTTTCAGTGCTGCTGAGCAGATTTTTAGACTGGAGGTTCACTTTAAAGGGACACTGTAGGGTGGTCGGGGGAAAATGAGTTGAAGTTACCCGGGGCTTCTAATGGTCCCCCACAGACATCCTGTGCCCGCGCAGCCACTCCCCAATGCTCCGGCTCCGCCTCTGGTTCACTTCTGGCATTTCAGACTTTAAAGTCTGAAAACCACTGCGCCTGCATTGCCGTGTCCTCGCTCCTGCTAATGGCACCAGGACCGTACTGCGCAGGCCCAGTATGGTCTGTGCCTGTACCGTGCGCTCCTGGTGACATCAGGGGAAGCGACGACACGGCAACGCAGGCGCAGTGGTTTTCAGACTTTAAAGTGAACCTTAAAGGGGAACTGAAGAGAGAGGTATATGGAGGCTGTCAAGTTTATTTCCTTTTAATCAATACCAGTTGCCTGGCAGCCTTGCTGGTCTATTTCTCTGCAGTAGTATCTGATTAAAACCAGAAACAAGCATGCAGCTAGTCTTGTCAGATCAGACTTATAAGTCTGAACCACTGAAACACCTGATCTGCTGCATGCTTGTTCAGGGGCTATGGCTAATAGTATTAGAGGCAGAGGATCAGCAGGGCTGCCAGGCAACTGGTATTGTCTAAAAGGAAATAAACATGACAGCCTCTATATACCTCTCTCTTCAGTTCCCCTTTAAGCCAACTAAAAAAAAAATGAATTTTACTCACCTGGGGCTTCCCTCAGCCCCCTGCAGCTGTCCGGTGCCCTCGCAGCCTCACTCCGATCCTCCTGGACCCGACGGCGACCACTTCCGCTTTCGCCGTCAGGACCCGACAGGTTGGGAATGCGAGTGATTCTTCGTGTTCCCAGCCACAATAGCTCCCTCTATGTTGCTATAGCAGTAGGATTGGAGTGAGGCTGCGAGGGCACCGGACAGCTGCAGGGGGCTAAGGGAAGCCCCAGGTGAGTAAAATGCATTTTTTTTTAGTTGGCTTAAATGCCTCTTTAATGTCTGAAATTCCAGAAGTGAACCGGAGGCGGAGCCCGTAGCATCGGTGAGTGGCTGCACAGGCACAGGATGCCTGCGGGGGACCATTAGAAGCCCCCGGTATCTTCAACTCATTTTCCCCCGACCCCCCCTACAGTATCCCTGTAAGGTCAAGTACAGATAACGCACGGGATTCCTAGGCTTCATTTTAATTTTTCTATTTGCCAATTTTGTAAAACTTTTTTCTTTTTAAACCTTTAAAGAGAACCCGAGGTGGGTTCTAAGAATGTTATCAGCACACAGATGCTGGGTCTGCATATACTGCCCTGCCTCTGTTGCTATACTGCTCCCTCCTGTGCCCCTCCTGCGCTCTGCTTGCCCCCATAAATCAAACGCCGAGCTGTCGACACACAGCGTGTCGCAGCCGGCTGTTTACCTCTGCATCTGTCTGGGGGCAGCCATCCTTTAACCATACTTGGCTTTTTCATCAAAAAGGTCCTGCGGCAGCTCATATCCACATAAAAACTATCACTTTATTTAACCATCTTAAGAATTGCGTAATGCCGGCATACAATATCAGAAGTCAACAGCCGTTTCACCCCACCCACGTGTTGCTTCATCAGGACCAGGTCTACATAGGTGGGAGCGCAACGGCTGTCGACCTTTGTACCTCCTGTTGACACCATTCTCCCTTTGTCGATTTTGTATGCTGGTGTTATGCCGCTTTAAAGATGTTCAAATAAAGTGATAGCTTTTATGCGAATGTGCCCTGCCTCAGTGCCTTTTTGATGATACCGTGTTTTCCCTAAAGTAAGACATCCCCTGAGAATAAGCCTTAGCAGGAATTCCTAGCATGCTTGAAATATAAGACATTCCCCTAATGTAAGCCCTAGCAGCAGCCCACATGACACCAGCAAGTCACGCTCAATACAAAGTCCAGATACAGGAGAGCAGCAGTATAATGTGAGTTCTACAGTCCTGTATATGTGTCAGGCAATGTGTGTTTTTGGTGGAGCCAGCCCTCCTGATCTGTCTTGATAAGCATCAGCAGCACTTCACCTCTTCCCAGGACACACAGCTTATCCTATCATAGCTCTGCGGAGCCTGACAGAGTTCTCTGCCTGCAAGAAATAGACTCTTACCCACATGATGAGCAGAATCAATTTCTTGTCAGTGAGAGCCAATATCTGCAAACCACAAGCTCTGTGCATGCTGCTTGTGTTTCAGCATTGCATGCAGTATATACATTTTGTATAGGAAAACTACCAGTGTTTCCCCCCAAAAATAAGACACTCTCTGAAAATAAGCCCTAGCACATCTTTTGGAGCAAAAATTAATATAAGACAGTGTCTTATTTTCAGGGAAACGCGGTACTACCGTTCTTAAGGCACGTACACACGCCGTATTGTTACAAACGACAGGTCCGTCAGACCCTCCAGCGGGGCGGTCTTTCTGCCTACAGTAGTACGTGAGTACAGGCTGTCGGCAGACTGATAAGACTGTTTTTGACTAATCCGCTGGGCGGATCAGTCAAAAACAGTCTTATTAGTCTGCCGACAGCCTGTACTACTGTCGGCAGAACAACCGCCTCGTGGGAGGGTCTGACGGACCCATTGTTTGTAACAATACGCCGTGTGTACACGCCTTAACATTGGTGAGCAGTACTCCAACTAGTCCCCTTAAAGAGGAGCTGTTAGGTATAGGGTCTCAGAGAAAATAAACACATATATCAGTAGCTAAAGATTGGCTGTACTTACATTACATATGCATTTCACTGTCCACGTTTGGATTTCACAGAATTTGTATATAGTATATGCAGAGATAGATGCTCCTGACAGCTCATGGCAGGCTCCATGTTTGTGAAGCCAAATGTGTCGTCATGTCCTGCCTGCTTCTGATCACAGATAAGCTCGTTCTTGAACAACACGGTGTGCAGTGAATATTAATGAGCCATGTGGCTAGGAACAATAGCTAACTCCTGCAGTGTAGTCTGCCCGGAGATTTATCAGTGCTACGCTCTGGACTGATTACACAAGCTGCTGTACCGTCTCATTAGCAGCCGAGGGGAGGGCCCCAGAATGCTTTGCAGTTTAGCTGCGGCTTGCGTCTTTATGGGTCTATAACAGACTTTAAGATAAGCACACATCAAAGGTAACTGAAATGTTTATCTTCACTAATGGCTTTTGAGCTTCCTTCTAAACTGTTTAACACAGGAGAATAGAGGTTTAAATTAGCTTCTGCAGCCTGACAGTTACTCTTTAAATCGCTATGCTTTTATAGAATTATAAGGCCTTGAGGGACAGTTAGGGACAAGATGATATACTCTCTTAGGCAGGGGTCACACTGCAATGTGAAATTGCAAGCAAAAACACAAGTAATGCTTTCTTATGGGGCAGCTGAGTTTTTAGGGGCTTCTGCAATTCTCTATAGCGTTTTAAGAAACCAACTCGTGCAGGCACCACCAATGTAGTTTAGTCTTCTATATTTATCACATCTGATAAAAGCAGCGACAGACCGCTGTTTCGAGCAATAACGCTCTTTGTCAAGTTGATAAAACTGCAATAAAAGAGTGTCTATCCCACTCACTTATATATCTACAAAAGACCAATCAAAATGCAGCATGTCAGCCACCCAATCTACTGGCGCCATGTCTGGAGAACTGTGCAGGACAGATAAACTCCACCCCAAAAAAATTCAAAAGTTCACCCAAACAATGATCTCTGATTCAACTAGAGACAAAATATACTTTAAAGAGGAACTCCAGTAAAAAAAATAATGTAATAAAAAAAGTGCTTCATTTTTACAATAATGATGTGTAAATGATTTAGTCAGTGTTTGCCCATTGTAAAATCTTTTAAACCCCTAATTTACATTCTGACATTTATCACATGGTGACATTTTTACTGTTAGCAGGTGATGTAGCTGCTGCATGCTTTTTTGGCAGTTGGAAACAGCTGTAAACAGCTACACAAGGTTCACAGACAGGAAACTGCCAGGAGTACAACGGTCCTCAGAGTTTCTTGTGGGAGGGGTTTCACCACAATATCAGTCATACAGCGCCCCCTGATGGCCTTTTTGTGAAAAGGAATAGATTTCTCATTTTAAAGGGGGTATCAGCTACTGATTGGGATAAAGTTCAATTCTTGGTCGGAGTTTCTCTTTAAGCGCTGCTAGATCAAACAGCGCTGTATATCTTCATCCATTCGTATGATACATAACCCTCAGAGATGTCTTAAAACACCGTACTGTAGGCGCAAGCTAAGAACGCTGACCAATCAGCGGCACAGGCCATCCCGGCCGCCGCCCAATCAGTGCTCAATGCTCAGGAAGTCATAAGTCGCCGCCCCTCACCAAACACTGACGTATGTGGAGAACATCTCCGCTGTCAGTAATGTATGGGAAATGCCGCCTACCAATCAGCAGCCAGTGCCTGAAGTGCGCAGCCACTCACAAGGGAGGCGCTGACGTATGCGGATGTAACTACACCACAATGAATAGCAAAGCACTGGAAAATAAAGGGGGAACGACCATTCCCATACAGCGTCCGTGCTAGCCTAAACCGCCGACCAATCAGTGGCCAGGAAGCACACAGCGCTGACATGTATATACAAAAGCAAAAGCCAGACTGTAAACCTAATTAGTAAAAAAGGGGGGGGGGGAGTACACATGCATTAATAGGTACCACCTGCCCATACGGTCTACATTCCTCGACCAGACGTCTCACAGAGTGATGCACCAACAACTTACTAAAAACTTTACTAAAAATAAAAACGTTTTTACATGGGCACCAGTGTAATGGAATTGGCCCATGTAAAAATGTTTTTATTTTTATAAATATTTTTGTATTTTTCTCTAGTTGGTGCATCACTCTGTGAGGTGTCTGGTCGTGAAATGTGGACCGTATGGGCAGGTGGTACCTATTGATGTATGTGTACCCCCCCCCCCCCTTTTTTTTAGCAATTAGGTTTACAGTCTGGCCAGGGAGTCGGGGGGGCATGTGTGCGGCTGTGCACGTGGCGGATGGGTGCGCGCGCATGTGCACTAACGTGGAGGTGCTATCACTTACCTAGAGCCTGTTTTTAAACGGGCTTAGGTAAACTAGTACATGTAATAAGATTATAGGCTGATAGCCAAAGTAGCTAGGACCACTCACAGGAAGGAATGGGTGGTTGATTTTGTGCTGCCATAGATGCATCAGTAATTCTATATAAAAAGAAAAATGAACAGGGCCGCTACAGTATTCTTGATACTTTAAAGAGAGCCAGAGATGATTAAAAAAAGCTTTTATACATACCTGGGGCTTCCTCCAGCCCCATACGCACGGATCGCTCCCACGCCGCCGTCCTCTGCTGCCTGGATCCGCCGGTACCGGGTCCCGTCATTGCCGCGAGTCGGCCAGTCGGCCGGTGGACGCGGCCGATTCTCCGCATCACACGGCGCTCCCTCTATACAAGTACGCATAAGGCTGCCTGGAGGGAGCCCCTGTGATGCGGACAATTGGCCGCGTCCGCCGGAAGTGACGGGCCCGGTACCGGCGGTTCCAGGAAGCGGAGGATGGCGGCGTGGGAGCGATCCAGGCTTATGGGGCTGGAAGAAGCCCCAGGTATGTATAAAAGCATTTTTCTATTTTTACATTGTATTCCTCTCTGGTTCCCTTTAAGCCAATAGACAAGATACTTAATTATGACTCACTCACCACTATACAACAATATCCCCATTAAAAACGAATGAGAAAGCACTCCTCATGTTTCTTCTTTACATCTCCCAAGGCACATGCGGGAAAAGACCACCCGGCTCTCCCAGATGTGTGTCTCCACCGCTGCCTTATTTGGAGTACTATGATGTGCTTCCCCCCACCGACACACACCACTGGATCTAAGAGAGATTCTGGGAGGACGTAACATGGATACGCAAAACTAAAAGCGATCAGCCAGGGGGATGTGCAAGTTGTTAGCCAAAGAACAGGATGATATACAGGTGGGACAGGATGGTTGCATGTAACAAAGTCATCTAATTGCAGCAGCAGTGTACTCTCATATTCAGTGCTGTGTGTTGGTTGTGGCAAGCCAATCCTTGCACTCCAAATAAGGCAGCAGTGGAGACCTCCATAGGCGAGAGCCAGGTGGTTGTTTCCCTGCATATGCCTTTGGGAGATCAGTAAGAAGTGACATGAGGAGTGCTTTCTAATGCAGATATTGTTCATTGTGGTGAGTGTGTCATATAAAGTATCTTGTCCCTTGGATTAAATTAAATTATCAAGCATATTGTAGCAGTCCCGTTAATTTTTTTTTTGTTTATATAATTGTTAAAGAGAGTCTGAAGCCTAAAAAAAGGCCTCTTTTTACTAGGCAGTCCTGTTCAGCAATAAGGCCAAAGCTGAAACGCTGCATTCCTGCAGTAGAACGATCAATTAATAACCCCGGGGCAAAATTTGGCTCTTCTTCCGGGTAGAGGCAGAGCTTTGTGAAGTCGCTCTGCCTTTGTTGCGTCAATCTCCACGGATCTCTGCCTCCTCCCGCCCCTCTCAGTCTTCTTTCACTGAGAGGGGCTGGGAGAGGCGGAGATTGATGCAACTGGAGGCAGAGCTACAGCACAAACCTCTACCTCCCCGGGCAGCAAAATCCATGACCTGGAAAGTCGTGGAATTTTGTCCCAAGAGTATTGATTGATTGTTCTGCAGCAGGGATGCAGCCTTTCAGCTATGGCCTTACTGCTGAAGAGGACTGCCTAGTAAAAAGAGGTATTTTTTTAGGCTTCAGACTCTCTTTAACAGAGGCAGCTCCCCTATTGAGGGTGGTGGAAGATTAGCTATCTGGTTGGCTGTTTATATAAGTTGTTTTTTACTAGTCAGTAAGCTAAAATTACTCATAAGTGAGTATACAATTTTCAGTTTTTTGAATGCCTTTTTGGCAGAACGCAGATGGGATCTAACTAGAAAAAAAAACACAAGGGAGTGATACAGATATACAGGTTAATCAAAAATAATATAATTTTTTTGTGTGTGACTAAAGAACCTTTTCCAAAAACAACAGTAAAAATGGCTGGGTTGACCCAATAGTGGGGCATAAAGGCATGTATAGTTTTCCAGTTTGCTGCCTGACAAATCTTGCTGGCTGGAGGTTTGCAAAAGTGTCCTAAGATGTTGATAGGCTCCTGGTGAAAAGCGCCCTTTCCTCCTCAGTTGGCAGTTTGTTGATCGCAGTGTATGTTGCCCGGATTGTCCTGTCCAACCATGATTAAATTGTTCCAGATGATGGTGATGGGATGATGAAGAGTCAGTTGGTCTGCCTGGTTGGAATGATAGACCATTGCAACTTTTTTGGAATAAAGCTTTATACAAGTCTATGTTGTATCTTATAATCACAACAAGGTAGTTGGTTGTAAAGGAACAAGTTTGTGTAGGTCCTTGAAATTCAACCACCAGAACAAAATGTTCTTTTTTTCAACCAGATTGGTTGTAATAGATTGGATCTGTTCCACTGTGATAGTAATCTTCGATGGAAATGTCAGATGTTCCAGTGTATTTTATTGAGAGGGAGAGACTCAACCAAGTTGTGTCTGAAAGTGTCCCCCCAGTAAAATTGTATCTTGTCTTGGTTTTTAGGTTACTCTTTGCTGTGTTGTTAATCCAGCCACCCTTTTAAATGTGCCGACTCCACGTCATAAGGGTTCCCACCAATAGCCTGGTGCTTTTGTCTCCCCCCAAAAGAGTGTGCATGTGGCAACAGAAGTTGCCAGGATGTGGTCTTCCAGTTCTATGTTACAAAGTCTGAAAGCAGCAGCCTCGCTTATGAACCAGCTGGAGCACACACCAAATGAGAGGCTGTTGCCAGAGAGCGAAAGAATAAGGTATAATTGGAAAACAGAGATGCTCTATTACAGTTGGAAAGGTAACAGGGGCAGAATAAATAATAACTGATGGTACATTGCACCAGCCTAAACTTTATTAAAGGCCTGCAAATGCAACTAGTGTTGGGCGAACATCTAGATGTTCGGGTTCGGGCCGAACAGGCCGAACATGGCCGCGATGTTCGGGTGTTCGACCTGAACTCCGAACATAATGGAAGTCAATGGGGACCCGAACTTTTGTGGTTTGTAAAGCCTCCTTACATGCTACATACCCCAAATTTACAGGGTATGTGCACCTTGGGAGTGGGTACAAGAGGAAAAAAAAATTTAGCAAAAAGAGCTTATAGTTTTTGAGAAAATCGATTTTAAAGTTTCAAAGGGAAAACTGTCTTTTAAATGCGGGAAATGTCTGTTTTCTTTGCACAGGTAACATGCTTTTTGTCGGCATGCAGTCATAAATGTAATACATATAAGAGGTTCCAGGAAAAGGGACCGGTAATGCTAACCCAGCAGCAGCACACGTGATGGAACAGGAGGAGGGTGGCGCAGGAGGAGAAGGCCACGCTTTGAGACACAACAACCCAGGCCTTGCATGAGGACAAGAAGCGTGCGGATAGCATGCTTTGTACCACCATGCAGTCATAAATGTAATAAAGATAAGTGGTTCAATAAACAGGGACCACGCGGCAACGCTAACCCAGCAGCAGCACACGTGATGGAACAGGAGGAGGCGCAGGAGGAGAAGGCCACGCTTTGTGAGACACAACAACCCAGGCCTTGCATGAGGACAAAAAGCGTGCGGATAGCATGCTTTGTACCGCCATGTAGTCATAAATGTAATAAAGATAAGAGGTTCCATAAACAGGGACCGGCAACGGTAACCCAGCAGCAGCAGCAGCAGCACACGTGATGGAACAGGAGGAGGCGCAGGAGGAGAAGGCCACGCTTTGTGAGACACAACAACCCAGGCCTTGCATGAGGACAAAAAGCGTGCGGATATAGCAGCAATGCTTTTTGCCGCCATGCAGTCATAAATGTAATACAGATGAGAGGTTCAATAAACAGGGACCGGAAACGCTAAACCATCCCAGATGTTCATCGGTCATGTTACTTGGTTGGGGTCCAGGAGTGTTGCGTAGTCGTTTCCAATCCAGGATTGATTCATTTTAATTTGAGTCAGACGGTCTGCATTTTCTGTGGAGAGGCGGATACGCCGATCTGTGATGATGCCTCCGGCAGCACTGAAACAGCGTTCCGACATAACGCTGGCTGCCGGGCAAGCCAGCACCTCTATTGTGTACATTGCCAGTTCGTGCCAGGTGTCTAGCTTCATGCCCGGTTTCAGGTCCAGCGGTGCCAGCCACAAATCCGTCTGTTCCTTTATTCCCCTCCAAATTTCCTCCCCTGTGTGCTGCTTATCCCCAAGGCAGATCAGCTTCAGCAACGCTTGCTGACGCATGCCAACAGCTGTGCTGCACTGCTTCCACGATCCTACTGCTGCTGGTGCTGGGTTAGCATTTCCGGATGAGGTACAGCTTTGAGATGCGTTGGAGGAGAAGGAGTCAGAGAGGTAGGTGCTGCTGTTGTTATCCAGCTGTTTGCGGCGTGGGCAACACCCGCGCCGTAGCAGGTGAGGAATCGCTGCCAGGCTCCACAAGGTTCACCCAGTGCGCGGTAAGGGAGATGTATCGACCCTGGCCGAACGCACTCGTCCAGGTGTCAGTGGTGAGGTGAACCTTGCAGGCAACGGCATTCTTCAAGCTTCAGGTTATTTAGCTGACCACGTGCTCATGCAACTCAGGCACTGCAGAGCGCGCAAAGTGGTAGCGGCTGGGAACCACGTAACGTGGGATGGCCACTGACATCATGCCCTTGAAGCTGTTTGTCTCCACCACTCGATATGGCAGCATTTCGCAGGCCAGAAGCTTGGCTATGCTGGCTGGCTGTTACTGCCACGGCCCGGGGGTCATTTGCTGGCAATTTCCTCTTGTGCTCAAACATCTCAGAGACAGACAACTCAACCGTAGCGCTGCACACCGAAGGGCTGTTGGTTGTTGTGTTTGATGAACACTGGGAGACCTCAAGAGCACTAGTCCGGAAAGTGACAGTGTCAGCATCGTCTGATGTTTGTGAATGTTGTGAACCACGCAATGGCTGGGCTACTGCTGCTGCTGAGGCGGGTCTGGTGGTGAGTCTGGTGAACCCAAGGGAGGCAGTGTTGCTGGTGGTACCCTGTCCTGCCGCGTTTGCCCACAGAGTGGGATGTTTGGATAGAATGTGGCGGCTCATGCTGGTGGTGGAGAGGTTGTTAATACTTTTCCCCCTGCTCAGGCGGGTCTTGCACACCTTGCAAATCGCCATGGTAACATCCTCAGTGCAGTCTTCAAAGAAAGCCCAGACTTTAACTGGCTGAGGACTCGGACCTCGTGCGTGATGTGCTGGTGCTGCTTAACCCACTGCTGGACGCTTGAGAGGTCATCCAAGTAATTATCTGGTCCTGTTCTTTTGGATCTGTGAGGGTTGTTGTCCTGGACAACATGGGCAGTATTGAGTGGGTTTTCTTGGGTGCTCCCCTGTGGCCTGTACGTGAACCGTCAGGGGAAACACCTCTTCCCTTGCCCCTCCCTCTTTCACCGGATTTCTTCCTCATTTCACTTATCCTTAAAGTACACGCTGACTGGCAGCAGTACAGTGGCAGTACAGAAATGCTATACAGTGGTGGGTGAGCGGTGTACCACTATTGTCAGCAGTGACACAGAGCACAATGCTATACAGTGGCGGGTGAGCGGTGTACTACTGTTCCCAGCAGACACAGAGTGGAAGTAAACACAATGCTATATAGTGTGGCTGAGCCGTGTACACAGAGTGGCATTAAACACAATGCTATATAGTCTGCTATATAGTCACCCCGAACAGGGTGATGTTCTGCAGAACCCGAACAGTGGCAAACACTGTTCGCCCAACACTACTGGGAGGGAACGCAGATTTTAGTACCTAAACACACGATACAACATGTTTTCCGGGGTCGGACTCTGAGGCACATACAGATGGTCCCGATCATCATCCTCATCATACAACTCTTCTCCTGAGTCTGACCCACCCACCACCTCTGCCACCCCAACATCCCCAGACACAGACCCCTCATCGTCCTCAACATTAACTTGGGATGCTGGCCTGAGCCAGACCTCCTCCTCCACATCAGGCCCCATCATCTCCTCAATGGCAGCCCTCATTAATCGCTCTGGCGACGGACTGATGGACACAACGTTCTCCTCCGGGGAGGGCTGCTGCTGACCACTGGCTGCTGGGGTGGATGTTATAGCTTGCGTGGGGCGTTGGCTGTTGCTGTTGTTGGGAGTGCTGCTCACAGCGGAGGTCTCTGGGGAACTCATGTTGAGCTCATATAGTGGTTGACGGTGAGTGGAGTATTACTGATCCCAGCAATATACACACTGACTGGCAGAGTACGCAATGCTATATAGTGTGGCTGAGCGGTGTACACAGAGTGGCAGTAAACACAATGCTATATAGTCTGGCTGAGCGAGCGGTGTACTACTGTTCCCAGCAGAATCAGAGTGGCAGTAAACAATGGTATATAGTCTGGCTGAGCGGTGTACACAGAGTGTCAGTAAACAATGGTATATAGTCTGGCTGAGCGAGCGGTGTACTACTGTTCCCAGCAGAATCAGAGTGGCAGTAAACAATGGTATATAGTCTGGCTGAGCGGTGTACACAGAGTGTCAGTAAACAATGGTATATAGTCTGGCTGAGCGGTGTACACAGAGTGTCAGTAAACAATGGTATATAGTCTGGCTGAGCGGTGTACACAGAGTGGCAGTAAACACAATGCTATATACTCTGGCTGAGCGAGCGGTGTACTACTGTTCCCAGCAGACACAGAACAGTAAACAGAATGCTATATAGTGTGGCTGAGCGAGCGGTGTACCACTATTCCCAGCAGACACAGAACAGTAAACAGAATGCTATATAGTGTGGCTGAGCGAGCGGTGTACCACTATTCCCAGCAGACACAGAACAGTGAACAGAATGCTATATAGTGTGGCTGAGCGAGCGGTGTACCACTATTCCCAGCAGACACAGAACAGTGAACAGAATGCTATATAGTGTGGCTGAGCGAACGGTGTACCACTATTCCCAGCAGACACAGAACAGTAAACAGAATGCTATATAGTGTGGCTGAGCGAGCGGTGTACCACTATTCCCAGCAGACACAGAACAGTAAACAGAATGCTATATAGTGTGGCTGAGCGAGCGGTGTACCACTATTCCAAGCAGACACAGAACAGTGAACAGAATGCTATATAGTGTGGCTGAGCGAGCGGTGTACCACTATTCCCAGCAGACACAGAGTGGCAGTAAACAGAATGCTATATAGTGTGGCTGAGCGAGGTACACAGAGTGGCAGTAAACAGAATGCTATATAGTGTGGCTGAGCAAGCGGTGTACTACTATTCCCAGCAGACACAGAGTGGCAGTAAACAGAATGCTATATAGTGTGGCTGAGCGAGGTACACAGAGTGGCAGTAAACAGAATGCTATATAGTGTGGCTGAGCAAGCGGTGTACTACTGTTCCCAGCAGTGACACAATGACAGGGGGGACCCTGGCTAGCGTGGCTGGAGCGCGAACTACCCTGCCTGCCTACCCAAAGCTAAACCCACAGACAAATGGCGGAGATATGACGTGGTTCGGGTATTTATTTACCCGAACCACGTGACAGTTCGGCCAATCAGAGCGCGTTCGGGTCCGAACCACGTGACCCGTTCGGCCAATCACAGCGCTAGCCGAACGTTCGGGGAACGTTCGGCCATGCGCTCTTAGTTCGGCCATATGGCCGAACGGTTTGGCCGAGCACCGTCAGGTGTTCGGCCGAACTCGAACATCACCCGAACAGGGTGATGTTCTGCAGAACCCGAACAGTGGCGAACACTGTTCGCCCAACACTAAATGCAACCCCTCAAATCAGATAAAAAGGGTTATATCCTTCAGAGGCTGTGGGGACTTCACAGAAGGGAAGTTAGCTTGGACCAACGATCACCTAATACAATCAGGTAAGGGGTACAAATTACAATGAATAGAAAAGCCTGAGGGCCCTTTTACACTTAATCAGTTGGTCTCAGTTATAACTGAAAGAAAATTGATTTTCAAAGTAATGTCCATGTTTCCCTATGGCCTCTTTTACACTTAACGCGTTTTAACTGAAAGCTTTTTCTTAATGCACTGCTATGGAAAAAAACACGCACCAACGCGTACTAATGCATACTAACGCACACTAACGCATACCAACTGATTAAGTGTAAATGGGACCTGACTGTGAACTGGTCCTAGAGGTTAGATGAGGACAAAAGATGGATGACCTATAGTCTCATTTAAATTTATTCGGCTTGATTCACTAAGACAAATAGCATGCCTTATCAGAGTTAAGGGGCCGAATCGGTGCCTTATCAGAGTAGCATAGCAAACTATGAACAGATGCCTGCTAATTGGCAATGACGAGAGCTCCACTCGTCCTACCCTGAGTCCCTTTATAAAGGACATTAATCCCCATACTTTGATTGGCCCAATAGGTTGCCTGTCACTCGACATGCACAAACAACCTCAAGAATCAGAATTCCCACTCTGAAGACATATTTGACGAATTCAAAATTTATCACTGCTTCACTGTTCAGAAACTCTTTATTGTATCAAATGTGCATGATTAAAAACAATGTTAAAAACAAGGCATGGTCGCATGACATCCATAAGTCAGTATACAGACTAATAATAAATAGGCATGAAGATTAATATACAACATAATAATAAAATATGCCAAATGTCTAGAAATACTAATGGCATAAACAGTATATAGATAACTATAAAATGTGCGATCTCTCAAGAACAAATTGCAAAAACAGAAAAAAATATAAAAATATTTTCAGTGAAGCATACAATAAAAATGCAGAAAAATATACATAGATCTGTGCAGTATTGTTAATATTCATAGATATCACATGGTGCTGGTATAAGGGAGATAACACCATAGTAAAATGTCAAAAAGTAATAAAGTATTTATGGCCATATGCAATTCTCTTTTTCACCTGAGTTTTCTCCTAGGAGATAATTTTTCATCTTCTATTTTAAATAACTTTCCAGCACTTTTCAACTAAAAAAGTTCCATACAGTAGATGAATAAGTACTATCAAATTTATTTTGAGTATTTTCTTGCTTTCTGGTAGCTTAAAAGGCATTTTATTGACAAGCTTAAAAATATCACCTAGGAGAAAACTATGGAGAAAAAGTGAATTGCATATGGGCCTAAGAGTGAAGCATACCAATGAAAGTGCTAGTGCAAAAAGATGGCCAATATAGAGAAAAAGTGCCAGTATGAACCTATACAGCATATCCACCAAGAATATAATGCAACAGAAAGTATCAATAAGAAGTATTATAGAGTAAATACCACATCTGCAGTGAATAGGAGCAGGAACCTAAGTGAAGTGTTGAGAGACGCAGAGTAGTGTGAGTCTTACCCAGTAGCAGTAGCTCCGTCAGAGGCAGCTTCTCTGACTGAGCTTTCGGGCTAATTAGGCTAGCGCGCTCAGCGCCAGCGTGGTCCGGCCATCCAACCTGATAATGGGTAAGACTCTCGCTACTCTGCATTTCTCATCACTTCACTTTGTTTCCTAATCCTATTCACTGCAGACGTGGTATTTCCGCTGTAATACTTCTTATTGATTCTTTCTTCTCTTCCGGACTTCTGCCCTTCTCCACCACAACACCCAGCATGCCCAATAGAGGCACCACAGCATCCAGCATGACAACACGCAGGGCAATTCTTGTGGGCATATTAGGTGCATAATTTTCACATAAATTTGTGCCGACTTTAGCGTTTAATAGCAAAGCCCCCATACATGCTATTGCCACCAAAATTACTACAAATGTTAAAGGACAACCGAGGTGACATGAGACATGTATATGTACAGTGCCAAGCACACAAATAACTAGGCTGTGTTCCTTCTTTTTCATTCTCTGCCTGAAAAACTTAAACATCAGGTATGCAAGTGACAGTTTCTACCTGGGTCGGGACCAGAGCATAACCCTCACTGATAAGTAACTACAACCTTAAAACACTTTCCTGTCAGTAAATGGCTTCTGAGAGCAGGAAAGAGATAAAAAGGGTCAATAATTGAAAGATTTGAGCTCTGACATACATCAATGAAGGTGTCATTGAACAGAGACAATGAAACAGTAAAAACTAGATTTAAATATAAAAGAAAACTGTGGGATATCTAAAAAAAAAGTCATTTTAGGAGACTGAGAATAGATACAATTGTTTTCTCATCAGTTTATTTTCACCTCGGATGTCCTTTATGGAGTATAGTGGGTACAAGGCAAAAAAAAAAAAAAAAAAAAAGAATTTTTCAAGAAGACTGTAGTTTTTAAAAATGCAAAGGAAAAATGGTTTTTAAACTGTCATTTTTCTGAGTTTAAGAACCATTTTTCTTTGCATTTTTAAAATTGATTTTCTCATAAACTACAAGATCTTTTTGTAAAAATTTTTTTTAGACTTGCACCCACTATTCTCCTTAACATATGAAGCATTTTTGGTGACAATAGCATGTATGGTAGCTTTGCTATTCACTGCCAAAATCGGCACGAAATTACACGGAAATTCACACGATATTACAAATGATCATACAAAATCAATTCAATTAACAAATTGTAATTTTTATATAATGAATTAGGAGCGCTGGGTATATAGTAAATATGTCATTTATTCATAAAAGGAAAGAACCATATAAAGATATTGCACATCTATACATCACTCACAACTGCATCTCCATACACACCGAAGTATACTGGTTCCTCAGAATCACTATTTTGCCTAAAAATCTGTGTGCACACATAGGATACAAAAATAGTACTGAAAGTTTTGTAATGGTAATTAAAAAATTGAAAAATTGAAAAATTGCTAATAAAAATGCTTCATAGTTTCCCACACATTGCCAACAATATTCTCAATGTTGCTATTAGGAGACCACGGGGTCCAATAGTCACAATAGACAACCCGTATGTTGGTATTGCTGTGTATACAGAAAAGGAGAAGCTCACCCTCCTATGGACCTTTGTAGGCGAATCCTGTAAGTCCGCGTTCAGATATTTGTATTGAAATTCCGCTGTTGGCCCCAGCATACGCTCCCACCGTACGCTCGCAACCAGCCACACACCGCCGGTCTCCAGGGGTAGCCGTTAGCGTGGTCCGGGAGTAGACTTCCGGTTGGATGGTGGGTTAGCGCGACGTCACTTCCGTCCGCTTTCCAGCCAGCAATTCAGTCCACTTCCTTGCGCTCCACAGGTAAACTTCTGCCGCTTATTTGCCGCTGAGGATTCTGAGGAAGACAGACGTACATTCTGTCGAAACATGTCAATCTGATTCGTTTTGATCTTTGAGGTGTGGGGCGCCCCATCTATCCCTCTGGATATAAGAACAATTCCACTTTCAAGCACCCAAATTGCCGCACATGTACTAAATAAGCGGCAGAAGTTTACCTGTGGAGCGCAAGGAAGTGGACTGAATTGCTGGCTGGAAAGAGGACGGAAGTGACGTCGCGCTAACCCACCATCCAACCGGAAGTCTACTCCCGGACCACGCTAACGGCTACCCCTGGAGACCGGCGGTGTGTGGCTGGTTGCGAGCGTACGGTGGGAGCGTATGCTGGGGCCAACAGCGGAATTTCAATACAAAAATCTGAACGCGGACTTACAGGATTCGCCTACAAAGGTCCATAGGAGGGTGAGCTTCTCCTTTTCTGTATACACAGCAATACCAACATACGGGTTGTCTATTGTGACTATTGGACCCCGTGGTCTCCTAATAGCAACATTGAGAATATTGTTGGCAATGTGTGGGAAACTATGAAGCATTTTTATTAGCAATTTTTCAATTTTTCAATTTTTTAATTACCATTACAAAACTTTCAGTACTATTTTTGTATCCTATGTGTGCACACAGATTTTTAGGCAAAATAGTGATTCTGAGGAACCAGTATACTTCGGTGTGTATGGAGACTGCAGTTGTGAGTGATGTATAGATGTGCAATATCTTTATATGGTTCTTTCCTTTTATGAATAAATGACATATTTATCTATATACCCAGCGCTCCTAATTCATTATATACAATTGACCAGTTTTAGGTGGGAATTAAGGGGATACCCCACCAGATAAGGAAGCAGCGGGTGGAAGTTATACATCTATTGCGATTGGGTGAATGTGAGGTGTGCCACTAGAACCCCCTACCCTTTAAGATATTCATTGTATCAGCAGCGCCCCTTGTTGTGTTTATCAAATTGTAATTTTTATTTTCATTTGAGTTTAGGTTCCCTTTAATTTGAATAAATTGGTTAACAGGATTGTTCATCTGTTGTTGGGCATGTACAATCATTTCTGATCGATCATAACGTTAATCTGGAACAATCGATCTTCATGGGATTGTAACGTTTATGGCCACCTTAACAAATATAATGGCTGTGATCACAGATGGACAAAGGCATCAGCATCAAGGATTAAGCTGATACAGAAGTTGCATTGAGACAAAAGCAAACCCATCCAACACTTCACAGGTGTGCTGGACTCAACATATAATTGTCATGATCACTGTTCAAAGAGGTTGCATTTATAGAGAGACAAAAGGTACAGTAAATTATACCACACCTACCTAAACATTATCATATTTTAACACATACAACTGCACCTTTTAACAACACATAAAAGGGTAGATTAAACATTTTACAACTCATACAGGCACACAGTGTACCACTGTGCCACATAAATACAGCAAACATGGAAAAAAATCTGTAACACTAAAACTATCATGTATGACAATAACAAATAAGTAAGTACAACCAAGGACACCAGGTCATAACACTAGAATAATAATAAGTACATCCTTTACATAAAGATATGGGCTAATGGACAGAAAACAAAGAGTTGTGGTCAATCATTATTACAATAACGATCGGTGTCAGCAAGAACAGATTTTCTGATTATTGGTGATCTGCAGTATCACCAATAATACAGATGTTATACCTGATTATGTGGTGATCTTCAGAATCACCAATAATGCAAGTATAGCAAGACACAGGACACTCAGGTGTAAGATAAGTGTTTGGTGCAACAGTAAATATAGATAGAGATACCCACTATCCTAGAGGAGCTGGTAGAGGGAGGTATCTCTATAAAACACTGAAATCAGTACTCCAGCAGGCTGGAGACACGGAGGAGTTAGTGATCGGTTCACCCACAGAGCGGATGAAGCTCAGTAGGACAATGTATACTGACCACTCGTGGAGCGGGTGATTCAGACTGTACTGCGGCTTCTGATCACCTGAGGAGCAGGTGACGAGGACAGTACCGTAGTGGCTAGTCACCTGAGGAGCAGGTGATTAAGACTGTACCGCAGCTATCAACCTGAGGAGCAGGTGATTCAGACTGTACTGCAGCCATCAACCTGAGGTGCAGGTGATTCAGACTGTACTGCAGCTATCAACCTGAGGAGCAGGTGATTCAGACTATACTGCAGCTATCAACCTGAAGAGCAGGTGATTAAGACTGTACTGCAGCTATCAACCTGAGGAGCAGGTTATTAAGACTGTACTGCAGCTATCAACCTGAGGAGCAGGTGATTAAGACTATACTGCAGCTATCAACCTGAGGAGAAGGTGATTACTAAACTGAGGATCCCACACCAGAACTAAGCTCACTGGTGAGGGCAGAAGAGTCAGACAAGCAGGATCGGCAACACACGGACAGATACGGTACAAAGACAGAAGACTGAATCACAGTGAGATATAAGCTGAGTCGGCAACTAGATCAGATAGGCATAGGCACAGAATCAGAAGACAGAAGAGTACTCAAGGCTAGCAGAGGGTCATAACAAATAATACAATTCAATTAGTACTTTAAAGAGAACCCGAGGTGGGTTTGAAGAATGTTATCTGCATACAGAGGCTGGATCTGCCTATACAGCCCAGCCTCTGTTGCTATCCCAAACCCCCCTAAGGTCCCCCTGCACTCTGCAATCCCTCATAAATCACAGCCGTGCTGCTGACAAACAGCTTGTCAGAGCTGGCTGTGTTTATCTCTATAGTGTCAGTCTGCTGCTCTCCCCGCCTCCTGCAGAACTCCAGTCCCCGCCTGCATCCCTTCCCTCCCTGCTGATTGGAGGAAAGGGATGGGGGCAGGGACCGGAGCTATGCAGGAGGCGGGGGAGCAGCCGAGACTGACACTACAGATGTAAACACAGCCTCACAGCACGGCAGTGATTTATGGGGGTTTGCAGAGTGCAGGTGGATCTTAGGGGGGTTTGGGATAGCAACAGAGGCTGGGCTGTATAGGCAGATCCAGCCTCTGTAAGCAGATAACATTCTTTAAACACACCTCGGGTTCTCTTTAAGCTATCAACAGAATCTGGCTAAGTGTGGATCCCCAGCTCCTGCTGGTTCTAGCACACTTTCGGATCTGACTAAGGGTCTGAGTGCTAACACGTAGCATTTGCAACAGCAGACAAAAAGCAACTGACAGGCAGGTCCTATATATACTCAGAGCGCTCCATAGCGCCGCCCCAGTCACTCAGCCAATCTGGAGCACTACTGGAGTCAGCTGACCGGCTGATCAGCTGACTCCCCTTCTACTTGCATAAAGGTCCTGTCGCCTGGCGCGCGCGCACGTAGCCCTCAGTCTATGTGCAACTGAGGGACCAGGCAAAACTCCAACATGTAACCGCGCGGCGGAGGCTGCCGGCTGAGACGCGGATACGGCCGCCATGCCGCTCACTGCCGCGCCGGCCTCTCCACTATCCATTACAAATATTATTATTGAAATAGAATCGTGGATGCTGTTTCTTATAGGAGAAACTATGCTCTGGGGGCTACCCAAACTCCTCATCCAAAAGTAATATAATTTCCTCCTCTCCTATGACCAACACGAAGGATCCACAACACCACGTCAATGATGTATAGCTCTTTTATTGTTAAAATAACAAAGAGATAGCCAAAACAGCGACAGACACAAACAGCATAGTGAAAATGGATTCCCACCAGGCTCCGATTTAACTCACAGGAGCCTATAGGGACGGATGTCCTGGCACCATAGACTTCACCCTCCATGAACCCACAAACCCTCGGGAAACTGCACTGCAAGTGTGCTGGCTGTCCCAGCTGTCACTTCTCCTTTACTTCACTTGCCCATTGTAGGTAGCTACAGGTGCCCCTTAGTATTAGGTAGCCAGAAGTACCCTCAATATTAGGAAGCTAGAGGTGCCCCTAAGTATTAGGTAGCTAGAGGTAACCCTGACTGAAGGGAGATCTTGTCCGTGGAATGCCAAGAGCAGGGATGAGTAATATCTCACTTACACTCATCAGCATGGGAAGGAGGGAGGAGCTCAGGGAGGGGAGTGAGCCACCTTTTTATCATCAAGCGCCTGTAGGCATGTGCCTACACTGCCTTATGGTAAATCCGGCCCTGATTCCCACCCAAGATGGCTTCCATTTCTGTATGCCATCAAACTGCTTATATCCTGACAATACTCAATGCCAGCTGCACCTAGCGCAAACAACATTTTGGAATGCATTAAAAGTTAAATAAATGTGGGGTTTGTATTTAGTGGGTGTTTTTTGTGTGTGTGTGGGGGGGGGGGGGGGGGATTCAGGGGTGAGTGGCCAGTATTATAATGAATGGGAATATTTTGCCTGCTATAATTTTTCTATTTTCATAACTTTCTACAGGTGAATGTATGTTGGGTGACATTTTGACGCGATTGTGGTTGTATTTCCCAATAAAAAGTTCTGCATTATACCACAACACACTTGATTCCCATAGACTGCTAGCAGATGCCGGCAGCCTATGACAGATGACACGTGTGTAAAAACACGCATAGGGTGCAAAAAGAAATCGCAAAAAAAGCTGGCGTTTTACACAGACACAAATATGGCCTCTACCTTACTAGGAAAGGTTAGATAAACTGGGCTTATTTAGTTTGAAAAAAGGATGCCATTAACATAAACACATAACATGAACACATCAGAGGGCAATATAAAAGCTTGTATGATTAACTTTTTGTGCAAAGGACTATGTTACATAATCTGCGCATGGAGGAAAAAAGTTTTTGCATCAACTTCACCAGTATTGACTTTATTCAAAAAATTAGAAAAACACTGTATACACACTAACACATCGCTTAAAACCATAAACACTACTCTCCATGATAGCAAAAATAGCACAGCCGGCTGGGCTCAGTCAGACCTGCACATCTCAAACACGCCACTCACACCTGGGATCCCAATAAGTAGCAGCTGCATAACCTGATACTAAATGCTAGCATGCATCAATGTATAGTTAAGAGCAGATACTGTATGCAACAGATTATCCACTGCTATAAACAGAGCAATTGAACATCCAGGCCAAGTCACTAGTGCAATGCAGTAAACTTCACAGTACTTCCAGCAGTTGCATATGTATGCACATGACTCTAAACGTAATCAACGGATGCTGCCTCACTGAGGCTCTCATGACTCAGGAGTTTGATCCAGGGCTTTTTATATCCGAGATTGCTGGTCCTCCTGCTGCTGTGACAGAGCAAGCTGTGATCAAAGTGCACTTGCCGCATGGATTGTTCGCTCGCATAGTTAGGTGCAGCACAATTGGAGTCCCTCCAGTGAGGTGCCAGTCAGCATGAGCATATGCAAGAGTGTCCCTGTAGTAGCTAGCTACTATCCACCATTTCTGTCTTATGCCTTCCATGCGGTCAGCCGGCGCCAGGCTCCGTTGTAGGCTTCAGCAGGATGTGTGGACCGTGGGTGCTTGGAGTAGTACACCTTTCACCGCGCGTATCGGCTATCACATGATTAAGGCCACTGTAATCATTTTGATTAGTTCCCCATGAAAACAGGTATACCTGGAATATAGTGCAAATTAAACCAAACAATCACCTATGCATGGAGAGCTTAAAGGACAACTCTATGAGAGGGATATGGAGGATGCCATATATACTTTTTTTTTTTAAACAATACCAGTTGTCTTGCTATCCTGCTGATTCTCTGCCTCTCATACTTTTAGCCATAGCCCCTAAACAAGCATGCAGTAGATCAGATGTTTCTGACAATCTTGTCAGATCTTGCAAGATTAACTGCATGCTTGTTTCTGGTGTTATTCAGACACAAATGCAGCCAAAAATATCATCAGGGCTGACAGGCAACTGGTATTGTTTAAAAGGAAATAAATATGGCAGCCTCCATGTTCTGCTCACTACAGCTGTCCGTTAACAACAAATTTGTGGACAAGCACAAGTCAAAGACTCTATCAATTCCTATGAACACAGCAAAGTTTATATGTAACAAGTGTAAGGTGCTTGGTACAACTAGGACTAGACTGTCCCTTTAAACAGGAGGAAACTGGTCGAAGAAGCCTATGGCATCCAGGGGCATAACTATATTCAGACCTCCCCACCACCCTCTGTAGTTGGGGAGGAGGGGCCCGGACTTCCTCCTCTACCTGGGCCCCCTCCCATGCACCCCTAGTTTTGTCCGTTGAGACCCACAGATGAGTGTGGCAGCAGTGATGGGCAGGGCTTACCTCCATCATTGGAAATCTCCGGTGCTCCTGCTGCAGCCACTAGGTGGTCTGTCAGAAGCAGCTTTATTCGCCAAGTACCATGGTTGACGTTGCAGGCAGCTGATATTATTTGCGGTACACATGGCATTGGGAGTAGAATAGATAACAGGTAATTATTTACAAGCACAACAGACAGGCATAGAGACAGACAGTAGGCATAGAGATCCCTCATTTAGGGCAGAGGGAGGGGGTTACAGTTCAGCAAAAGGACTGCTTCGGGGAAGAAGGTGCTACTAAGTCTGGTGGTTATGGAGGGGATGGTTCTATAGCAGCGGCCCAAAGGTTGGCCCTTCTCTGCAGCGTTGATACCTCTTTGGAGCTTGTACCTATCCCTTGCAGTTACACCAGCGCACCAGATGAGGAGCAGAGAATAGAATTGATGGTGGCGGAGGTAAAGCTGGTCTAGATCCCGCAACATTCCAAATTGTTTCAGTTGGCACAGCAAGAACAACCTTTGCTGAGCTTTCTTCTTAATTTTGGTGGTATTCTTATCTTATGTCGTTGGTAGTGGTGGTACGAAAGAACCAAACACTTGGTACCCTTTTGACTTTGGTTTTGTCGATGAGGACTGAGTGTGGGAGGGAACTGTCTGAAGTCCACAATAAATTCAACAGTATTCTCTGCATTGAGGACAAGCTTGTTATCTTTCTACCAGTTGCAGATTGTCTCGATCTGGTTGCGGTAGGCATGCTCTCGCTTGTCGCCTATGAAACCTATGATGGTGGTGTCTTCTGTAAACTTGATGACCTTGACATAGTCATACAATAAGGAACAGTTGTTGGTGTACAGCAGGGGTGCACATTAGGTAGATCGGATCTACCGATAGATCGTGAAGTACTTCATGGTAGATCCTGAGCCCACTACAGTTTCCATTCTGTATATACAAATGTGCTTCTAAAATTGTACATAGGTAGATCATTTTAAATTGCTTATTTTTCAAAGTAGCTCACAAGCTGAAAAAGTGGAGGCACCTCTGGTGTACAGGGAGAACAGGAGTGGGCACAGGAGGACACACCCTTGCGTGCACCTATGTTGGTGGTTAAAACAGCTGACAATCTTGACTAGTTACGGTGACAGTTTCTCTGCACATCAAGTGAAGTCACACAACGTCCTGAAGAATGAAAGTGGCTGCAGCTGGAGTGCCGGGTAGACCAAATGCAGCCGCGCTGCCCACCCAGATCTGTGAGTCTGTATGGACACAGCCAGGGAAGCAGGGCAGGGAGCCCTGGTGGAGGAGGAAGTCTGGGCTGCTACCCCTTAATTACTCTGGTGGAGGAGGAAGTCTGGGCTGCTACCCCTTAATTACATCACTGATGGCAACATAGAAGTGGTTCCAGGAATTTATAGAAAACTGGTCATGTTGTACAAGTAACAACAATATCATGGCTGCTCCCAAAATGTGGCTGGTAGTGAGAGTTCCAAGAGAAAAGCCACTCTTCAAGAAAGGCTATATTGTGTCTCAACTGAGCTTTTCTAAAATGCACCCTGAAGATTCAAAGGCCAAATGAAAAAAAAGTGTTTTGGTTAGATATAGAGATGATCAATAAGTTGATAATTATTTTGTCTTGCATGCAATTTAACCACTACAGAACCGCGTGTTGTTTTAAAACGTCCTGTTGGTCCCTGTTAACGGACCACGGGACATTTTAAAACATCCCCCCTCGCTGCCAATACCGTTCGCAATCACGAGTCCTCCGCCGCGCTTGCCATCGGGGCCCTGATTGATGAAAGGGAAGAAGTCTTCCCTGAACAAATCAAAGTGCCCATAAAGCAACAATCATGGCTTCAACAGAAGCCAATGATTTTTGCTGTCACAGCAGGACATCTAGTGGTAAAAAAAAATGCAAAAAATAAAGATATACACTTCATTACATTTTGTAAACATTTTATACATTATACATTAAATAAACATAAATTAATACCTCCTTCCCCCCTCCCCTGCCCCCCTTCATAGTTACCAAAATAAAACCCTTGGTAAAAAAAAAAATTACAGCATTTAAAAATATAAATACATAAATAGTTACGTTAGGGACAATGCTTTTTTTTTTTTACTGTGTATGGCATGAGGGTATATTACTGTTATTTGCATATATGGGCTTGTTATATGTGACAGACACAAAACTGAAAAAATGCACCTTTATTGCACCTCTAAATACAATATTGTCACCATAAATTGTACTAGGGAGGGACATACTGTATTTTTTGGACTACAAGACTCACTTTTTTTCCCCCAAAAGCAGGGACAAAAAGTCACTGCATCTTATAGTCCAAATGCAGGGAGTTCCTGACTTTGAACGCCTGCTAATACGAACCTCCAACCCGCCAGCACAGGGGGACACAAAAAAAATATATGATATAAGGAGATGGTTGTGTACTATGGATGATTACTAGAAGATTAGCAGCAAAGAAAATATTCTAATATTTTTATTTTCAGGTATATAGTGTTTTTTCTAACATTGCATCATTCTCTAATATGTGCAAATTACACAACACTCAGCATTTAAAATGATTTTTTCAGAGCAGTCTTGTGAACTATTGACCTCTCCTCTGGCAGAGCAAAAGAAAATTCTTCACTAACACTGGAGATAATAAAAGTCAGAAGACACAGAGGCGTATCTAGGGAAAATGGCACCTGTGGCAAACACTGAAAATGCACCCCCACCACAAATTAGTGTACTGGACTGCCTCTCGAAAGTCGCCCCCCCCAAAACACACACACAAATTTGATCACTTACTGTCTCTCCAACCGCCGCCAGACAAAAAATAATAAGAATATAATATATCTCTAAACCCCACCACCACACATTTTTAGTCACGCAAAGTTTCCAAACAGAACCCCCACACACTATTGTAATAATGTACTATATCTCCAAACCTCTCCCCTTCTCCCCTCTCCCACACTTAATCAATTTTCAAGATGGGGCAGGATATTAGATTTACTCACCTGGGACTTCTTCCAGACCCTTGCAGACTATCAGGTCCCTTGCTGTTGTTTCGCTGGCCTCCAGAGTGCCGCTGACCCCTCCAAAAGATCCCCAACCACAGCTGTGGTCTCGTGCTAATGGGCATGCATCCAAACGCCTCTCTCAATCACGTTCCCATGGCCAGGATCACTCTGACTTAAACTGCACAACTGCAGAATGCTCCCGGACACAGGAACACAACCAAAAGAGTTTTGCAGACGCATGCGCAAGTAGCCAATCCAATGTAGTGGACAGCAGCACTTTGGAGAGCGGCAGAACTAAAGTGAGGGTCGTAAAATTCCTAAAGGGCTGAATGAAGCCCCAGGTTGGTAGATCTAATCCCTCTCATACAAACCTTTAATCAACACACACACACGCGCACGCACGCACGCACGCACGCACACACACACACACACACACACACACACACACACACACACCTTTAATCAACACACACCTTGTACATACATATATACTACATGCACACACCCACTGCATTTATATGTATATTGTATATACACACACATTCGCTGGGCTCTCCTGCCTGAGCTACCTTACTAATAGAGTTGGGCCGAACCTCCGATTTTCGGTTCGCGAACCGGGTTCGCGAACTTTCGCGAAAGGTTCGGTTCGCGTTAAAGTTCGCGAACCGCAATAGACTTCAATGGGGATGCGAACTTTGAAAAAAAAAAATAATTATGCTGGCCACAAAAGTGATGGAAAAGATGTTTCAAGGGGTCTAACACCTGGAGGGGGGGATGGCGGAGTGGGATACATGCCAAAAGTCCCCGGGAAAAATCTGGATTTGACGCAAAGCAGCGTTTTAAGGGCAGAAATCACATTGAATGCTAAATGACAGGCCTAAAGTGCTTTCAAACATCTTGCATGTGTTTACATCAATCAGGTAGTGTAATTAAGGTACTGCTTCACACTGACACACCAAACTCATCGTGTAACGCACCGCAAACAGCTGTTTGTGTAGTGACGGCCGTGCTTTACTGGTGCGCACCATGGCGAGAGTGCAGGTTTTGGTGGCTTTACAGCCCATATGGTCACCTGGCTGATGTAGCTGAATGACAGAACAGTGACTGTCCAGCTGATCAAATTTGGTCTGACCACAATGAGGCAACGACCTTATTATCGTGGGTGTGCCCCCCGAGACACTCATCTAGGCGCCGGTCATTGCTCCATTGTGATACGCAAGCCCCTTCACCACGGCAAGGTAATGATCACGAAGGGGAATGGGCGCATGTACATGCCTTTTCTTTTGTTGTTGCAGCTGCCCGCAGTGCAGCCAGAAAAATTAGGCAGTCATGTACACGCACCCGAAAAATTATTACAGCGGCCGCTGCTAGCAGCGGCCTAAAAAATTCAGCAATCCGCCTGGAGTCCCGGACCCTGTTGGTGGTGGCGGAGAAGGTAGTCAAGCGGCCTGCAGGCAGACATGCTGTGTGGAGGGACTGGGAGCGACTTAGTCTTCTTGGGGCAGGCCAGGCAGCCAGTCACACGGCGTGCAGGCAGAGATGCTGTATGTGCGGGGACTGACTTAGTCTTGGGGCGGGCAGCAGCCCTCCGGGATCCATGCCTCATTCATTTTGATAAAGGTGAGGTACTTAACACTTTTGTGACTTAGGCGACTTCTCTTCTCTGTGACAATGCCTCCAGCTGCGCTGAAGGTCCTTTCTGAGAGGACGCTTGCGGCAGGGCAGGAGAGAAGTTGGATGGCAAATTGGGACAGCTCTGGCCACAGGTCAAGCCTGCGCACCCAGTAGTTCAAGGGTTCCTCATCGCTGTTCACAGCAGTGTCTACATCCACACTTAAGGCCAGGTAGTCGGCTACCTGCCGTTCCAGGCGTTGGTGGAGGGTGGATCCGGAAGGGCTACGGCGAGGCGTTGGACTAAAGAACGTCCGCATGTCCGACATCACCATGAGATCGCTGGAGCGTCCTGTCTTTGACTGCGTGGACACGGGAGGAGGATTAGTGGCAGTGGTACCTTGCTGGCGTTGTGCCGTCACATCACCCTTAAAGGCATTGTAAAGCATAGTTGACAGCTGGTTCTGCATGTGCTGCATCCTTTCCACCTTCCGGTGAGTTGGTAACAGGTCCGCCACTTTGTGCCTGTACCGAGGGTCTAGTAGTGTGGCCACCCAGTACAGCTCATTCCCCTTGAGGTTTTTTATACGGGGGTCCCTCAACAGGCAGGACAGCATAAAAGACGACATCTGCACAAAGTCGGATCCAGTACCCTCCATCTCCTCTTGCTCTTCCTCAGTGACGTCAGGTAAGTCAACCTCCTCCCCCCAGCCGCGAACAATACCACGGGAAGGTTGAGCAGCACAAGCCCCTTGCGATGCCTGCTGAGGTTGTTCTCCTGCCGCTGTCCCCTCCTCCTCCTCCTCCTCCCCCAAAGAAACACCTTGCTCATCATCCTCTGAGTCTGATTCGTCTTCTGCACACGACTTCTCTTCTTCCTCCTCCTCCCCCCACTGTGCTGCCGCAGGTGTTGAGGAAACAGCTGGGTCTGATGAAAATTGGTCCCATGCCTGTTCCTGCCGTAACGGTTCCTGGTCACGCTCATTCGCAGCTTCATCCGCCACTCTACGCACAGCACGCTCCAAGAAGTAAGCGTAGGGAATTAAGTCGTTGATGGTGCCCTCACTGCGGCTTACCAGGTTGGTCACCTCCTCAAACGGCCGCATGAGCCTGCATGCATTCTCCATCAGTGTCCAGTTGTCGGGCCAGAACATCCCCATCTTCCCAGACTGTTTCATTCTACTCCAGTTGTAGAGGTAGTGGGTCACGGCTTTCTTCTGTTCTAGCAGGCGGGAGAACATGAGCAGGGTCGAGTTCCAGCGAGTCGGGCTATCGCAAATGAGGCGTCTCACCGGCATGTTGTTTTTGCGCTGAATTTCCGCAAAGCGTGCCATGGCTGTGTAAGACCGCCTCAAATGCCCACAGAACTTCCTGGCCTGCTTCAGGACATTCGCTAAGCCAGGGTACTTTGCCACAAATCTTTGAACCACTAGATTCATGACATGTGCCATGCAGGGTATGTGTGTCAGCTTCCCCATATGCAAAGCGGCAAGCAGATTGCTGCCGTTGTCGCACACCACGTTGCCTATCTCCAGGTGGTGCGGGGTCAGCCACTCATCCACCTGTTTCTTAAGAGCAGCCAGGAGAGCTGCTCCAGTGTGACTCTCCGCTTTGAGACAAGCCATGTCTAAGATGGCGTGACACCGTCATACCTGGCATGCAGCATAGGCCCTGCGGAGCTGGGGCTGTGTAGCTGGAGAGGAGAACTGCCACTCAGCCAAGGAGGAGGAGGACAGCGAAGAGCATGTAGCAGGAGGAGAGGAGGTGGCAGGAGGCCTGCCTGCAAGCCGTGGAGGTGTCACAATTTGGTCCGCTGCGCCCTGCTTGCCATCGTTCACCACCAGGTTCACCCAATGGGCTGTGTAGGTAATGTAGCGGCCCTGCCCGTGCTTGGCAGACCAGGCATCCGTGGTCAGGTGTACCCTTGACCCAACGCTCTTCGCAAGAGATGACACCACTTGCCTCTCAACTTCACGGTGCAGTTGGGGTATGGCCTTTCTCGAAAAATAAGTGCGGCCTGGCATCTTCCACTGCGGTGTCCCAATGGCCACAAATTTACGGAAGGCCTCAGAGTCCACCAGCCGGTATGGTAACAGCTGCCGAGCTAACAGTTCCGCCACGCCAGCTGTCAGACGGCGGGCAAGGGGGTGACTGGCCGAAATTGGCTTCTTCCGCTCAAACATTTCCTTCACGGACACCTGACTGCTGCTGTGGGCAGAGGAGCAGGAAGCGCTCAAGGGCAGAGGCGGAGTGGAGGAGGGTGCCTGTGAAGGTGGAAGGGAGAAAGCGGCAGAAGCAGATAATGCACCTGATGGAGGAGGAAGAGGAGAAGGAGGGTGGCTTTGCTTTTGTGTGCTGCTGCTGCTTTTGCTCAGGTGGCCATCCCATTGCTGTTTGTGCCTTTTCTCCAGGTGCCTTCGTAAGGCACTTGTCCCTACGTGAGTGTTGGCCTTTCCACGGCTCAATTTTTGTTGGCAGAGCGAGCAGATGGCTTTGGTCCGATCTGAGGCACACACATTAAAAAATTTCCACACCGCTGAGCCACCCTGGGATGTGGGCACTATGGGGACCTCAGCAGCTGATGCTGAAGGGCAAGTTGGCTGGCTGTACATAGGTGGCAATACATGGTGCCGGACACTGCCACCAGCTGTTTCTGACGAAGAGCTGCCCCAGCTTCTTTCAGCAACTTCTCTCCTCCTCCTACTCTCTGACTCCCCCTCTGAACTGTCCCCCTCTTCATCTCCTCTATTGGGTACATACAGAGGATCCCTATCATCGTCATCATCGTAATCATCCTGCCCAGCTTCGCTTGCCTCAGACAAATCCAAACATGCACCAACATCAGTAGGTCCTTCATCCTCCTTACACGTTACATCCATAATGTTGCCGCGTAACTCAGACATATGAGCTGGTGAAAATTCATCTGGCTGTAACAACAATGGCTGTGCATCAGTGATTTCACCACTAAATAATTCTTGCGAAGTGTCAAATGCAGCGGAAGTGGTGCTAGTAGTAGCACTGGTGGCTGAGCAAGATGAGGTGTTCTGTGTCGCTAAATACTCAACCACGTCCTGACAATCTTGGGAGGTGATGGGACGTGCCTTCTTCCGAGCACTGTACTGTGGGCCAGGTCCACACGAAATTACATTTACACGACCTTGCGCAGACCTGCCGGGTGGCCTTCCTCTGGCTCTGCCACTACCTCTTCCTCTACCTGTTTTGTCCATATCGGGTATGCACGGAGTGGTATATCACACTGCGTGCACTCACGTAGGTAGGTGGGTTCACTTAACTGCACAGGTATGCGCACTGATGCTGTGGGTTCACTGAACAGAACAGGTATACAGTGGCGGGTTCACAGAACAGGTATGCAGTGGCGGGTCCACTGAACAGAACAGGTATGCAGTGGCGGGTTCACTAAACAGAACAGGTATACAGTGGCGGTTCACTAAACAGAACAGGTATGCAGTGGCGGGTCCACTGAACAGAACAGGTATGCAGTGGCGGGTTCACTTAACTGCACAGGTATGCGCACTGATGCGGTGGGTTCACTGAACAGAACAGGTATGCAGTGGCGGGTTCACTAAACAGAACAGGTATACAGTGGCGGTTCACTAAACAGAACAGGTATGCAGTGGCGGGTCCACTGAACAGAACAGGTATGCAGTGGCGGGTTCACTTAACTGCACAGGTATGCGCACTGATGCGGTGGGTTCACTGAACAGAACAGGTATGCAGTGGCGGGTCCACTGAACAGAACAGGTATGCAGTGGCGGGTTCACTAAACAGAACAGGTATACAGTGGCGGTTCACTGAACAGAACAGGTATGCAGTGGCGGGTTCACTTAACTGCACAGGTATGCGCACTGATGCGGTGGGTTCACTGAACAGAACAGGTATGCAGTGGCGGGTTCACTAAACAGAACAGGTATACAGTGGCGGTTCACTAAACAGAACAGGTATGCAGTGGCGGGTCCACTGAACAGAACAGGTATGCAGTGGTGGGTTCACAGCACAGGTATGCAGTGGTGGGTTCACAGCACAGGCATGCAGTGGTGGGTTCACAGCACAGGTATGCAGTGGTGGGTTCAATGAACAGGTATACAGTGGCGGGTCCACTGAACAGAACAGGTATGCAGTGGTGGGTTCACAGCACAGGTATGCAGTGGTGGGTTCACAGCACAGGTATGCAGTGGTGGGTTCACAGCACAGGTATGCAGTGGTGGGTTCAATGAACAGGTATACAGTGGCGGGTCCACTGAACAGAACAGGTATGCAGTGGTGGGTTCACAGCACAGGTATGCAGTGGTGGGTTCACAGCACAGGTATGCAGTGGTGGGTTCACAGAACAGGTATGCAGCCAGACAGGAACAAGCTAAGCCTAACTAATCTTTCCCTGAGAGACAGTCTGCAGCAGCTCGCCCTACTCTGACTAATGCAGGCACACGAGTGGCCGTAATGGCCGCCGCTGCCTGCCTTATATAAGGGGGGGTGGGGCTCCAGGGGCTAGTGTAGCCTAATTGGCTACACTGGGCCTGCTGACTGTGATGTAGAGGGTCAAAGTTGACCCTCCATGTGCATTATGGGGCGAACCGAACTTCCGCAAAGGTTCGCCTGCGGGACGTGAACGCGAACCACTGAAGTTCGCATGGAACCGTTCGCAGGCGAACCGTTCGGCCCAACTCTACTTACTAACCAACACACACACACAAGCATATATTATATACTGTACGTATTATATATAAAATGCCCTTACCCAATTTTAATGTAGCTGAGCTCTGTCCAGTGTCAGTGCTCTCCATTCAACTACCCCCACCTTCCCATATGCAGGACACCAGCTCCGGTAACCAGCGCTGTCTCTCTCCTCCCCATAGATCAGTGGGTCACCCGACTCCCTTAGATAAACTTTTGCTTCTGCCGTTCCGCTTCCTGAGGACTTCTGACTGGGTAGCCAGCAGCCCAGCACTGCATCTGCTCTGACTGACCATTCAGTCACGCTCACACGCTGGCGTTTGTGGATGTTTATGTTCCCATCAGCCGCATGTTTACGTTCCCATCATGCCGGAGTCACGCGGCCAATCACAGGAGAGCGGATGCAGTGCTGGGCTGCCGGCTACCCAATCAGGAGTCCTTAGGAAGCGGAACGGCAACAGCAAAAGTTTATCCAAAGGAGTCGGGTGACCCACCGATCTGTGGGGAGGAAGGAGACAGCGCGGACGAATCACTGGAGCTGGTGCCCTGCATATGGGGAGGTGGGGGCAGTTGCATGGAGCACTTTTGGCAAACCTATAGTGGCAGAAGCGACAGGGCAATTTGCGCCCATTGGGAGGTGAGAGGCAGGGGCGCCCATGGCAGGTGCCATATCTGCACCCCATTAGATACGCCTCTGAGAAGACAGACCTCTCTGTGACTTTGAAAGTCGTAGAGCTTAATGGCTTTTTTGCATAGAGATAACAACTCGAGTTTCTTAACTCTTCCTGTACTGGAAACAATTAGACTGATGTCTCTGATCTTAATGTTTTATTCCTTAGCTCTACTACACATACAAGTCATTATATCATATTTTTCTTTCACTTCAGTGTCTCTTTAACATGTGCCAGATTATGTGATAAACGTGACTGTATGCATGTACAGTGAGGGAAATAAGAATTTGCTTCCTTTACTCATTTGCCCTCTGACCAAAAATGACCAGTCTATAATTGTAACGGTAGGATTACTGTAGCTGTGAGAAACAGAAAAAAAACAAAAGAACCCTCAAAAACACAGCGCCCCAAAGTCAGAGCTTGATGTGCATTGTAATGAGTGAAAAAAGTAATTGATCCCCTATCAAAAGAGCAAAATTTCAGGTTCCCAGGTGTCTTCAACCTATGCAGGCAACAAGCTGCATACGGTGAAGGGAATTGAGGAAAGTGAAGCAGATCATTGCGGTGCGTGGTGAGCGCCAAAGCTGGGCACCATCATAGCAGCGGTGTTATACTGCGCTCTGCATAACGGTAATTTTGGGCTCCAGTAATGATTGCCAGACCCTGAATTACCTCTCCCTCCAAGTTGCAACGACTCGGAGGGGGAAAAGTATTTAACGCCGTCAAGGAGTTTCGCGGCAGCTGGGAGAGCTGGCATTTGGCTTGCCATGCGCCGAACTGAGATTTACTCCCAGGAAAAACATGTTCAAGATTCAGAGTATAGATACTTTTTTTTATCTGATCAGTATATTTTCACTGCAGGTTGTCTTTATTATGTAGTTTACATCCTGTCCCTGCATTGCAAGCATTCCAATATAATCATAAATGTTTCTGCTATAATGAATCTTATCTCAGTCAGCCTGGCTCCTTTCTGGTACATTGCCGGGGAGAGGGAAGCTTGTTATCTCCCCTCCCACATTCCTGCTCCTCACCGATTGGCTGAGGGCAATTCAGTGTGACAGGAGGCACAATTTACGAGCTAGATATGACTTTTTTAGCTCAGTGAGGGGGAGGCCTGCCAATTCATACACCATTTCCGGCAGGGGAAGAAAAAAAAAGAGTTTGGCCCCTTCCACACTACATGCAATTCCGATTTTTTTATATGATTCAATTTTTGATTCTGATTAAAAACATAGCAGCATGTAGTACTTTTTTTAATCGGAATAAAAAAATCGTATCGTATCAAAAAATTGAAATCGTATGTAGTGTGCAAAAGGCCTATGGGAGGAAATTACATTAGGATTGGCTTCAGTCAGAGGCAGTAAAGATGGAAAATGCCTGAAACAGTTTTGTCTTTATTTACTATTTAAAATTCGCTAGAATCAAAACATGGACAGTACTATACATTTTATGTAAGTACAACATAAGTATTTATCTACTTATATATGTGTTATTGTTTTTTTCCTGGGGTGGTATGATTGTCCCTGCTGCCTTAAATGGTGAGTTTAAAGTTAGGGATCAGTAAGGGCGCGTTTCCACTTGAGCAGAAACCGCCGCGAATCCGCAGAGTTTCCCCGCAGGCGAAACTCTGCCATAGGGTGCAATGGTAACGCCGGCCGAATCGCTAGCGATTCGGCCGGCTTTTCCATCCGAATCGGCGCCGGAGGCTGCGGATCCCATAGCCGTGCATGGCACGGCTGATGGGATTCGTCTGCTTTCCCCGCAGACCTGGAAGAGCCGGCTCGCGTCTCGCAGACGCGCGCCGCTCTAGTGGAATTGCGCCCTAAGGCTTGGTTTACATTTGTTTTAAAAACGTATCTGTGGCTCAGTTTTTGGGCCTGGACCAAAACCCGAGCCACGGATACAAATGTTAAAAATAGTGGCCATCTTCACCCACTTCAAAAACGGATCCGTGGGTGATCCGGGGATCCGCTTTGAAAAACTGAACGGAGGGTCTGGATTTGCAGGGTTTTCACAGACAGCTATGGACACAGAAAAGGATCCGTTTCCAATGTCCCAGCCCTGTCTGTGGGTGGGGAGGGGGCTACAATGCTGGAGGGGGTAGCAGGCAGAAAGGGGGGCAGCGGACACAGCGGCGGGGAGGGGGGGTCAGACCCCCCTCCCTCCCTTCTCCTCTCCCCCTCCAGCTAGTCTCTTTTAAAATCAATCCATCAGCGAGCGGGGAATTCACTCACTTTCTTGCATTCCACAGCTAGCCGCATCACTTCCTGCATTGCCGCATCACTTCCTGCAATGCCGCCCTCTGTACTGTGTACTGTAGTGGGCGGCATCGCAGGAAGTGACGCGGCAAGCAGTGGAACAAGGAAGTGAGTGAGTTTGCTGCTTGCTGATGGATTGATTTTAAAAGAAACTAGCTGGAGGGGAGCGGGGAAGGGAGGACCCAGGTAAGGGAGGAGGGTCTGACCCCCCTTACCCGCCGCTGTGCCCACTGCCCCCTTCCTGCCTGCTACCCCCTTCAGCATGGTGGCCCCCTCCCCACCCACAGACAGGGCTGGGGATCCATCTGGGGAAATGCAAACGGTTCTGAAACGTATGCTGCACAAGGGCAGCACGGATCCGTTTGCGTTCTGGTTTTAGAAAACCGGAGCCCGGACCATGGATTGTGTTCTGCAACCATGTCTAGTGTGGACCGAGCCTAAGTCAATTTTCATCACAGGGAAATATTAGTGATAGGTGTAAGGAAGGGGGTTTTTTGGTCCATCTCCTATAATAAGATTTCACATAAACCTAATGCTAAAAGAAAATGCATTAATGATATAATGATCTAATCTTATGGATGATAAGTGGCAATTTCCTTACCATAAACAAACACTGATCTACTGATGAAGAAGTTGTAGATGAGAGCCAGCACTACATGTATCTCCTCTCCTCAGCACATCTCACCACAGCGTAGGAAGACTGGGTGCTGGAGCCACTTACAGGAATGTGTAGCTTGCCTATGGTACATAGTTTTTACTAGGATTTTAAGCATTTCTATTTTCCTCTTGCCCTAGTCAATCCTCCTCTGTTTAATGCCTGACCTTAAACTCCCCTTACATCGAAGGAAAGAAGTTCTTGTTCTCCTGCCGATTTTGCTTGTTTGCCCTCTGACCAAGAAGTGACCTGACCAGTCTAATTGTAATCAGGGCCGGGCCAAGGCATAGGCTGGAGAGGCTCCAGCCTCAGGGCGCAGTGTAGGAGGGGGCACACAATTCATGCAGCTGTCATTCCTAATTGTGTTTGAAGCAGAAAGAAATAAGAAAAGGAGATACATGGAAGTGACTACAAGCTAGATAACTAGAGATTAAGGTGTTGGGGGCCCTGGGGCGCCTCTTAGTGTAAGAGCAATCAGTGTGTGACGGCTGGGGTGGAGGGATGGAGGGGCGCACTTTGGTGTCTCAGCCTTGGGTGCTGGAGGACCTTGTCCCTGCTCTGATTGTAATGGCAGGTTTATTGTAGCCGTAAGAGACAGAGTAACAACTAAAGAACCCTCAAAAACCCAGTGCACCAAAGTCAGAGCTTCATGTGCATTGTAATGAGTGAAATAAGTATTTGATACCCTATCAAAAGATCAAGATTTCAGGTGTCTTCACCGTGTGCAGGTAGTGAGCTGAGTTTAGGAGCACCCTCTGTAAAGCCCCATTCACACTTGCAAAACGCTAGCGTTTTGCTAGTGTTTTGCTCTGAAAATTTTTGGCGATTTTAACGCGAAAAAAATCGCAATTCACACTTGCAGATTCTATCATGATTAGCGCTTCTATAGCACTAAACGCTATAGCCGGGAAATCGGCTGAAAATGGTGCAGGATACAAATTTGTGTTTGCCGATTTGCATTAATCGCTGGCGATTAACGCAAATCACCCAAGTGAGAATGGGCTCATAGGGTATTATGGCACTAGCACTTTAAAAAGCGCTATCGCTTGAGCGTTTTGCCGAAATCGCCGGCAAAACGCTCAGATGTCAACGGGGCCTAAAGGATTGCTACTAATCCCAGCTTGTTATAGGACCTTAATAAAATACACCAGTACATAGAAGCAATCAATCAGATTCCAAACTTGCAACCATGACCAAGATCAAAGAGCTGTCCAAGGATGTCAGGGACAAGATTTTAGACCTACACAAGGCTGGATTGGGCTTCAAGACTATCACTAAGCAGCTTAGTGAGAAGGTACTTTATTGACCTGAGGAAGCGGGCAGAGACCTGAGAAACACGTATTTTTTAATTGTGCTTGAATAAATCTTACCTGATCTGAACTATTGTTTTTCTGGGTTGGTTCATCTGGAGAGGTAAGATACCTCATGTATTTATTTATTGTCTTTATATGTCTTTATAATGTATACACTGAGAGATATTCATTTTTGGCCGCCTATACCCTTCTTCATTGCTTAGTACACCTCATTTGGAGGTGTCTTTCCCTCTAGTGTGGTGCCATCCACAGCTAATAAGGACCCCAGGATAGCGACCACCCGTTTCGGCAGGACCTGGAGTACTGAGCGGGGACAGTGTTTTCCCCGTAGGCAATATACGATAGTTGCAAGTTCTGCAGCCCACCTTTTTTGAGTAATATTGAGCTAAATTTATCCTACGATACTGCACCATTTGGCTCCTGGTCTCGTCTTTGTCACACAGGCTACTGTGGTTCCCCCACGGTGACTGTCCCTACTACACATTTGAATTATCCAGAGGAGAATTGGGTGAAAGTGTTGTAGTCAGATGAGACCAAAATTCAGCTCTTTGGCATCAATTCAACTTTACATGTTTGGAGGGCAGGAATGCTGTATATGACCCCAACAACACCACCCCCTCCACCAATCATGACAGTAGACACATTATGCTTTGGGGGTGTTTTCTGATAAGGTGACAGGGCACCTTTATTGCATCGAAGGGACAATGTATCATCAAATCTTGGATGAGCACTTACTTCTTTCATCCAGGGCATTAAAAAATGAGTTATGGATCGGTATTCCAGCATGACACTGACCCACAACACATGACCAAGGAAACAAAGATGTGGCTCAAGAAGAAGCACATGAAGGTCCTGGAGTTGCCTAGTCCATCTCCAGACCTTACTACAATAGAAAATTTGTGGAAGGAGCTGAAGGAGAGCTACGTAGAGAGCGCACTTCCTCTTGCTCAGACTGGCCGCGACTGGAGCACGGTACAGGACCCAGTGAGAGTGATCCATGAGCATGGGGCTGGAGGAAGCACCAGGTATGTATAGAACATTTTTTTTTTTGTCTCTGGCACACTTTAAGCCTTCTTCCAGCAAATAAGGCACGCTCCTCCCGCCCTGAGCCCCTTTGCGTCCAATCACTATAAAGTATGTGATTCCCGCACTCTGATTGGCCCAATAGGCTGCCTATTGGGCCAATCAGAGTGCAGGGATCACGTCCTTTATAGTGATTGGATGTGAAGGGGCTCAGGGCGGCAAGAGCGCTCCTTATTTGCTGTGAGTAGGCTTAAGGTAATAGCGTTCGCTATGCTGCACTACCCACAGCATAGTTTGCGTTCCTGTGTACAGTATGTGCGCGCTACACAATTGTAGCATAGCGCGCATTATATTTAAAGAATGCTGTGGAAATAGCGCGAGTAACAGGAGGTTACTCGCGCAGTTTATTTAGTGAGTCAACCCTAATGTCCCAGAATGGAACCTGTTTGCAAGTAGGGGACTGCCTGTACTTCTTTCCCTCACCGAAGAAGTTCAATACCTCATCATTACTCTGTATGGAACCTTTGGAGGCCATTGAGAAAGCTTAAAGAGGAACTTCAGCCTAAACAAAAATACCGTTACATTAGTTATGTTAATTAAAATAGATAGGTAATATAATCTCTTACCCACCCTGTTTTAAAAGAACAGGCAAATGTTTGATTTCATGGGGGCAGCCATCTTTTTGGTTGAAAGAAGGTGACAGGGAGCATGAGACACAGTTCCAACTGTCCTGTGTGCTGATCACCCCTCCCAGTTGCTAGGCAACGTGAACAACAACATAGGAAATCCCAGCATGCTTTGCACAACATCAGGGAAAAAAAGCCCGGGCAGTTTTCTTTGATGGGTGGAGCTTAGCTAAAAATGCAGCTAAAAATGATGCTTTGGTAAGAAAAACAAAGTTCTGATGCTGTGAAACTGTTAAAGAAACACCAAGCCTTTTCAGTAGATTTTTAGTCCGGAGGTTCACTTTAACCTTCAAACCTTTAACACAGTAGAAAAAGGCACTCCACAGGCTTCAAACTTTCGTTTGTGGTTTATTTGAGCATAACCTTTAAACCTTACCCTTAAGCCAAAACAGGAATATGAGGATCCATCAAAATCCTACTTAGGATTAGTTCTATTGATGTACTTTATCACATTTACTTATCTTACTTTAGGTTCCTTGTTTAATGTCAGTGCTATAATTTATCACATGCTGAACCTGCTAAAAATCCCAGTCTATGTAAATATTCTGGTAGACAGTAAAGTTTATCACATGATGTGCATCCCAACCTTTGTAAATGTATCATATGAGTCACTATGTTTATCAAATGCGTCGGCGTACATGTAGCTGAGTCTACCCGTCTTTGTAAATATTCTGATATGGTATTTTTCCTGAAGGCCCACTAAGATCAGAACAACGAACAAGGCAAATCTGAATAGCAGTCAGGTTTATAAGTGAATATACAGTATACAGTGTGTAGAATCAAAGTGGTATACAGAATGCCAGTGTCATAAGCCAGATGTGCTTCCAAAAGCCCACCAGCCCACATTCCCCTTTTCCCTCTAGATGCAGCTGTTTGGTGGTGTGATGATCGCAAAGTCTCATTAAAACAATGTCACGCTCCTCTGTTGGTGGGAGTCTAGAGGGATGTGGGGACTGGGGATGCTAAACTGTACCTGAGCGGGTCGGCGAAGGAGGGAAGGTTTCTTACTAAGGCTTCCGTCTCTTCCCCTTGTGACCCATGTCGCCTCATGTAACTACCATGCTTCCTCCTTCCGGTTTGAAGGAGGAAGTGTGGTAGTCACATGATGCGATGTGGTACACAAGGGGAAGAGACAGAATTATTATTATTATTGATTTATAAAGCGCCAACATATCCCGTGGCGCTGTACAAAGTAAGAAACAAACATGGGGTAGATAATACAGACAATGGTGTACACTAATATACAAGATAAATAGCTAGTGACAAAATACAAAAAATTATACAGCATACAGAATACAAAATATAGAATTGGTAATGACAGTGATAAAAGTAACATGATGAATAAAATGTATAATGATTTCCAAGACACAAAAGGGGGAGAGAGCCCTGCCCTTGTGAGCTTACAATCTAAAGGGAATGGGGGGGGAAAAGAGGAGGGGTAGTATATGATAAAATATATAAAGGCAGTGTGTTTTAGGATATCTAGTAGGAGTACAATTTGGTCTTAGGACAAAGGGAAGTGGCCTAAGGTAGCGCATATGCTTGTTGGAACAAATGAGTTTTTAGAGAGCGTTTAAAAATAACAAAGGTTGGCGAGTGACGGATATGTTGTGGGAGGGGATTCCAGAGAAGGGGTGAAGCGCATGCAAAATCTTGTAAGCGTGAATGTGAGGAGGTGATTCTAGAGGAGGACAACAGAAGATCGTGTGCAGATCTGAGATTGCGATTGGGTTTGTATCTGGAAATTAGTGAGGATGAGGATATGTACCGGGGAGAGAGATTGTGGAGAGCTTTGTAGGTTAGGGTTAGGAGTTTGAACTGAATCCTCTGGTTAATTGGCAACCAGTGAAGAGCTTGACAGAGAGGGTCAGCAGAGGAAGATCGAGAAGAAAGATGAATGAGACGAGCAGCTGAGTTCAGTACCGACTGGAGCGGGGCCAGTTTGTTAGACGGTAGTCCACAAAGTAGTATGTTGCAGTAGTCCAGATGAGAGATTATAAGAGCATGTATTAACATTTTGGTTGTGTCTTGAGTGAGAAATGGACAGATGCGAGATATATTTTTGAGTTGGAGATGGCAGGAGCTGGTTATGGAGTTAAGATGAGGAATAAAAGAGAGAGAAGAGTTGAATATTACCCCCAAGCACTGAAGTTATGGGAGTGTTATTAACATTTATAGTTACTTCAGGCAGAGAGGTGGCCAGAGACAGTGGAAAAATTATTAGTTCTGTTTTACTCATATTAAGTTTTAGGAAGCGAGAGGACATAAAGGAGGATATAGCAGACAAGCAGTCAGGAACACGTTTGAGGAGGGAGTTAAGGTCTGGGGCAGAGAGGTACAGTTGCGTATCGTCTGCATACAGGTGGTATTGAAACCCGAATGAGTTGATTAAGTCACCAAGGCCGTGCATGTAGATCACTGGTGTCGAACTTCAGGCCTGGAGGGCCAGATCCATGCCAGTGTTTATGATGGACTGTGGAATGTGTTCTACCTGATGGACCACACTTTTCCTGATTCAGACCCATCAATTCATTTGAGCTGTGTCAAATATGTGTGAGGACCTCGGCCCTCGTAGGACTGGTGTAGATGGAAAAGAGGAGGGGACCAAGGACAGAGCCTTGAGGAACCCCGACAGACAAAGCTTGAGGAGAAGAGATCTGATCTGAGTAGGAGACTGTGAAGGACCTTCCAGAGAGGTAGGAAGATAACCATGTGAGAGCAAGGCCCTTTATTCCTACATTTGAAAGTATTTGTAAGAATAAGGTGTGGTCGACCGTATCGAATGCTGATGACAGATCAAGAAGGATGAGTATGGAAAATTGACCTTTGGATTTAGCTGTAAGAAGGTCATTGGCCACTTTGGTAAGGGCCGTTTCCGTGGAGTGGTTGGAGCGAAAGCCAGACTGGAACTGATCAAGTAGGGAGTTAGCTGATAAATAATGGCTTAATTCTGCATGTATGTGGCGTTCAATTAGTTTGGATGCAAATGGGAGAAGTGAGACTGGGCGGTAGTTGGCGAGTGTGGTAGGATCTAGAGATAGTTTTTTAAGTAGTGGTGTCACAACAGCCTTTTTGAGTGGCGACGGAAAGATGCCAGTGGAGAGGGACAGGTTAAATAGCGATGTTAGTGCAAGCATGAGAGATGAGGATAGCTGCGGAATGAAATGGGAGGGAATAGGATCCAAAGAACAAGTGGTTAGATTAGCTTTGGATATTATAGAGGAGAGAGAATGTTCAGAGAGTGTAGAGAAGGCAGTTAGAGAGCAGTCAATGGCCTCAATTCACTAAGCTTATCTCCTGTCTTTAATAACTCTTCTAGAGTTGTTACCATGGTGATAAGGCATGTAGTATTCAGGAAACATTTTACTTCAGGCAAGCCTAAAGTTAACTCTTCTGTCTTTAAATTAACTCTCCAATCCTTAAAATAACTCCAGAGTTAAAGACAAGCTGCATGTGCGGCATGTGAAAATAACTACAGAGGAGGTAAATTAACTACAGAGGAGGTAAATTAACTACAGAGGAGGTAAATTAACTACAGGAGAGGTAACTTAAAGAGAACCCGAGGTGGCCTTGTATTACGTAAGTTGGGCACAGAGGCTGGTTGGGCACACTAACACCAGCCTCTGTTGCCCCATCGTGTGTGTCAAAGACCCCCCTGCTCGCCGCTATACCCCCGCAGAGCTGGCGACACGCAGCGTGTCGCCAGCACAATGTTTACTCTAGCGCTGGCTGTCAGCGCCGCTCCGCCGCCTCCTCTGCATCGCCGCTACCCGCCCTCGTCCCTTCCCTCCCGCTGATTGGAGGGAAGGGACGAGGGCGGGTAGCGGCGATGCAGAGGAGGCGGCGGAGCGGCGCTGACAGACAGCGCTAGAGTAAACATTGTGCTGGCGACACGCTGCGTGTCGCCAGCTCTGCGGGGGTATAGCGGCGAGCAGGGGGGTCTTTGACACACACGATGGGGCAACAGAGGCTGGTGTTAGTGTGCCCAACCAGCCTCTGTGCCCCACTTACGTAATACAAGGCCACCTCGGGTTCTCTTTAAGGAATGAAGAGGTAAGATAACTCTCCCACGTGTGGAGGTAAGTTTTCTCTTGCCTTATTATCTCCAGCATGATCTTAGTGAATTGAGGCCAATGAGAGGTGTGGAGGTGGGATTTGAGGGCTGCGTGGAGAATTCACTTCTGATTTTGTCAATTTTATCAGTGAAGTATGTTGCAAATTCTTCAGCTGATAAGCAAGATGAAGGAGGAGGAGGAGGGGGATGGAGAACGGAGTTGAAGCTTTGGTAAGAGACCCTCCCTCACCCGCCCACTCAGCAAACGGAGTGAAAATGATGAGTGGAGTGTTCCTTTGTTGAGTGAACTAAAATAGCATGGGCTAAGAATTACATAACTAAAGACACCGGAATGCTAAAACGCATTATAGAGAGCCCTGGAAAGCTGGGATACATTACAGAGACAATAGAAATTACACCATGCACACTGCCTGAAACAAAATGTCATTAACCAGTTCGCATTCAGTCGTTTTTCGCTTCATGCATCCGAACAATGTTCACCTCCCATTCATTAGCCTATAACTTTATTACTACTTATCACAATGAACTGATCTATATCTTGTTTTTTCCGCCACCAATTAGGCTTTCTTTGGGGGGTACATTTTACTAAGAGCCACTTTACTGTAAATGCATTTTAAAAGGAAGAATAAGAAGAAAACGGAAACAAATCATTATTTCTCACTTTTCGGCAATTATAGTTTTAAAATAATACATGCCTCCATAATTAAAACCCACGTATTGTATATGCCCATTTGTCCCGTTTATTACACCATTTAAATTATGTCCCTATCACAATGTATGGCGACAATATTTTATTTGGAAATAAAAGTGCATTTTTTCCGTTTTGCATTCATCACTATTTACAAGCTTATAATAAAAAAAAAAAAGAAATATTTCATCTTTACATAGATATTTAAAAAGTTTAGACCCTTAGGTAAATATTTGTGTTTTTTTTTTTTTTTTAATTGTAATGTTTTTTTTTTTTTTTTAATTAAACATTTTATGTGGGTATTTTTGGGAGGGTGGGATTGAAATTGTATTTTTTTTGTAAATATATGTGTATTTTTATTTTTATTTAACATTTAGATGTAGTTTACTTTTTGGCCACAAGATGGCAGCCATGAGTTGTTTACAGTGACGTCACTCTAAGCGTACCACGTACGCTTAGAGCGACATAGGAGGCAGAAAAAGCGTAGCTTCCGAGAGAAGCTGTCGCTTTTTCTGCGGGGGAGAGGAATCAGTGATCGGGCACCGTTGCCCAATTCACTGATTCACTGGCTAACAAACCGCCGGCCGATCGCGCGCGTGCACGCGCGCGATCGGCCGCGTGGACGCGCAGGAGCGCACATGGCTTCCTGGACGTGAGTTTCACGTCCAGGAATGTGAAATAGTTAATAAAGAGGATGCTGTATTGTACCTTGTTCACTAGAGGTCACTCAAGGCCCTTGCCTGGACAGCAGGGGCATTGCTAGGATCCTAAGAGATCTGGGGGACTTTTGGGCACTCTAGCTGAAAAATGGTTGTGGCCATGCACCAGGATTTGGGTGTGGTCATAAGTGGAGCCAGATTTACATGAACTTAACAGCAGTTTAAGTAGGCCTGCCCAGCAAAATGTTGGATGAAGCTCCCCACCCCTCCATCAATAAAAAAAAAATGCAGCATATCATATAACTAGGCAGAGTTACCTGGCTTCTGTGCTGGCTGGTCTGTCTTTCTGCTGGGCAGATTGGTCTGCTGCCAGGTTGTCTGGCAGTCCCCCCATAGCGTTCCCTGACCTTCAAGTGGACCCCCTTCCATGCTCCCATGGGCCTCCCATTGAGATACCACAACTCCCAGCATACTCCCATAAAAGAACTACAGCTCCCTGCATGCCCTCATAAAGGTATTACAGCACCCATTATGCCCTCATAGAGGCACCACAGTCAGCAAAAACTGCACTAGAAATTTGGGTGCACCAGGCGCCGCCAGAGGCCAAAATGGGAATTACAGCTATAGTGTCTTTCAGGCATTTATATGGGTGCCATAGAGAGACGTCCCCCAAATTACAATATAAACACCGTAATTCGGCCGCCAGCAATAGTTGGCAGCAGAATTACATCTTACCCCACAGTCCATGGCGGTCTGGAGGGAGAATAGTAATTAACACTGCCGGGACTTTTGCTGGGGCAGGGTGAGACGTTTTTTGGCTTCATTCTGTGCTCAAATTTCCCGGTACCTTGTTCTTATACTTCAGCCATGATATGGGGTCAAAACAAAATGATTAAGGCTACTGGCACCCTTAGGTGTTGTGTTGCGTTTACTGCATGCATAATGCATGTTATGGCCATGGATCCGTCGCACCACACTGCTAATGCGCCGATGTGAACCTACCATTACAATATAACTGCATCGGGTTACCAAAGCAATTATATTTATAATAATTATAATTCCAGGTTTTGTATTTCTCCTGTCGGACTCAAAGCACTTGGGAGGCAGCCACTAGAACGCACTCAGTAGGCAGTAGCAGTGTTAAGGAGTCTTGCCCAAAGAACTCCTTACTGAATATGTGCTGGCTTACTGGAACAGGAAGAGCCAAGATTCGAACCCAGGTCTCCCATGTCAGAGGCCAAACCCTTAAACCATTACACTATCCAGCCAGTGGATAGTGGCCCTTGTCCCATGTAATGCACCACAACACACTAGTGTGAAAATAGCCTTAGGCCACCTTCACAGTGGAACGTTGCGTTGTGTTCCCTTTATAACAAAAATGCAACGGAACAAAAAAGTCATACCACAGGTTATGCCTGTGGTGCGTTGGCTTACAGTGAAACATACGGTCAATGAAAACTATGCTTCACTGTACCTATTAACACACCAGATTTGCAGTACCGTACCACATGCCGTTGTACCACACTGTGAACGTCGCAAAGGTGCTGCATGGCGTTACAAGACCTACCGTTATACTGCACTACTATGAATGAGGCCTGAGGCTGGTTTCACACTGCAAACTGGCAGTAGCGTTGCCCACCGCACCGCTTCACCAAAAACAGGCCTTCAGGGAACACTGCATTAGTACATGGTGTTCCCTGTCTGGCCACCAGCCGAGCAGGAAGTGATGCGCGCTTGCGGTCACTTCCTGCTATGGGTATGCGGAGGGCATATTGTAAAAATACGCTTCTAACCAAACAAACACAGAACACTTATATCGCGCTTTTCTCCTGGCGGACTCAAAGCACCAGAGCTGCAGCCACTAGGACGCGCTCTATAGGCAGTAGCAGTGTTAGGGAGACTTGCCTAAGGTCTCCTACTGAATAGGTGCTGGCTTACTGAACAGGCAGAGCCAAGATTTGAACCCTGGTCTCCTGCATCAGAGGCAGAGCCCTTAACCATTACTCCCTTCAGCCACTCTACACATGGGCATCACGAAGCCAACTTTTTTAAAACCCTGTGTCACCATGGACTAACATGACTTCCAGGCCGACGCTAGTCCCGCACGGTAACGTAGTTCTGCGCTAGCGTTATATTGGGCACTTGCGGCACAGCTAACCGCAACGTGGTAAGTATGAACTTCCCCATAGGGTTTCATTAGACCAGTGTGAAAGGGCCCTAAGGGTTTTTTGTTTGTTTGTTTTTTCTCATGTTCATTTAATTAATACTCATTATGTAATAGAAACACAAGCTATTTGTGAGGAAAGTCAGTGTTTCCCTAGTCATATTTCATGGAGTAGCAGCGCTAAGCAGTGTCTCCAGCCTTACCATTCTTCAGAGATTTCCATTTCCCCTGTGGTCATCACTTCCTAGTACTTACAGGCTCCCTGCTGAGAAACAGCTTCTCTTTTCAGGGCATGACATTGCTATAGCTGACATTCCCTGCAATCATGTACAGAATGCTCCCGGGGGACTGCTTACGCTGGCAAGAGAATCCATTCTGTTTAAGTGAGGAAGGATGGTTGACACTTCCTTTGAACAGTTACTTCTAAATTAAAGGCTATATGTACGTTTGATCATCTTGAAGTATGCGAGGCAATTAAAACCAGATAGTGGGAAGAAGAATAATTCTAAGCTTAACTTCTCCCTACACTTCATGCAGAAAATGTATGATTGTAATCTCCTTGAAATGTTACCCGTGTTTCCCTGAAAATAAGACACTGTCTTATATGAATTTTTGCTCCAAGAAGTGTGCTAGGGCTTATTTTCAGGGGATGTCTTATATGGGCACTACATGATATGACCCATGCTGGCCACCTCTGCTTGCTGCTCATTGTAATGTCACAGTGCCGTCGGCGATCAGGCATCTGTCATGTCATCCCTGCACACAGTTGATAAACATGCTGTGTGCAAGGATGACATGACAAGTGCCTGTTTGGCACTGCACGATGTGTCTCCACGCTGGCCGCCTGTGTGGACACTCTGTCCAGCCTCCTAACCTGTCTCTGTCTCCCTGCTCCCCTGCATTAAGTGTTGCCCCCCTTCTGACATGTGGCAGCTCTGTCCCAACTCCTAGCCTGTGTCTCGCTCCCCTGTTTTAAGTGCCCCCGTGTGGCCACTCTGTCCCACCCCCTGTCTGTGTCCCCCACTCCCCGTGCATGTTACATGTAAAGGCAGCCAGCGTGTCTTACTGTGTCTATGCTGCCCGGAGATCGCCGACGTCCTCGCTTCTCCCTCTAGTAACGCTGGCTGCCGTTACATGTAACATGCACGGGGAGCGGGGGACACAGACAGGCGGCGGGACAGAGCGGCCACACGGGGGGCATGCACTCCCCATGCACTCTAAACATAATAAATGATACGGTGCACTAAAACCTGCAAAGGACAACCACAGTGTCAGAGGTACAAGAAGGGGATGAGGAACAGATTGTTAATTACTACTTTTCAAAGCATCTATAGAAGTGATTATTGACAGCACAGGACCAGTAGAGAGCTAATACTGTGATTGAGGGAGGGCCCCTCAGGACCCAAGGGCCCCAGTGCGGTCACAACCTCTGCATCCCCTATAGCTGTGCCACTGTGTGGCACCTCACCCCATGTTCAGTGGGCTTTGTGTTATAAATTTCCTTTTAGGCCTTGTTCACATTGCGTTCCGTTCGCGTGTCCGTCCGCGTTGGGCTTTTTTTGAGGATTTTTTTTTTTTTATTCCCGGCACTGTGCTTAGCGGTTTTTTAAGCATTTTTCCGAACGGTTTTGTAATTCACTCCCTGACGCAAGTCAGGAAGTGAACTCTTTGACCTGGAAAAGAATAAATACAATGTATTTATTCTTAAAAACACGAACGCAATCGCTACACAAAGCGATTTTGTGAGCGCTTTGCATTTCTCCTATACTTTCCATTGAGGCGGAATCGGACAGTGCACGACCCACGCTGATATAAACCTTCCCATAAACATTAATTGCACAAGTGTTTGGTGGGCGATGGTAAAAATCGCCCGCGTGTTTAAAAAAACCCCGAAAACGCCTACACTAAGAACGAGCCCTTAATGCAGAGTATTTGGCAGCAGTGGTATGCTGCAGAGACAGCCACTTCCGCTCAGCTGAAGGCCAGTCTGGGTCCCATTAACTTGCACTTAATGGGCTCGGTTCACATAAGCGTGATGACTTCAGTCATCACGTCATCACGTAATAAATGATTACTCCGCGTGATAAACAAACGTTTGCGCGCGATCACGTGCAGGAAACACACGCGTTATCGCACGCAAACGGTCGTTTATCACGCGGTGACGCGGAGTAATCCTTTACCACGCTTTTGGGAATCAAGCCCGATATGTCTTAAAGCGGACCCAAACCAAACATTTTTTTAATTAAAAATATTTAGTTGCACCACTCTGACACATACAAAGATAAATAAACACTCCTTCAAGCCTATGAGCATTTCAGTGCATGCTTTTCACCCTTCTCTTTTCATTACTAGGGTTATACAGGGGGCAGCCATTAGCAATTCCTCCTTTGCTGGACACCACCTACTCCCCCAGTTTGCCGGATTATTTGCCGGCAATATGAAAGGAAGGGAGGGGTTTCTCCAATAAATGTAAAATATTTTATATTTGTCATCATGCAGCTGAAAAAAGGCTGCTATTTATTATTATAATTTAGAAAATAGATTTTATTTCTGAAATCTTGTATTTTTAGTTTGGGTCCACTTTAAGGCGTAACTGTCAGGCATAAAATAAAAAATCAATTATTTATTTTCATCTGGTAAACAAGTAATAAAGATGCTAACCAGGCAATCCAACAGTTAAAAAATCACTCTTTCTTTTCTTCTTCATAAAAGATCATTCCCCAGTTTTCCTGGCTCTTCTTTGGTACATCTACTGCACAAAGGAAGTTACAGGGCATGCTGGGTTTTCTTTTTTTCTTCTTTACTTTCCCCTCAGACAGAACTAATGCAACCTGATTGGCTGAAGCCTCTTTCCCTCCCGTTTTCCCCTTCCATACCTCTGTTCCTCTCTGATTGGCCAGTATTTCTCATGCTGAGAAACTGAAACCAGCTCTGCAGTCACACAATGATAATGCACTTTTTATTGCAGAGCTGGATGGGGAGTGTCTGAAGACTGGAAGGTGGGTGGGCAAGGCACAGACAGAGTAAGGGAGGAAATGATGTCAGGATTGGCTTCAAGATAGACAAGATTTTCTAGGTTTTTTTTTTACTATAGAGAAATCACTAAAATCAAAATGTGGACAGTGCAATACATATGTTATGTAACTACAGAGGCAGGAGGTGAGGAGAGGCAAAGCTTGCCGTATCAGGTCGGGTGCATAACCAGGGATTCTGAGCGGTATCCAAAAAGCTTCAAAGTGGTTGAATGGATTGGTTAGCACACCAGCTTCTCAAAAGAGTCTTTATTCTACGATCATGTCAAACACCAAATGACAATTGTTTCGGGGCCACTTGGTGTCCCCTTCTTCAGAACAGTGCAGACAAATTCTACACAAAGTCTGCACTGTTCTGAAGAAGGGGACCCCAAGTGGCCTCGAAACAATTGTAATTTGATGTTTGACATATGAAAGGAGAATAAAAGCTGGTGTGCTAACCAATCCTTCCAACCAAGTTATGTAACTAGAGCAATTATTTAGCTACTTATATACAGTATATGGCTTTTTAGATAGTATGGCTAACAGCTCCTCTTTAAAATGGGGCCTAATCAGTAATGCCATATACTTACATTATTAACTTCATTTACAATGGTGGTATGTCACCTTCACTATGTGTAGTATAAACTGTTGCTCAGAACAAACCAATGCTTATAATAAGCAGGTGCAGCATGCACTCAGCCATGCTTGAAAAATGTATTTCTGAAAAAGTTGCCACTGCTTCTGAATTATTTCTGTCTTTTTTGTTGTAAATTGTCGCTGCACACTCCATACCCCTGTTATAAAATATAACACAAATATTGTTCTCAGCATTTTCTTTTAAGAACTGTAGAATTTTACTGTGAATGGAAATTCCACTTCGAAAACATTAACATTTTTTGCCCAAGGCAAAAGTCTTTGAGCCGCATGAAAAAACACCTGTGTGTTTTAAAATGTGCGTTTTTCAAAATGCACAACTTGCTGCATATTTCTCAAAAACGCATGTAAAACGCACATAATATATTTCAATGGAGATGCAGGGGACTGACTACATTTTTACATGCGTATTTGATGCACTTTTTTTCTTTAATAAAAACAGATATGATACTGTATTTTACTCCATTGAAAAAAGGCAAATATTGGAAAAAAAACACAATTGCAAACGGATACAAAAATGCACCGAAAAATAAAAAAATGCACAATGCAAAAACACATGGTTTTCCACACTTCCTAGTGTGCTCCCAGCCTCAATCCACCATGTTCTGTTCGAAACACGGTGACTGTGTCAATGGCGTTGCTAGGATCCTAAGGCCCCGTTCACACTTGCGGTTCTCTGCCAAACGGACCGGATGACCTGACCGGATCCGGACCGGATCCGGATCGGAACCGTACGGTTCTGATTTGGATCCGATCCGGATCCGGTCAGGTTGCATCAGGTGTACATCAGGATGCGATCCGGATCCGTTTGGCAAAAGATAGTAGAAATAAAATAAAAATGTTGGGGTCTGGGAGGTCAGCAGAAGGTGGACCTGTGGAATCAGGCCCTCCGCTGTTTAGAACTCACCTCCACCTCCGACATACTGCCAACATCTCCATCTGGAGCAGCAGTGACTTTAAACGTGCTGTTTAAAGTCACTGCTGCTCCACTCCAAAATGCTTGCCCATGTGTCCCCATCCAAAATCGCCGCTACAATACGCATAGGAAGTGGGGTAGAACATCCGGTTTTTATAGCCAGTGTGTTGTGCGCTCTCCGTTTCTCATTGGTTTCTATTGGCCGGATGCAACAGTCCGGCTCCGCTCCGGATACGTCAGCCGGAGGAGCCGGACCAAAAAATAGCGCATGTTGGGTCTTACGCCGGAGTCCGGATCCGGTCCGGCTCCGGTCCGGACGGAACGGACGCATGTGAACAGACGCATAGACTTCGTTCCGTCCGTTCCGCATGCGGTCCGGCTCCGGCACGGCGATTCCGGACGGCGACCGCCAATGTGAACCGGGCCTAAGAGATCTGGGGCACTTTTTGCTCATGCCGTGCTGACAAAATGGGCATAGCCACACGCCAGAATATGAGTGTGGTCATGGATAGAGCTAAAACAGCATGACCCCCATTGATGCACCACAGCTGCCAACATAGTTACATAGTTACATAGTTACATAGTTATTTTGGTTGAAAAAAGACATACGTCCATCGAGTTCAACCAGTACAAAGTACAACACCAGCCTGCTCCCTCACATATCCCTGTTGATCCAGAGGAAGGCGAAAAAACCCTTACAAGGCATGGTCCAATTAGCCCCTAAAGGGAAAAATTCCTTCCCGACTCCAGATGGCAATCAGATAAAATCCCTGGATCAACATCATTAGGCATTACCTAGTAATTGTAGCCATGGATGTCTTTCAACGCAAGGAAAGCATCTAAGCCCCCTTTAAATGCAGGTATAGAGTTTGCCATAACGACTTCCTGTGGCAATGCATTCCACATCTTAATCACTCTTACTGTAAAGAACCCTTTCCTAAATAAATGGCTAAAACGTTTTTCCTCCATGCGCAGATCATGTCCTCTAGTCCTTTGAGAAGGCCTAGGGACAAAAAGCTCATCCGCCAAGGTATTATATTGCCCTCTGATGTATTTATACATGTTAATTAGATCCCCTCTAAGGCGTCTTTTCTCTAGACTAAATAAACCCAGTTTATCTAACCTTTCTTGATAAGTGAGACCTTCCATCCCACGCATCAATTTTGTTGCTCGTCTCTGCACCTGCTCTAAAACTGCAATATCTTTTTTGTAATGTGGTGCCCAGAACTGAATTCCATATTCCAGATGTGGCCTTACTAGAGAGTTAAACAGGGGCAATATTATGCTAGCATCTCGAGTTTTTATTTCCCTTTTAATGCATCCCAAAATTTTGTTAGCTTTAGCTGCAGCTGCTTGGCATTGAGTACGATTATTTAACTTGTTGTCAATGAGTACTCCTAAGTCCTTCTCCAAGTTTGATGTCCCCAACTGTATCCCATTTATTTTGTATGGTGCTAGACCATTCGTACGTCCAAAATGCATGACCTTACATTTGTCAACATTGAATTTCATCTGCCATGTATGTGCCCATATAGCCATCCTATCCAGATCCTGTTGCAATATGACACTATCTTCCTGAGAGTTAATGATTCTGCACAATTTTGTATCATCTGCAAAAATAGCAACATTGCTCACTACTGCATCTACTAGGTCATTAATAAATAAATTGAAGAGCACTGGACCCAGAACAGACCCCTGTGGGACCCCACTGCTAACAGTCTCCCATTTTGAGTATGATCCATTGACCACAACTCTTTGTTTTCTGTCCATTAGCCAGTTCCCTATCCATGAACACAGACTCTTCCCCAGTCCTTGCATTCTCAACTTTTGCACCAGACTTTTGTGGGGAACAGTGTCGAAGGCCTTTGCAAAGTCCAAGTATATCACATCTACAGCATTCCCAATATCCATATTAGCATTCACTACCTCATAAAAGCTGAGCATGTTAGTCAAACAGGACCTGTCTTTAGTAAACCCATGTTGATGCTGAGAAATAAGATTATTTTCTACTATGAAGTCATGTATAGTATCTCTTAGTAACCCCTCAAATAGTTTGCATACAACTGATGTTAAACTTACAGGTCTATAATTTCCTGGATCAGATTTTTTGCCCTTCTTAAATAATGGGAAAACGTGGGCTGTACGCCAATCCACTGGGACTCTGCCAGTTGCAAGAGAGTCACAAAAGATAAGATAAAGGGGTTTATCTATAACTGAACTTAATTCCCTTAGGACCCGAGGATGCATGCCATCCGGGCCAGGTGCCTTGTCTATTTTTAATTTATTTAGTCTTGCCTTCACTTCTTCCTGCGTTAAGTATTTAATATTACAGTTAGAAGATTGAGACTCTTCCGCCTCTGTAGTTTGCAACAGTGCTGTTTCTTTTGTGAAGACAGAAGCAAAGAAAGCATTTAATAACTCTGCCTTACCTTGGTCATCCACCATTGAGTTCCCATCCTTATCCTTTAGGAGTCCTATACAGTCAACCTTTCTTTTTTTAGAGTTAATGTACTTGTAAAACTTTTTTGGGTTAGATTTGATATCCTTAGCGATTTGTTTTTCAGCTTCAATCTTTGCCTGCCTAATTTCTTTTTTACAATTTTTATTGCACTCCTTATAATTGCTTAGTGCAGCCTCGGTCCCCTCCTGTTTTAAGACCTTATAGGCATTCTTTTTCCTCTTCATTTTATCTTTAACCTTTCTATTCATCCATAGAGGCCTTTTTTTATTCCTAGACATTTTGTTTCCATATGGGATATACATACTACAGTATTGATTGAGTATAAGTTTAAAAGCTTGCCATTTCCCTTCAGTGTCTTCCCCTTGTAGTACATTATCCCAGTTCACCAAACTTAGTGCCTGCCTAATTTGAGTGAACTTTGCTTTTCTAAAGTTCATAGTTTTAGTGGTCCCGCTGCCCCTTGGCCTATCAGTCACCAGCTCAAACGTTATCATGTTGTGATCACTATTTCCCAAATGTTCTTGAACCTGCACATTTGATACATTATCTGGTCTATTAGAAATGATCAGATCCAGTAACGCATTCCCCCTAGTTGGTTCAGTTACCATTTGAGTCAAGTAATTGTCCTGTAGTGCTGCCAGAAATCTGCTGCTTTTACCAGAATGGGTAGCCTCAATACTCCAGTCAATGTCTGGAAAGTTGAAGTCGCCCCCATTGATGCAGCACAGCTCCCAGCATGCCCCCATTGATGCAACACATTTCCCTGCATGCCCCATTGATGCACTACAGCTCCCTGCTTGCCCTCCATTGAGGCATCACAAAGCCCAGCATGCCCCCATAGAGGAACCACAGCTCCCAGCATGCCCCCATAGAGGCTCCACAGCTCTATGGGGGTTGGTTGGGTAGTGTGGTGCCTCAATGGGAGCATGCTTGGACTCTGGTGCTTCTCTAGGGGCATGCTGGGTGCAGTGATGCCTCAATGGGAGCATGCTGGGAACTGTGGTGCCTCTGTGGGGGCATGCTGGGTGATGTGATCTCATGCTGGAAGCTGTGGTGTCTACAGCCATAGGGGGCATGCACCATTATGTGTACACTGTGTCCTGTGTGCCCCCTTCCTACCCCTGTGGGCAGAACTACTTACCCCTTTCCGTCCACTTTCTAACTCTGGAGACAATCTCTGTAGCCGTGTCTGGGCTGTGTTATATGCTCAGAAAAATAAAGTAAGCAACCTGAAGTAAGGTTTGTCATTAGTCATTGCAATGTATAAAGCTGAACTTAATGGATTCATTGCATTTTTCTCAACAAAAGCAGAACTCCCCTTTAACACCATGCTTCCAGCTTTATGATTTTGTGTCCATGAAATCTATTCCTTCTAAGCAAGCAGAGCAATGATAAATGGAGACAGGTGAGTTCTCTGGACTGACACATTTTACAGAATACTGCCTGAGCCATTATTTTGAAGGCTGATTGCACATGTTTTAATAGGGCTTTTATTTGATTCCATGACAATGGGGTATCTGTCCATCTGCATTATGATCTCTTTACACCACCCAGGGCCGGCGCTACCATAAAGGGAAAGGAAGCAATTGCCCCAGGGCCCCAGAGCCTGTAGGGGCCCCTAGTGGCTACAAGAGGAAATTTTTCAAAAAGACCTTATCGTTTTTGAGAAAATCGATTTTAAAGTTTCAAAGGAAAAAAAATACACATTTAAAAACCCGCCAAATTTAACAGTTAATAGCAAATCTACCTTAAATGCTAGAATCCCTAAATTTGCAGGATATGTTAAGGAGGTCATTGGGAATAAGAGGGAATTTTTTTTTTCAAAAAGACCTTATAGTTTTTGAGAAAATCGATTTTAAAATTTCAAAGGAAAAAAGTATACTTTTAAATGCGGTAAATGTCACTTTTAGTAGCAAACCTAACGGTAGTGTAATTTTACATGTATCAAAAGAAAGAGCAATGAATTTCCTAACGGGGTTTCCAGGGGGTTCATACGCAGTACGTATGGACCTCCTGGAAACCCCTCCGCAGCCGCAGCATTTTGGCCAGGGATCGCTATACAGCCGCAATATGGCTGTATGAAGATAACTGGCATTTTGTCTTCATTTTTTTATGTTTAGAGTGTGGGAAATTTTTTTAAAAAATGATTTGGGGTCCTCCCTCCTGAAACTTTTTAACCCCTTGTCCCCCATGCAGGCTGGGATAGCCAGAATGAGGAGCTCCGACCGATTAGGGCTTCACACCCTGACTATACCAGCTGCAAAAAAGGTCCCTTAATGCCAAATTTTTTTCCGGGGTATCTGTTGGGGGCCCCCCAGATTTATTTTGCCCGGGGGCCCCATTGTTGCTAAAACCGGCCCTGACACCACCTATGTTGCCTAATGCTATGTTTCTCTATACGAGGACATTAGTCCTTTACTATGCTTAACGTGAACCTCTCCCTCACCTAGAAATCACAGAGCTCCTTATCTGTTCAAAAATCATAATTGTAAAAAAACAAACACAACAGTTCTGCAACTCCCAGTTTACCATTCACGTTTCTGTACACAGTGACAGATCCAGCTTCAAATTTTTGGGAGGGCAAAAAAGGGGGCACGATAGCTGGCTGGCAGGGCCCATTTGGGTGATCAGAATTGATGTTTGTATGGCGAGCTTTAAATAGTTTATGCCTTACTCAGATCATAAAATAGGCTAACTAGTTCAGCAATGATAGAAACCAAATGTAGACATCACAAACACAACTCATAGGCTTTTGAGCAGATTGTCCAAATGATGGTGTTACTATGGAAGAATGATTACCTACAGATGTACTTGGCTAGTTGACTGCCATGCATTAATCCTTACTTGCTAGCAAGCTGCTCTTGTGTGGACAGATCAGAGACAAATCATTCCGTCCTCCCAGCCTGTGTCTGACGACTCTACAAACAAGGGGAGGGGAAGAGGCATGAGGGAGAGAAACACTGTGTGTGTTATTCTTTACCTTAGTAGCTAAGCATTGCTGCAGACTACAACTTGTATTTTACAGACAGGAAGTTTTTAATCCGTATAATACAATTTATTGGCTAATTAAAAAGAAAAACAGTAAGCTGTCAGTTAGTAAGCATTCTTCAGACACTATTCCTGTTGACTGACAATGTTAGAATATACAATCAGGGAGGTAGAGAGATTTTTTGTGCATATAGATTGAGAGGTATATATGCCAAATAGATAAGACCCTTGGCTTACTTAAAGGGAAGGTTCAGGGAGGGTGGGGAAAAAATAAAAATCAATTTCCACTTACCTGGGGCTTCCTCCAGCCCGTGGCAGGTAGGAGGTGCCCTCGCCGCCGCTCCGCAGGCTCCCGGTGGTCTCCGGTGGCCGACCCGACCTGGCCAGGCCGGCTGCCAGGTCGGGCTCTTCTGCGCTCCAAGTCCTTGTACTTCTGCGTCCCACGCCGGCGCTCTGACGTCATCGGACGTCCGCCGTGCTGTACTGCGCATGCGCAGAACTACTGCGCATGCGCAGTACAGCCCGGCGGACGTCCGATGACGTCAGAGCGCCGGCGTGGGACGCAGAAGTACAAGGACTTGGAGCGCAGAAGAGCCCGACCTGGCAGACGGCCTGGCCAGGTCGGGTCGGCCACCGGAGACTACCGGGAGCCTGCGGAGCGGCGGCGAGGGCACCTCCTGCCTGCCACGGGCTGGAGGAAGCCCCAGGTAAGTGGAAATTGATTTTTATTTTTTCCCCACCCTCCCTGAACCTTCCCTTTAAAGAGGAACTCCAGTGAAAATAATGTAATAAAAAAGTGCTTCATTTTTACAATAATTATGTATAAATGATTTAGTCAGTGTTTGCCCATTGTAAAATCGTTTAAATCCCTGATTTACATTCTGCCATTTATTACATGGTGACATTTTTACTCTTGCCAGGTGATGTAGCTGCTGCATGTTTTTTTTGGCAGTTGGAAACAGCTGTAAACAGCTATTTCCCACAATGCAGCAAGGTTCCCAGACAGGAAACTGCCAGGAGTACGTACTCAAGAGTTTCTTGTGGGAGGGGTTTCACCACAATATCAGTCATACAGCGCCCCCTGATGGTCTGTTTGTGAAAAGGAATAGATTTCTTATGTAAAAGGGGGTATCAGCTACTGATTGGGAGAAAGTTACATTTTTGGTCAGAGTTTCTCTTTAAAAAGTAACTGTCAGGCTGCAAAAGCTAATTTAAACCTCTATTCTCCTGTGTTAAACAGTTTAGAAGCAAGCCAAAAAGGCAATACTGAAGTTAAAAATCTCTCTTACTTTTGATGTGTGCTGACAGCAAGGCTCTGTATTCCCAAGCTCTTAAAAGGACGAGAGGGCGCATAACATACAACAAAGCATTCTGGGGCCCTCCCCTCGGCTGCTAGTGAGAAGTTACAGGGTCAAGTTACAACAGCATGTAACTCAGTCCAGTGCACAGCACTGATAAATTTCGGGGCAGAGTACACTGCAGGAGTCCGCTATTGTTCCTAGCCACATGGCTAATTAATATTCACTGCACAGTAGTGTTATTCAGTATGAGCTTTTTTGTAAGTGGAATCATCAGGACATGACGACACATTTGGCTTCATAGGAGACAGACAAACATGGAACCTGCCATGAGCTGTCAGGAGCATCAATCTCTGCATATACTATATAAAAATTCTGTGAAATCCAAACGTGGACAGTGAAATGCATATGTAATGTAAGTACAGCCAATATTTAGCTACTGATATATGTGTTTATTTTCTCTGAGACCTTATACCTAATAGCTCCTCTTTAAAGCCTACATTGACTCTGATATGGAAAGCTTTATGCAGACCCTGACCTTTCAGTGTACGCTGCTGGAGCCTGGAAACAGTTAACTGCATGTTATTTGGGGGGGGGGTACTCAGAGGGGCACAGTGATTCCCGTGGGGGGGGGGACAGTGCACCAGCGTAACAACATTAACCCATTCGCGTTCCGTCGTTTTCACTTGGGAAGTGTTCACCTCCCATTCATTAGCCTATAACTTTATCACTACTTATCACAATGAACTGATCTATATCTTGTTTTTTACGCCACCAATTAGGCTTTCTTTGGGGGGTACATTTTGCTAAGAGCCACTTTACTGTAAATGTATTTTAACAGGAAGAATAAGAAAAAAACAGAAACAAATTCATTATTTTTCAGTTTTCAGCCATTATAGTTTTAAAATAATACATGCCTCCATAATTAAAACTCACGTATTTGCCCATATGTCCCGGTTATTACACCGTTAAAATTATGTCCCTATCACAATGTATGGCGACAATATTTTATTTGGAAATAAAGGTGCATTTTTTCCGTTTTGCATCTATCACTATTTACAAGTTTAAAATAAAAAAAAATATAGAAGTATTTCATCTTTACATTGATATTTAAAAAGTTTAGACCCTTAGGTAAATATTTACATGTTTTTTTTTTTAATGTAATGTTTTTTTGTATATTAAACATTTTATTTGGGTAGTTTTTTTTGGGGGGGGGGGGGGGGGGGAGATGTAAACAAGTGATTTATAATGTAAATGTGTGTTTGAATTTTATTTTTTTTACTTTTAGTTGTAGTTTTACTTTTTGGCCACAAGATGGCGGCCATGAGTTTGTTTACATGACGTTACTCTAAGCGTAACACACGCTTAGAGCGACGCATGGGGTACGTTACAGCCAGAAAAAGCGAAGCTTCCGAGAGAAGCTGTCGCTTTTTCAGCGGGGGAGAGGAATCAGTGATCGGGCACCATAGCCCGATTCACTGATTGCCTGGCTAACAAACCGCGGGCCGGGAGCATGCGGCACGCGCGAGATCGGCGGCGGGAGCGCGCGGTAGCGCGCATGGTTCCTGGACGTAGTTTCTACGTCCAGGAACCAAAATAGGTTAACAACAACAAACAGCATTTGTAAAGCACTTTTCTCCCGTAGGATTCAAAGAGCTTAAAAGCATGGCTCAGACCGGTTTTTGGTTGGTTGGTGAATTTTGGTAGATTTCTACAAGTCTGCAAATGCAGGCTAAACGTGTGGCTTTTCAGTCTGGATTTAAATAACTCCATGCTGTCTTTACTGAGTGTGGTAGGGAATTCCAAAGGGTAGGGGTAGCATGACAGAAAGCTCTGGCTCCAAAGGTTTTGAGATGCACTCTGGGAATGACCAAGTTTATGAATTCTGCTAATCTGAGGTTGTGAGAGGTGTGGTGCAATTTTAGCAAGTCCTTCATGTATCCAAATTGTGTAGGGATTTGAATGTCAATAGTGTAATCTTAAAAAGTATTCTGCATTTCCCCGACAGGAAGTAAGTGAAGCCAGCCGGAGCCCTGGAGCCCAGCGCGGAGATGAGACAGCGGGGACACACGCTGGAGGGACAGGTAATGTATTACCACTAGCATCGATTGTCGGACATTCGAACGCCGTCATCAATGCACTTCTGACCCGCCGACCATCGAGAGAAATTTTCCGCGCGGACAGATCGACGGGAACGATCGATTTCAGACAGAAATCGATCGTTCGGTCAGTATTTGTGCAACGATTTCACAGCAGATTCGATCACAGTGATCGAATCTGCTGTATATTGGCGGGAAATAGTATAAGTGTATGGGCCCCTTAAGATTTGCACCATTGTCTTTCTAGTCTGTGCACTTCTTTTTTAGTTCCTTTAATGAGCTATCAAAGCAACGCGCATGGTGAAGTGGTGTAGCCGCCACTGCCCTGATTGTTAATGTAATAAACTTACATAATTGATTTTAGAACTGCTGCATACTTGCATGTCATTTCCAGTATATAGGGTGTTACTATGCGCTCATGCTGATATCAAAATTAACCAGGGGCGTAATTAGGAATCACTGCCCCCCCCCCCCCCCAGCGAAACTTTGGATGGGCCCCCCTACTTCCCCCTGCACAGGAAAACTGAGAACCAATGTTATTCAGTTGGGTTAGTGCAAACATGTTTTTCCCATGCATATAAAAACAGACAGCAGTGAAACACTGTACACATTATCTATATCAATTACATTAGCTTCTGTGATAAACCTGCGTGTTTTCATACATACAGACACACATGATGTGCAGAAAACCCATACAGAAAACCAACAGACGAGTGGGCCCCGGCCTCAGCTTATCACACTCACTCTGTCCATCTCTGATGGAGCAGAACTGGCTCTGCAGACTCCTCAGTACACAGCAATTGGGGAGGGGTAGAGAGGTTGGGGGCTGGGCGCTATACACAAGAGCCTGCTGCGCAATGAATAGTGACTATCTTCAAATCTTTAGCTACAAAACTTTGTATGATTCCTTATCAGTGGCTGCACAAATGCAGTCATTAGAACAATTGTGCAGAGAGCACAACGTTTTTTTTCTCTTTGTGCTCTAAGTTGTCAGTCTCTCAGGACAGGGAAAAGAAGGTTAAGGCTGGGTTCCCAATACACCAAATGTACATCTGTGAGTTTACAGCATATCCTGAGCGGATACGCAGTGCCTCGCTGTGCATCCATTCTACTGTCGCTCGGGTGGGTCCCCACTGCTGTTAGCGTACCGCTGCTGCAACTGTCGCTTGGCTCCACTGCAGGGGACTCTCAGCTGGTGTATAGGTCAGAGTTCTGGCAGAAGACTTCCATTCTATTAGGCTTGCATTGACCCCAATAGTTATCCGCTTCGTCGGCATTCCGTGAATTATTGTGCAGGTTCCAAATTTGCTTACCGCAATTCCAATTCTGCTTACCGCAATGGATCAAATAGATCCACTGCAGAGTGACAAATGTGCACGGATCCTATAAATACCATAGGATCTGTGAACATGTCCGTTTCTCCAATCTAAGGGGAACGGGACCTAAGAATTTAAAGATTTTAAAGAGAAACCGTAACCAAGAATTGAACTTCATCCCAATCAGTAGCGGATACTCTCTTTTACATGAGAAATCTATTCCTTTTCACAAACTGATCATCACGGGGCTCTGTATGGCTGATATTGTGGTGAAACCCCTCCCATAGGAAACTGTGAGGACCATGGTCTTGGCAGTTTCCTGTCTGTGAACCTCATTGCATTGTGGGAAATAGCTGTTTACAGCTGTTTCCAACTGCCAAAAAAGCAAGAAGCAGCTACTCCCTCTGACATCACCTGCCAGCAGGAAAAATGTCACTATGTGATAAATGTCAGAATGTAAATCAGGGAGAGGAAAGATTTTATAATGGGCAAACACTGAGTAAATCATTTATACATAATTATCATAAAAATGAAGCACTTTTTAATCACATTATTTTCACTGGAGTTCCTCTTTAAAGTCAGAGGATCATCATGATTGGCAGGGCATCTTGCATTTTTCTATGTGTCTGCTTCTATAGGCGGGGTGATTCTTTTAGCAAGGTGCTAGCAATAGTCTGACCTTGTCATGGCAGCAGCCAGGATGCGACCTCCTGTCAGACAGCTGTCACTGAGCTGTGCATTGTTCTTGCTGCACACAAGATCAGGTGTGAGAGACACACATAGGACTTCCTGTCTTCCCATCTCTGCTCAGGGTTAAACAGCTTTATAACACAGCATGATGTTTCCATCCGAACTGTCAGGAAAACATGCAGCGTCTCTTCAATGTGCGGCGCTCAGATAACAACACCGCGTGTTTCTGCCTCGGGTGCATTAGTTAATTAATAACGCTTACATTTGTTTTGGCAAAACAGGAAAAATGTCTATTAAGTGCATTATGCGATTGTGCCTAAAGTAATTAAGTGACAAACATATTTCAGCTTCTAAGCAGCATGCAGATTAGCTATTCAGGTCTGTAGTAGCCGTTATTCATGATTCATTTTGTACATTTTTTGCGCTCTAATGCATACAAATTACACTCTCACTTCATTAAAGGGGAAGTTGAACCATAAAATGTAATTGGACTGGGCTGTAAAGTGTGTGAACTGTTCCCCAAGCACCTTCCACCTTTGCATCAGGTAAATAGTGCACATTTAAGGGGGACAAAAACATTTGAGTACTTTACTATTTTTTGTCTCCTGAAACGGCCATTAAAGGGAACCAGAGGAGAGAAACATATAGAGGCTGACATATTAATTTCCTTTTAAACAATGCAGATTGCCTGGCTGTCCTGCTGATCACCTGTCTCTAAAGGTGGCCATACATCTCTCGGCTTGGCAGCCAGTCGACCATCCGATTCGTTAATTATCGAATTGGATGAAAACCGGTGCCGCCAAGAGCATGTCTGCTTGATGATGCGGTCAATTTCAGGCCGAAATGGGTTGCCTGTATCTATCAGACAGGCTGCAAGATGTCGGGCCGTCGTGGTTGATCGGGTTGCTGGTGGTAATGGCAAACTATATTGGGTTGAGCAAAGAAACCCCCGACGCTGTTCCCCCAGTGTATAAATGCGCCCCTGGTGTGTGCATTTATACATTACCTGTCCTATGTCCACCACCATGCAGTGCTCATCCATCTTCGGAATTCCACTGCTCCATTAGCGCCACGCACTAAATTCCAGTGGCGTGTATAGCGCTAATGGAGCAGCGAGATTCCGAAGACGGATGGGCATAGCGCAGTAGGCGACATAAGAAAGGTAATGTATAAATGCGCACACACAGGGGACACATTTATATACTAGGGGGCGGCGGCAGACTAGGCAGATTCCCGAGATATTTCATGCTGTAATCAATCGAGAATCGGCTTGTGGTGTATTGGTAGCCAACAGATCTGTCTCTAATCAGATTCGATCAGAGAGAGCTTGGTCTCTTGGTCAAATCGGCCCATCATTGCTAGATGTATGGGCACCATGACACCTATAGCCACAGACTCTGAATAAGCATGCAGATCAGGTGTTTCATTCTGACAAAAATCTCCCAAGATTAGCACCTTGTTTGTTTCAGGAGTGGGAATCAGACACCAATGATCACAATGATCAGCAGGACTGCCAGGCAACTGGCATTGTTTAAAAGTAAATAAATATGGCAGCCTCCATATATCTCTCACCTCGGGTTTCTTTTAAATGACTTCAGCAGAGTGAGGATCACATTTTACTTCATATTTACATTCCATTTTAAGTTCTTAATTATTTTTGTTATATTTTTGGGCACCGCTCATTACTTACCGTAGTTTATCACATAGTTTCCATAACTTGCTCCACTCAGAGGTTGCCTGTAAGCAGAGATCAGTCAGACAGCAAAAAATACAAGACTTGTGGATCAAACTGAAGACTGTAATCATAGGATATAATTAAGTTATAGTCCCATATTAATAGGCCTTTGGATTTCAGCCTGAATTCATTAAAGACAATATTGTCCAACTTCTGTGACTGGAGTTACATGTTAAAATATAACTGTACTTACACATGGATCTATAGTTATCATCAAATAAGTAAATTGGGCCTCCTGCCTAAAGCAAGCCTTGTACACACATTAGAGTCAAAACCAGGGGTGTCAAACTCAAATGCAAAGTGAACCAAAATTGAACACTGGGACAGTCACAGGATACCCACAACGTCTAGTGGTAACCTCCCTCCCTTATAAAGTTCCCTGGTCTCTAATGGTTCCCCCTATTCCCCCTATACAGTTTTCTGGTGTCTAATACTTTCCCCTTCCCTTCCCCATATGGCCCTCCGGGTGATATGGTGACATAGGGCTTCACCTCCAATATAGCTTCCATAGTGGTCAAGAGTGGGTCTGTCACGTTCCGTAACAACTAGTGAGGACAGAGAGTGACTGATCTCCGGAGATCTGCAGTATCGCCAGAAATACAGATATACCTGATTATAAGTGATCTGCAGTCTCACCGATAATCCGATATATATGCTAACCTCTGTCCACCCAAAATGGAGTGTAATGATTGGTGCAAACAGTAAATAGCGTATTGCTCTGTGGCGAGGGCCCACAGAGCACAGACTATTGTCCAGCGGCAAGGGCCCGCTGGCGGGGATGGTCGACAAGCAGGGGTCGGCAACAGGTAATCAGAAATACGAGGTACAGAATCAGGAGGCAGAGGCAGAGTCTTGAGGGCTAGCCGGGGTTCGGCAACAGAGATCAGAGATATGAGGTACAGAGACGGTAGGCAAGAGAGTGAACGAGGGCACAGCAAGGTAGGCAACGGGTAATCAGATAGGCAACAGTACAAAAGGATTAGACAAACTCAGAGTCGAGAACAGGCAAAAGATCAAAGGCACAGGTAAATACAATGGTATATTTCTTCCAGTACTTATATATTGGCGTAACCAATATATAAGTATACTGTGGATCCGAGAGCTAGCACAGAGTGTGATCGCTACAGCGGACAAGGAGAACTGGCAGTCTGCTGCTTAAATGCAGACTGTCAGTCCAGGAACCCCCACCCCCCTGATGAGGTCAGCAAGGGGCGGGGAGTGCCTCAGCAGGACGGATCAAGGCAGCCTCCTCCTTAGGGCATAAAGGGCCTGACGCTCCGTGCGTGAGCGCGTTGCCCTGCCCTGAGATGAGGACATGCGGCTGGAACGGCCGCCGGCGCTGCCAGCTGACGCGGGCCGGAAGTTCGGGGATCCGGTGACGTCAGAGCCGAGAGCGGCGTCCACACTGCCAGCCGCCGGAGGGGTGAGTCTATGCCTGACATTACCCCTCCCCTGAGGCGTGGTCTCCGAACGCGCCAATGAAGGTTTATCAGGATGGGAATCGTGAAATTCCTGTATGAGTTCTTGTGCATGGAAATGATGTGCTGGTACCCAGGATCTCTCCTCAGGACCGTATCCTCTCCAATGAACCAGATACTGGAGAGAGTTCCTAACAAATCGAGAGTCTAGTATTCTCTCGACCTCATACTCAGGCTCACCGTCTACAATAACAGGAGGAGGACCAGAGTCCACATGCACCGCGAGTTTCAATAAAGACACATGAAATGTTCTTACCCCACGCATAGATTGGGGTAACGTTATCTGATAAGATACTTTATTGATTCTTTTAGCTACCGGATATGGACCTACGAATTTAGGCCCAAGTTTAGCTGATGGCTGCCGCAAAGCGATATGCCGAGTGGAGATCCAGACAAGATCCCCGGGAGAGAACTCCCACTCGGGTGAACGCTTTCGGTCAGCCTGTTGTTTCTGGAGGGAAACTGTTTTCTTTAAATTGGCATTCACTTCCCTCCAGCGAGATCTTAACGTCTCCTGCCAGGTTTCCAGGGCAGGAAAAGGAGAGGAACTGACAGGAAGGGGGGAAAACCTAGGAGATCTCCCATTAACAATCTGAAAAGGTGAAAACCCTGAGGAAGAGCTCCGAAGATTGTTGTGGGCAAATTCGGAGTATGGTAAGTATTGAACCCATTCCGTTTGATTGTCTGCCACATAACACCGGAGATACTGTTCCAGTGACTGGTTCACCCTCTCTGTCTGACCATTGGTCTGAGGGTGATAACCAGACGAAAATGAGAGCGTGATTCCTAGTACTCTGCAAAATTCCTTCCAAAATTCCGAGACAAACTGCACCCCCCTGTCAGACACTATATTCTCCGGGACCCCATGAAGGCGAAGGATGTGGATCACAAACAGATCTGCCAGTTCCTTGGCAGAAGGAAATTTTTTCAATGGCACGAAATGAGCCATTTTAGAAAATCGATCGACAATAACCCAAATCACCGTATTACCATCTGAAGAAGGTAATTCCCCTACGAAATCCATGGATATGTGAGTCCAGGGCTCGGAGGGTATGGGTAGGGGTTGGAGGGTACCTACTGGAGATATATGTGAGGGTTTGCTCCGTGAGCATACTGTACAAGAGACAACAAACTCCTCGACATCCCTCCTCCAATTGGGCCACCAGACACTTCTAGATAACAATTCTCTGGTTCTGGCTACTCCAGGATGACCTGCCAGTTTGGATGAATGAAACAGCTGTAACACTTGTAACCTAAACTGTAAAGGAACAAACATCAGATCAGGAGGTTTTCCTGCCGGACTGTCTGATTGATGAGGAAGAAGAACAGAGGCCAGATCCTCCCTTGAGTCTATACAAGCCAACACCACTTTCTCCGATAAAATTGGATCTGGTTCAGAGGGCAATACCGATTCTATGTCAAAGCATCGGGAAAGAGCATCTGCTTTGACATTTTTGCTTCCCGGTTTAAACGTGATAATGAAATCAAACCTGGAAAAAAATAAAGACCACCGTGCCTGTCTAGGATTTAACCTCTTAGCCCCCTTCAGATACTCTAAATTCTTATGATCCGTATATACTGTGATCACATGTTCTGCCCCCTCAAGCCAGTGTCGCCACTCCTCAAAAGCCAATTTCACAGCAAGCAATTCCCTGTTCCCGATATCATAATTTTTCTCTGCCTCAGAAAATTTTTTCGAAAAAAAAGCGCAAGGATGGAGTCTTCCCTGTGACCCGGTGTATTGTGATAAGACTGCCCCAACCCCAATCTCAGATGCGTCTACTTCCACGATAAACGGCCTGGAAGAATCGACGTGATGCAGAATGGGGGCGGAACAGAAGGCTGTCTTAAGGCTTTGAAAGGCGGAGATGGCCTCGGAAGACCAATTGACGGTGTTAGCCCCTTTTCTTGTCATATCAGTAAGAGGGGCTATCAAAGCGGCATACCCTCTTATGAATTTTCTGTAATAATTAGAAAAGCCCAAAAACCGTTGTAAGGCCTTCAGCCCAACCGGTTGAGGCCAGTTCAATACAGCCGTGACCTTGCTGTTATCCATTGATAACCCGGAACTAGAAATTATATAACCTAAGAATGGTACCTCAGTGACCTCAAACAAACATTTTTCCAATTTGGCATATAATGAATTCTCACGTAATTTGAGCAAAACATACTGAACCTGTGACCGATGTTCCTTGATATCATGAGAAAAAATCAGAATGTCATCTAAATAAACGACCACAAACCTCCCCACAACGTCCCTGAAAATGTCATTAACCAGCTCCTGGAAGACAGCGGGGGCATTACACAGGCCAAAAGGCATGACCGTATATTCGTAATGCCCGTCCTGAGTGTTGAACGCCGTCTTCCATTCGTCCCCCTGTCTAATTCTGACCAAATTGTAGGCTCCCCTAAGATCCAACTTAGTAAATATCTGGGCACCGGTGACCTGATTAAAAAGATCGTCGATCAGGGGAAGCGGGTAACGATTCTTAATCGTGATTGCGTTGAGAGCTCTGTAGTCAATACAAGGACGTAGCCCACCATCTTTTTTTTTCACAAAAAAAAACCCTGCCCCAGCGGGTGACCTAGAGGGTCGAATGAACCCCTTTTCCAAGTTCTCCCGGATGTATTCTCTCATGGCCACTTTCTCTGGACCAGTGAGATTATAAAGGTGACCCCTGGGAGGCATGGTTCCAGGTCTGAGTTCAATCGGGCAGTCATACGGTCTGTGAGGTGGCAGTGAATCAGCAGACCGTGGACAAAACACATCGGCATAAGATACATAAGGCTGAGGGAGGCCCTGAGGAACTAAATGAGTAGAACGAAGCGGGATTTGGGAAATACAATGCTCCTGACAGTAAGGTGACCAGGATAGTAATTGCCCAGAGGCCCAATCAATCTGTGGGGAATGCAGACGTAGCCATGGCAAGCCCAAAATAATAGGACAGGATGGCATTCTAATGAGATAGAATCGTAACTTCTCACAGTGTAGAACCCCCACATTACAAGTTAATTCAGGTGTGACAGAGACAGGCAAACTATCCTGCAATGGTGAATCGTCAATGGCCGTGACTATGATATGCTTCTCTAAAGGAATGACTGGTATGCCCATCTTTAGAGCCAGATTAGAATCCATAAAATTGGCTGCAGCGCCTGTGTCAATAAAAGCCTGCAGTAAATAGTCTTGTTTATTCCAGGAGATGGAAATGGGTAATACGACCTTATCTCTGGGAGGTACAGAATTCTCGCCCAGGGTAGTACCTCCGACTAACCCTAGGCGGAGAAGTTTTCCGCCTTCCTGGAACAAACAGACGCGATATGACCTTTCTCCCCACAATAAAGACATAGACCCTCTTTTCTCCTTCTTAACTTTTCTGTCTCCGATAGTTTGGAGTGACCCAGTTGCATGGGCTCGTCAGAGGGAGGAGAACTGGGAAGACTCATGGGAGGCTGGAGTCGCATAATGGGTCGCTGTCTAGATGACTTGTGAAAACGTACCCTGCGATCGATCTTAATAGCAAGACTTATGGCCTCATCCAGGGTTCTGGGTTCGGGATGACTTAACATCAACTCAGATACGGAGTCAGCCAACCCAGTCAAAAACCTATCTAGAAGAGACTGTGCCTCCCACCTGGTGGAGAACGACCACTTGCGGAACTCCGCAGCATAAGTCTCAACAGAGTTCTGACCCTGTCTGAGTCTTTTCAATTTCATTTCAGCCGTGGCAGCAATATCTGGGTCGTCATATACCACCGCCATGGCTTCGAAAAACTTCTCAACAGAGGTAAGGGCCTCATGACCTAAGGGTAAGCTATAGGCCCAGGTCTGTGAGTTGCCCTGTAGGAGGGTCTTTATAAGCGTGACCTTTTGTAATTCAGAACCAGATGAAATGGGACGCATCAAAAAATATGACTGACAGCGATCTCGAAAGTTTCGGAAATCAGCACGTTCCCCTGAAAACGGTATGGGCAACGGCATCTTAGGTTCGACAGGTGCTATAGGAGCGGGAACACCTGGCGCCTGCAAGTTTTGCACAATCTCTGTTAATCGGTTGAGCTGGACCTGCTGGTCTTTAATGGTCTGATCCAATTGAGCAACAACCGTCATCAGAGTATTAACCTGCTGGACCAGGGCTTCCATGTTAATTGGTCCGCTGTACTGTCACGTTCCGTAACAACTAGTGAGGACAGAGAGTGACTGATCTCCGGAGATCTGCAGTATCGCCAGAAATACAGATATACCTGATTATAAGTGATCTGCAGTCTCACCGATAATCCGATATATATGCTAACCTCTGTCCACCCAAAATGGAGTGTAATGATTGGTGCAAACAGTAAATAGCGTATTGCTCTGTGGCGAGGGCCCACAGAGCACAGACTATTGTCCAGCGGCAAGGGCCCGCTGGCGGGGATGGTCGACAAGCAGGGGTCGGCAACAGGTAATCAGAAATACGAGGTACAGAATCAGGAGGCAGAGGCAGAGTCTTGAGGGCTAGCCGGGGTTCGGCAACAGAGATCAGAGATACGAGGTACAGAGACGGTAGGCAAGAGAGTGAACGAGGGCACAGCAAGGTAGGCAACGGGTAATCAGATAGGCAACAGTACAAAAGGATTAGACAAACTCAGAGTCGAGAACAGGCAAAAGATCAAAGGCACAGGTAAATACAATGGTATATTTCTTCCAGTACTTATATATTGGCGTAACCAATATATAAGTATACTGTGGATCCGAGAGCTAGCACAGAGTGTGATCGCTACAGCGGACAAGGAGAACTGGCAGTCTGCTGCTTAAATGCAGACTGTCAGTCCAGGAACCCCCACCCCCCTGATGAGGTCAGCAAGGGGCGGGGAGTGCCTCAGCAGGACGGATCAAGGCAGCCTCCTCCTTAGGGCATAAAGGGCCTGACGCTCCGTGCGTGAGCGCGTTGCCCTGCCCTGAGATGAGGACATGCGGCTGGAACGGCCGCCGGCGCTGCCAGCTGACGCGGGCCGGAAGTTCGGGGATCCGGTGACGTCAGAGCCGAGAGCGGCGTCCACACTGCCAGCCGCCGGAGGGGTGAGTCTATGCCTGACAGGGTCAAACATAAAGTGGGTAAACCACTTGTGCGCCCAATCTGATGGCTCTGCAGACCAAATTTGGCAGGAGTTTGACATGTATGTTCTAGACTAAACTTGGGAGAGACAGCCATTTGGGGTCATCTCTATCGAGAATCTAGCATTTCTACAGCCACCTTGATGCACTGATGCACTGCCAAAGAATACAGAGTGTCAGATTCTCTCAGGTGAGAGTATTGTTTTATCCCTCCACCCCTTGCTCCTGCTGCTCCGTTAGGCGCAACACAGCTATCTCTCCTCCCTCCTCCATAGGCAGAAACCTAAGAATGCCAATATCTACAGCACTCGATCCTGAGCTCAAGGTATTGAGTCCTGATCCCTATGGCCAACAGTCATTGTGCAGTTGTACGCACATGACCTTGGAAGGCTTCGGGAACACGAGTGCTCCCAAAGCCTTCTGAGTGTTCTCGAAGCTCTACTCTACCACTTGGGTGAATACATGCAACAGGGGTGACAGCTGTAAGAGTCTATGCGTTGGTTGCTATTGGCAACAACACTACACCTTCGTTCGGCACCATATCACAGGAAGTGTGATAACTTGTCTCTCATCACAGCAAGCAGCATAGGAGATAGAACTTCTTAGACGTTGTCACAGTCTCAGGAGTTTATTCAGTAAACAGATATACAGATGCGTATATCTACAGGTTTGTTACACCTCAGCGAAGCCATTGGTCTGTAGTAAGTCCTCTTTGCGTTACAAGCTCTTGGTCCCATTCCTGGTGAATGCTAACCAGTCTTTCCTCTTAGGTTACATCTATACTACGTTGCACTTAGGCCTATATACAGCATACAGTTAGATAAGATGACAAGACATATTACAAATAAAAGTAGGAATAAGTCAATAGCCAGCAGTCAGAAGGCAGAAGTGGCTCTCTGGAGCCCGTCGGCTGCTTTAATACCGACCTCTAAAGAGTTAAATGTGACATCATCTGAGCAGTGACGTATCAATAACTCGTCGCCTGCTATTGGCTGATAGCAGGCACGGTCTTTACTGCGCATGCACAAACTATCACCTAGTTCTAAAAAAACATTGTTTAATGTACTGGACTCTTGTTTTCCTTCACCAAATATGCAAACACTCGATGTTTACAGAAAAGACTGCCTCAATGTCTGCCCATCGGGCCTAGATAAGCTCTTTAACCTTGGCTGGTTTTGTGTAAGACACAAAACCATGTTTCAGTGTTTCTAGAAATGCTGCTTAAAGGGAGACTCTGCAAATCAAGTCTTTTAACTAAACGTATCAATAACTCATCGCCTGCTATTGGCTGATAAAACCTTGTGATATAATGACAGGCACGGTCTTTACTGCGCATGCACAAACTATCACCTAGTTCTAAAAAGAACATTGTTTAATGTACTGGACTCTTGTTTTCCTTCACCAAATATGCAAACACTCGATGTTTACAGAAAAGACTGCCTCAATGTGTGCCCATCGGGCCTAGATAAGCTCTTTAACCTTGGCTGGTTTTGTGTAAGACACAAAACCATGTTCCAGTGTTTCTAGAAATGCTGCTTAAAGGGAGACTCTGCAAATCAAGTCTTTTAACTAAACTCAGTTAAAGTAACTGAGGCCTACGAATTCAATCATATAATACTTAAATTCTAACAACAGCCAGGGGCGTTGCTAGCCCCAAAGATCAGTGGCACGTGGCCCGGATCTATTCTGGGGTGCCTTGGATGTCCCCCAGGCAGAGTCAGCTGTAGTGCCTCAATAGCGGGCATGTTGGGAGCTGTAGTGCATCAATTGGGGTATGCTGGGTGGTGTGGTGCCTATATATGGGCATACTGGGTGCTGTTGTGCCATGCTGGGCACTGTGATGCCTTTATGGGAGCATGCAGGGAGCTGTGATTCTTCTGTTGGGCATGCTGGGGCTGTGAGTTGTGGTGCCTGAATGAGAGGCTCGTGGGAGTATGGGAGCGGGTCCACTAGAAGGTCCAGCAATTTTATGGGGCAACTGCCAGATAACCTGGTGGTAGGCAAGACCATCTAGCAGAAAGCCAGACTAGCCAGCACAGAAGCCAGGTAACTCTTAGTTATGTTTAAGTGCCTACTTTTCTTTTTTTTTTAATTAACCGCTGCTACGTTCATATAGATGTGGCTCCACCCATGACCACACCCACATTCTGCTGCATGGCCATACCCATTTTCCGACTGGAGTGCCCAAAAGTGCCCCAGATCTCTTAGAATCCTAGCAAACCCCCTGGTGACCGTGCTAGAATGGGACGACTGAGAGGGTACAGGGAAGGATCAATAGGGTCCAGAGGCTCTCCATAGGTAAGTACCTGACTCCCCCCCCCCTCCTGTTTTGCTTTAATGAGCTGCTATTGTTTTTCAGTTATAAGTGTTATATTTTTGCAGCAAGACTTACTAGTGTGCTTACATTTCTATAGAGGGATGTGCATAGCTCCCAACTGTCCCTCTTTTGGAGGGACAGTCCCTCTTTGGGAGCCCTGTCCATCTGTCCCTTTTTCCTCCTCATTTGTCCCTCTTTCAGGACTTTGTCCCTCTTTCTATGTAAATATATTTATTTATCTACTAAAAATGTGTTTGATTGACTCTAAACTTTATTCCCATCCTTTATATTGATAATGAACCAGGATAGAAAGGACCAGTGTGGTTTGAATTATAAAACAACATATTTTTCTTATGAAATCCTTATGGTATGCGCGACTAGGGGTGTGGCAGGGACATGGCTTAAAGAGACTCCGTAACAAAAAATTGCATCCTGTTTTTTATCATCCTACAAGTTCCAAAAGCTATTCTAATGTGTTCTGGCTTACTGCAGCACTTTGTACTATCACAGTCTCTGTAATAAATCAATGTATCTTTCCCTTGTCAGACTTGTCAGCCTGTGTCTGGAAGGCTGCCAAGTTCTTCAGTGTTGTGGTTCTGCTATGCACTCCCCCCTCAGGGGGGAAAGAAACACACAAATGATCTCTTGAGATTCAAAAGGAAGGCTGTATACAGCATGCTTGTGTATGGATGTATTTTCTATGTGTGGACATGCTGTACATCAACCTACTTCCTGTTTTGGTGGCCATTTTGTTTGTTTATAAACAAACTTTTTAAAGCTGTTTTTAACCACTTTTAATGCGGCGGGGAGCGGCGAAATTGTGACAGAGGGGAATAGGAGATGTCCCCTAACGCACTGGTATGTTTACTTTTGTGCGATTTTAACAATACAGATTCTCTTTAAGTGTCCCTCTTTCTCATCTCAAAAAGTTGGGAGGTATGGATGTGTACCTGCTGTACTTGTTCATGCAATCTAAACAGTGAAAAAGTGACACTGGACATGTTTTAGTCAGACAGAATATTATTATATGTAGGCAGTGCTGGGCGTGACAAATGCAGGGTCATTGTGACCTCATCTGCTCTGGCCTTTCAGCAGCAGCCATGACACTCCGCTTCAGCCTGAGAATGAGCTCTTAATAAGCTGACTGAAAACTGAAGTGTACATAAATTATTATGACTTGGTGTCCTGGCTCACGTTTTCATTGATGCCCAGAGGAGTTTATCTATGCTGCAGGTTCATTGTGTTAGATAATGAAGAGGGCACTGTGTTGTATCATAACATTGTGCCCACAAGAATGTGTTATTACAACACTGGGTCTGGGACTGCAGCCTGTGTTATTCCAAGCAGAACACTTTGTTCCAATGCTTCCTTCTTTATCTGCCAGCCACACCATAGTGTGTTTCAATTCCCAGCAAATGCTTATCTGCTGGGCTGCTGTGTGCTGTGCCCGGTGTATTTTACTGAATGTTAGACACAAATATAATGTTAAAGTGTACCAGAGATGAGTCAATATAAAAGATTTATACATAGCTGGGGCTTCCTCCAACCCCATCCGCACAGATCGCTCCCACGCCGCCGTCCTCAGTCTTCTCCCTCTTCAGTATCGGGTCCCCTAACTTCAGCCAGTAGAGCCAAGCTGAACTAAAGGTGGCCATACACTTATAGATTCGCAGCAGATTCGACCATCAGATAGATTTCTGTCAGAGGCCTGTCAAGTCCAATCTGAGACAGGAATCTATCTGATGTGTGCCACACACTAGGAACAGATTTCCAAAAGATTTCAGAATGAAATCTATTGGAAATCGATCTAAATGCATTATTGGACCATTAGATCCAATGCAACTCTATGGGCCATCGATTTGCCACAGATCGACCTAGATTTTCCATCCTGTCAGATAGATCAAATCGATCGAAATCAATCGATCTGGGAATTTGATTTGAGAATCCATGTCTGATCGATCTATCAATTCTATCGAATGGCTGAAATCGACCAGTGTTTGGGCCCCTTTAGGTTCTTGCAAGGTTCTGAGGTGGGTGGGGTCCTTAAATGCAAATTTCAACAGGTGATGACGTGATGAAAGAATGTCTAGAATGTGCTGCATGGGGGCCATCTGCTGGAGAATACTGAAAGTACTGCCGTCCAGAAACAGAGAGCCACCAGCAGGTAAACCAAGGAACTGCAGGCAAAATAATGCCCATAAAGTGTCCCACCAGCAGGTGCAACCATGCAGAACAGGACCCTGGAATTTGGAGCTCATTCTGAGCCATAGGTATACTATACATTAGCGGTTGTGGACTGAATGGTAAAAAAGAAAAGTAAAATCTCTATTCTATGGCTTTCAAGAAGGTGATCATTGCTGTGTAGACATATTTTAAAAAGAAGTTGCAGGATCTTCCAAGCTGCTGTGCAAAGTGCCTAGGCCAGGGATGGGCAAACTACGGCCTGCGGGCCGTATACGGCCTGCGGACGGCCTCAATCCGGCCCCCCGAAGCCTGCAGCTTGTTCATTTTATTTTATTTGTATTTTTTTTAAGTAAATCCGCCCGCACAGCAACACGCACGCATTCTACCCAATCAGACAGGGCGGCCAGTCGTGGCGTGCCCTGGTGCGTGGCTCCGTCATGCTGCTTGCCTCCCCCCCCCCCCTGCCTGGAGCCATTGCCGCAAGCCCGCTCTGCGCTGCCCGCCTGTTGGAGCGAGAGAGCGAGCAAGCCGAGCGTTCTGTGCTGGGGCCTGGGGGACCTGCCACCTGTTTGGGGCTGCGGCTGCCTGGGCTGCATCTGGCTGGCTGACACGTGGAGACATCACGCCAAGTGCCTGGCTGCTGCGGAGGAGGAGTAAGACTGGAGAGGAGGTCGGGTCCAGGTCGGAAGGTAATCTTACTTTGCCTGCCATTTGGCAAAATGTGCTGCCAATCTCATAGCATTTGTAGGAAAATGTGCTGCCAATCTCAAAGCATTTGTGGGAAAATGTGCTGCCAATCTCATAGCATTTGTGGGAAAATGTACTGTCAATCTCATAGCATTTGTGGGAAAATGTGCTGCCCATCTCATAGCATTTGTGGGAAAATGTGCTGCCAATCTCATAGCATTTGTGGGAAAATGTGCTGCCAATCTCATAGCATTGGTGGGAAAATGTGCTGCCCATCTCATAGCATTTGTGGGAAAATGTACTGTCAATCTCATAGCATTTGTGGGAAAATGTGCTGCCAATCTCATAGCATTGGTGGGAAAATGTGCTGCCAATCTCATAGCATTTGTGGGAAAATGTGCCTCCAATCTCATAGCATTTGTGGGAAAATGTACTGTCAATCTCATAGCATTTGTGGGAAAATGTGCTGCCAATCTCATAGCATTGGTGGGAAAATGTGCTGCCAATCTCATAGCATTGGTGGGAAAATGTGCTGCCCATCTCATAGCATTTGTGGGAAAATGTGCTGCCCATCTCATAGCATTTGTGGGAAAATGTGCTGCCAATCTCATAGCATTTGTGGGAAAATGTACTGCCCATCTCATAGCATTTGTGGGAAAATGTGCTGCCAATCTCATAGCATTTGTGGGAAAATGTACTGCCCATCTCATAGCATTTGTGGGAAAATGTGCTGCCAATCTCATTGCATTTGTGGGAAAATGTGCTGCCAATCTCATAGCATTTGTGGGTAGATCTGCTGCCAATCTCATTGCATTTGTGGGTACATCTGCTGCCAGTCTCATTGCATTTGTGGGTAGATCTGCTGCCAATCTCATTGCATTTGTGGGTAGATCTGCTGCCAATCTCTTTACATTTGTGGGCAGATCTGCTGCCAATCTCTTTACATTTGTGGGAAAATGTGCTGCCAATCTCATTGCATTTGTGGGTAGATCTGCTGCCAATCTCATTGCATTTGTGGGTAGATCTGCTGCCAATCTCATTGCATTTGTGGGTAGATCTGCTGCCAATCTCATAGCATTTGTGGGTAGATCTGCTGCCAATCTCATTGCATGGCCACACCCTTTCCTGCTATGTAACCGCCCACATCTGGGCATGGCCACGCCCATTTTTTTTGCAACGGCGCGATTTGCGCGCCGCACTCCGGCCCCCCGGACCGGTTTCGAAACTCAATGTGGCCCTTGACTTAAAAAGTTTGCCCACCCCTGGCCTAGGCTGCAGCATTCATCATGTACTGTAGGTAAACAGAGATAACAGAGAGAAGACATCAGCAATGGGAATAAGTAGTAGGAGTAACATTCTGTGATAAGCAGGTACTTCAGTTAAAAATCAACTATCAAAGTATCCTATTATTTGAGCACACCTGAAATGAAACATCCAACAATTTTCATAAGAGAGACCAATAGAAAAATCCTTTTTTTTTTTTTTTTTTTTTTTTTTTTTAGAATTCCTCCCTATTTACCTGTAATAAGGCATCCCATTAAAAGAATTGCGGGCTGTGGAATAGTCCATCTCCACAGGTGACACCTCTCTGGGAAGTATGGGGTGGAGTAACCTATTTGTAGCCTCCCCCACTCCACAGCACCTTCGCCAGACAGCTGCAACAGGATAGTATGCAGCAACCGGGAGGGAAGGTCACTATCCTCAGCCGTCAGAGAGGAAATAAGATACTGGCACTCCTAATATGTGCACAGAAGAACTATTGTGCATGCGCAGTAGTTCTTTACTCACACACATAAGTGTGAGTGTCTTTTGCTCCTGTAACCGCTACTTGCTGGTCAAAAGAGGAGCAAAAGTACTTGTCCCTCTCTCCATGTACTATAACAGTGACCCGTTTCATTCTCAGGCTTATTTCCTTTCCGATAGCTGCAGACAGTGGCCTTCCCCTGTCGAGTGCTGCATGCTATCCTGTTGTGGCTGTCAGGTGAACGCGCTGTGGGGTGGGGAGGCTACAAATAGGTTATTCTACCCCATGCTCCCCAGAGCAGCATCACCTGTGAAGACGGACTATTCCTCAGTCTGACATCGTCAGTATGTGCATGGGACACACCTGCTTTCAGGTAAATAAGAAAAACAGCACAATAAAAAAGAAATTACTAGCTGTGTCCTTTATAAATAATGTTAGGCAAATTCATTTACAGGGTTATCACAAAAATGATTACTTTGATAGTTGTCCTTTAAGGTCTCTTCAAGAAGCATCAACCCACTTTTTAAAGTTTACATTTAAAAACGTTTTTTAGAGAAGAAATCTGGCCTCATCTAAAAATGAGCTTCATCTTCAGACGCAGTTAAAGGAATACCGATATGACATGTGATAGATGTGTGTACGTACAGTACTAAGCACACAAATAACAATGCTGTTTTCCTTTTTTTCTTCCCCACCTGCCTATACAGTAGTTGCCTTGGAGGTAACCCATCTTTGTGAGCATTTATTCACACTCAATTTGTCTCACCCACCTTGACTTTAATATACTACAATATCGTGCAGAGGCGTAGCTAGAGATTATGGAGCCCCATAGCAGAATTTTGATGCCGCCATCAGACCTAGGCACTCCTAAGCAATGCCACATGCCCCTACCCTATGGTATATCCATTAACTTGGCAATGTACATTCCAGTGCATTGTACACTGCAAACATGGGTACTGAGATAAAGTCAGAGGATGGAGAAACACAGGATAACAAGTAGTGAAAATATCAGTTACCACCAGTGGCAAAGCTAAGGAGCTGTGGGCCCCGATGCAAGTCTTACATTGGGGCCCCCCAAACACTCTATACGTAACAATTGATATGGCGCACCAAAACCTGCCCATGCCAACTACAGTGTCAGAGGTGCAAGAAGGGGATGGGGAACAGTTTGTTAATGATCACCACTATGCCAAGTATCTATAGAAGTCATTATTAAAAGCACAGGACCAATAGAGAGCTAATACTGCAGTTGAGGGAGGGCCCTTCAGGGCCCCTCTGGCCCAAGGGCCCCGATGTGATCGCAACCTCTGCAACCCCTATTGCTATGTCCCTAGTTACCACTCTGTTCCAGGACCCCCTAGCAGTTGCTATGGCTGTTATGACTATTGCTACGCTCCAGCTATCGTGGGCTCTCAATCCCTCTTTTTGTTTTATCAGCCTGGATCATGTTATGTTGGATCAGCTATCACTAAAAAACACAGCTGCATAGGGTTGAAAAATCCATCCTAGCCACCAGATTTTCAATAAAATCTATCAATTGCAGGAGTTGTCAGGAAAATGTAAACCTTTGCAACAACTAAGGGTAAAATTAATAAACACATGATGGATGGATAAATACCTTATTTTCCTCTACCAATGAAACTTCATGAAATCATGAAAGCCAATGGGTGTCTTAGTCCCCCCCCCCCCCCCCATAATTAGGCAGAGTGTATCCATAAACATAGGGCAATGTCTGCCCCTCCCAAATATAAATAAGTAATCCCCCTAAAATATTGGTGGTTAGTGGTGCCTGTAATAAGTAGACACCATATTTACCTTTAACCACACTCGCTTCCTCTAGTCTGCTTGGACTATACTGACAGACTTGCATCACTCTGCATCACCAGCCTGCCAATCATGGGGTGTAGGAGGATCCTGTCTCCTTCCTATAGGTCAAGGAACTATTTAGTCCTTTTGAAGTATCGGAGTACCATGGACAGTATTTAGGGCACAGACACTCAATAACTAGCTTTAGTGGCTCCAACTGCTTACCACAAGCTTGGTGCGAAATGAACACACGCAACATCACTTTAAAGACTCTGTAATGTTATGCACTTGTCAAAAGGTTAATGTGTACGTCAAATGCTTGAAAGCATTAAAATAAATGATTTTATTTTAAAGGCAAGCATTTGGTTGGAATAAACAGGCTTCCTGTAATTGCATCTGAACAGAGTAGGGTTTGAAAGCCTCTCCATCAATAATGTGAGTAGTGTGTGGCTGTGTTGCATAACTGCTAATTTGTGCCATTATCGTTCCCTTGAGAGATCTCTCAGAATAATTCCCACTGCAATCAGATCTTTTCCTTTCTGAAGGTCCCAGCGTGTTGCCAAGCCTGTATTATGCTGCAACAAAGAAGAAAAGGTTACAGATACAGCGATATTTTTCTTGCATTCTGTTGTGTTTTCATGTTTGTTACAGTCCTAAATCTATTTTGCTGTTATTGCTCCAGGTGGGTTCAGGACTTCAACTGTGCTAATTGCCTCTTGGCTTTATTTCGAGCTGAGGTTAATTAAGGACATCACTGATGCTTTGGAGTGATGATGAGTAAATGTGGGCAGATATTCCACACAATATCTGTTTTTCAACAGAAACTGCCATATTGCTTTTGTGAAATTTTCATGAAAAGAGCATTTTTTTCCGTCTGCTTCCTAAAGGTGTACGTGAATTTTGGACGCCATTGCAAATCGGGCACAGGAACAGCGCCGATAGTAAGATATCATTAAATTTACTGATAGGCTACTATAGTTTTAAGTGTTAATTTTCATTAGTAAAGTATCAATAATTGTAGCCAATATTTTACTATAGCTAAACCTAACCCTACTTTCACACAGGGCCCTCCACTAATGATGCCTAACCCTAACCACCCCTGGTGGTGCCTAACCCTAAGACCCCCACTGGTGGTGCCTAACCCTAACCCCTCTCCTGGTGGTGCCTAACCCCAAGATCCCCCCTGGTGGTGCCTAACCCCAACCACCCCTAGTGGAGCCTAACCCTAAGACCCCCCTGGTGGTGCCTAACCCTAAGCCCCCCCTGGTGGAGCCTAACCCTAAGATTCCTCCTTGTGATGCCAAACCCTAAGAGCCCCTGTTGGTGCCTAATCTTAAGACCCTCCCCTGCACAAATCCCCTTCCTGATACCTAACCGCCTTTCTCCTGCACAAGCCCCCTTCCTGACGCCTAACCATAACAGTCCCGCCTGCACCAAAAATGATAATTACCGGGTTCCGCCTTGCGCCTGACTTTCTCTTTTGGAGCTGGGGTTGGACAAAATAATGGAAACACCTAACATTTTGGCATCATAATCTTTGAACGTGTTTTAAGCAATCAAAACTTGACATATGTTAAATTTTTTTTGTTTATTATTTTTGTTATCTGATATATTTATTAAAATAATTGTTTTTTTTTTACAGATATTTAAAGTGAATGGGAACCGCATTTAAAATATGAGACAGATACTTACCCAAGGAGAGGAAAGGCTCCTGGTCCCCTCGTTCCAGTGCTGGCTCGCCCGGTAGCAGTATTTGACTAATTTAGTCAAATACTGCTTTACCCGGCTGAAGGAGGCTTCAGAAGTCTTCAGGGAGCCCGAGTGCTCCTGAAGAAAGGCGACCCTGTACTGCACCTGCGCAAGCACACTCTCTTGCACGCTCACGCCTGTGCAGTATGGAGCCGCACGTCTTCGGGGGGACACGGCTCCCGAAGACTTCCAAATACCCTTTCGGTGGGGGATTGAAACGGGGGGGAGACAGCACAGGATAGAGGGCACCGAGAGAGGAGACGGAAGGCTCTATACGACCCAGAGCCTTCCCTCTCCTTAGGTAAGTATTTGCTTTATTTTTTTTTTTATGCGGTTCCCATTCACTTTAAAGAGAAACTCTGACCAAGAATTGAACTTTATCCCAATCAGTAGCTGATACCCCTTTTACATGAGAAATCTATTCCTTTTCACAAACAGACCATCAGGGGGCGCTGTATGACTGATATTGTGGTGAAACCCCTCCTGCAAGAAACTCTGAGGACCGTAGTACTTCTGGCAGTTTCCAGTCTGTGAACCTTGTTGCATTGTGGGAAATGGCCATTTACAGCTGTTTCCATCTGTCAAAACAGCAAGCAGCAGCTACATCACCTGCCAGCAGTAAAAATGTCACCATGCTATAAATGCCAGAATGTAAATTAGGGATTTAAAAGATTTTACAATGGGCAAACACGGACTAAATCATTTATACATAATTATTGTAAAAATGAAGCACTTTTTTAATTACATTATTTTTACTGGAGTTCTTCTTTAAACCAAAGTTTGTTATAATTTATAAAAATGGCAGTTCTTTCAGACTTTCAAGGAGACTAAATTGTTGGTGCTCATATGGCAGGCGCTACTGTAACAGAAACTGCCCGAATGCTTGGTATTTCAAGAGGTACTGTCTCAAAAGTACTTACTGCCTTTGAAAGAGAAGGAAAAATGTCCTCAGCAAAGCACAGTTGTGGCCGAAAGTCGAAGTTGTCTGAGAGAGACCGTCGGACTCTAAATCGAATTGTTAGAAAAGCTTGCAAGACCACGGCTCCTAAAATCACTGCAGAGCTGAATGAACACCTACAGAACCCAATTTCCACAAAAACTGTTTGTCGGGAGCTGCACAAATCTGGATTCCACGTAAGAACTGCAATTAGATAACCTCTGCTCTCAAAGACAAATGTTTCAAAGCGTTTAGAGTGGTGTAGAAACCACCAGAATTGGTCCCTCGAGCAGTGGAAAAATGTGATTTTCTCTGACGACTCATCGTTTACCTTATTTCCGACCTCCGGCCAAGTGTATATTTGGAGACAGCTGAAAGAAACATTTCATCCAGACTGCCTTCTCCCCACCGTAAAACATGGTGGGGGTTCTGTGATGATCTGGGGTGCTATTTCTTGGAAATCCGCCAGGCCAATGGTTTCCCTTCATGGAAGAAATAACAGCCGAGACCATTTAGGAATTTTGTGCGACCAAGTTTATCCTATGGTTCAAGAACTGTTCCCGGAGGGGAATGCCATCTTTCAAGATGATAATTCCCCAAACCATACAGCTGAAATTGTTTAAGAATGGAACATTCTAATGAAGTTGAGCATCTCATCTGGCCACCACAATCCCCAGACCTCAACATTATTGAGCATTTATTGTTGTTATTAGAGATTCTAGTAAGAAGTCGATTTCCGCTGCCATTGTCTCTAAAAGAACTGGAGGGTGTTTTAACTGAAGAATGGGCTAAAATTCCTTTGGAAACAATTCATTTGTATGAATCAATACCTCGGAGAATTGAGGCTGTAATTGCCGCAAAAGGTGGACATACACCATATTAAAATATATTTTGTTGATTTTCAAGGTGTTTCCATTATTTTGTCCAACCCCTGTACATCAACCCTGATGCACAGTGGCCCCCGTTTCCCTCATCCTGCAACGCAAGAAGAAATTAGCAAAGAAAAGAGTCTAATATTTTTATTTTCAGTTATATAGCTTTTTTTTTTATAACATTTCATTCTCAAATATTTGCAGTTTACAAACTGCACTCTGCATTTTAAACTATGAAATAGAGCAGAACTAATGACCCTTTTAAATTCCCTGCAGTAAAATCTTATCTGAAGTTGTGTTTCACTGTTTCTTTGATGTATAAGTGCTTCAGAAAATAGCACTGCTCTCTGACTAATTTAGTCGGAGAGTGCAGAGAAGCTCGTTTGCATAGATAACAAGTGAAGTTTCTTAACTACTCCTGTACTGGAAACAACATGAGACTGATATCTTTGCTACTAATGTTCTATTTCTTAGCTGTACTATACATACACTTCATGAATCATTATATCTTAAGTTTATTTTCACTTAAGAATTCCTTTAAATGTGCCAGTAAATTACATGGGCCTCTAATTAAAAAAAATATATAACAAAATGACTGTTAAATTTAAAATGAGATAGAATAAGACAACTTACAGCTTGAGAACTAAAGATTTGAAATATCCCCCTTCACTGGTGATAATATAGCAACAGAGATGTCTCCTGGTCTGATATTGAAACACATGTGTAATAGGGTCAGAGAATATCTTTTCCCCCCCCCCTGCAATCAGAAATAGCCTGTTGATCTTAAACTTACAGGGAATAATAGTTATATGTTTAATATGTTTTATGAACATTTTGGTTTCTAATTAAAAGCTTTTGGGAAAATGGATCTTTTGGTAAAATGCTGCCAATATTTATTAAACAATTAAACTTTTTTTCATTTTAGGAAGTGATCAGATTTAAATGGCAATTTTATAGTTTTAGATTTTACAGAAAACATTTTGCCTTTGTTAAAGAAAGTGCCTTCTTATTGGTACACTAATATCTCAAGGAGGACCTACGAACTTTTTTTCTCAAAACTTCTTTAATACAATTATTTATCTGAAGAATATGAGCCATTTCTTCTGCCTTTTAAACCTTCCAAAAGGAATATCAAGAAAAGATGGACAATAGCTATTTAAATGTACTGGTTTAAATTAAATTTGGTTTAATTTTGAGATGTAAACATTAGTACCAGAAGAAAGCTGATGGAAAGTAAACTTTAAATAGCAACAGTAGTGAAAATAACATCATGAATACAATGTTTCTTTTTTTACAATATTCATAGATTATTTAGTCAGTTTGGCCATTGTAAAATATTTTCTCTCCCTGATTTACATTCTGAAATGTTTCGCTGGTGATGACATCTTTAGTTCTGCCATGTTATCTGTACGGAATGTTCGTTACTGAGAGTTCTGTGCACAGAGGGATAAATTGCTTGCTTGGCAGCTGGAAAAAGCTGTTATTTCCCACAATGCAATGAGGTTCACAGACAGCAAACACTCAGGACCAAGGTCATGACATCAGACTGTGGGAGGAGTTCACCACAATATCAGCCATACAGACCTGCCTGATGATCTAATCGAGAAAAGGTAAAGATTTCTTGTGAGAAAAGGGGTATCCACTACTGATTGGAAGTTAAAACCTTGGTTAAAATTCCTCATTAAACCTGCATTGTTTGAATGTAAATTAAGGCCATCATATGATTCTAAATCTGGTGGGCTCTGCCAAACTCCAAAGAATATCCTATTGAAGCGTTGAAGCGCTTACGTCGCACCAAAAAGGTTGTCTGAGGATAGACTGCAATGTTCCTCGAACAGAGCCATAACCAAATTAACATGACTTGGCAGGAACCTCAAACTGACTGATCAAAGCTGATGCAACAAAAGAGGAGTTGCTTCTCTCATTCCGAGGACAACAACCCTGTGAACAGTAGTCCTAGGCATCACTGGGCCTAGTGTACTAAGCTTCCTTAGTGCCATCAATGCCTGTTTTATCTTGCAGTTTTAAGTTTTTGCTAAAGTCACACGAATGACTGATCTCATTTGGTATTACCCCAAATTTCGGACATCTTTCAACTGCTGGCAGAGAGTTTCTCATGCATGGCATTAGGACTAACTTAAAGGAGTACTGTAAGGTTAAAAAAAAAGAGTTTAACTTACCTGGAGCTTTCAGTCCCCCCGCCCCCCCCCCCCCCCCCCCCGCAGATGTCATGTGCCCGCGCCAGGAGAAAAAAACAATGCTCTGGTTCCCCACCGCAGCTCGGTTCCGGAATTGGCAACTTTAATGCCGCTCCTGCTCACGTCACTGGGAGCGTCTGGCACAGTGGCTTGCGACATTAAAGTTGCAAAATCCAGAAGCGAGCCGCGGCAGGGAATCTGAGGATTGTTTTCTCCGGACGCAGACACAGGATGTCTGTGGGAGGCTGGTAGAAGCCCCAGGTAAGTTAAACTCTTTTTCTTTTTTTTTTTAACCTTACAATACTCCTTTAAGATGCTTGGGGAGCAGGTCTTGCCTAATAAGATTTATACACGTTGTGTTGTTAAATAAGATAAACACTGCTCAGATTTGTTGCTAGTTACATAATTAGTTTGGTTGAAAAAAAAATCCGTCCATCAAGTTACAATAAATTGATAGAGCACACTCTGTGCGTCACCGATATGAATATACCACTCTGTCTTCAGGTATAGGGGTTGGTAAGGAGCAGGGGGTGACCTAGGGTACATACAGTTCCCCACTTTCTCCTGGCTTGCTGTGCCTTACAGCAGTGGTGGGTGTATTGTAAGGGGGGGGGGGGAGTTGCAACTCCCCCCCCTTCCCCCCCCCCACAAAGAACTGTGCACATGACTGACAGGCAAGCCTGCTCTTCAGACACCCTTTTTCATTTTGGATATGTCAAGCTTGAAGGGGCAGAAATGTATGAAGCTATCTGATCTCTCTAACTAAGCGATCCAATAAGCATACCACTTCAACCAGTAAGTAACAGGCTTACTAGTGAAACTCAAATGCAAAGAAAAATGGTACGTAGCAATTTTAGTAACTATAACACGTATGGGGGTTTTGCTATTTACCACCAAAGTAGGCACGAAATTATGCGTAAATTATGCGTAAATTAATGTGTAATTATGAATGCTTACAATTATACACAAAATTAATGACGCTTTTCGCCAGAAATTCTGCATTACGATTACAATGCGTAATTGCGAATAACGATGCGTAATAACGCATAGGAGTAATTTCTGCTCATCACTATGCAAAAGTTCATTCATTTCAGTAATTCAACTTAAAAGGTGAAACTAATATGAACCTATGAAATAGACTCATTACATGCAAAGCAAGATATTTCAAGCCTTTATTTGTTATCATTTTGATGATTATGGCTTATTGCTTATGTAAAATCCCCAAATCAAAATCTCAGACCATTAGACTATTGTGAAAATGTTCAATATTCTAGGCCCAAAGTGTGAGACTCTAATCAGGCAATAAATCTAAAACAGCAGAAAAGGGTTCTTATTTCACATAATAGTTTCACCTTTTAAATTGAATTACTGAAATAATTGAACTTTTGCACACATTTTTCAAGTTTCACCTGTATTTATAACATTTCTAACTATTGAGCATTAGATTAAAATGGAACAAACACAGTGACACAGAATATTATGTCGTCTTTATATTGATTAAAGTCCACAGATTTTTTTCTCAAGGTTTTTTCTTATCGAACCCCCAATTTGATGGGAGCCCCTTCCTATCTTAAGTACAGAGCAGCGTCCCTCTGGAGTCTTCTGCCAGCCTGCTTGAGGCCCTCTGCCATTTTGATTGAAGAATCTCATCAGCCCGAGCTTCTTCAGTTTTCTGATCTTGCACAGAGGTGGAAGAAAGCTTTGCTTTGTAGCCAGAATCATCTTGAAGAGGACCCCTTAGAGTTGGGGTGTCAAACTCAAATACAAATTTAAATTGCAGGCGAACCTCAATGTCTAGTGGCCACTTCCTTCCTTTATAAAGTTCCCTGTTGCCTAATGGCCTCCTCTCTCTGCCCTATACAGTTCCATGGTGTCTAGTGGCCCCGTTCCTCCCCTGTACAGTTCCCTGGTTTCTAGTGACCCTCACCCTCCGATACATGTTAAAAGTGCCCCGGGAAATTTGGGAGCAGGGTGAAGCCGAAAAATGGCTAACCCTGATATTGCAAAGTAGCCAGTGGTGAAGATTACTATTCCCCCTCCAGGCCGTCATGGACTCAGGGGTAAGATGCAATTTGGCTGTTCCTTGTGTCTAGTGATCCCTCTTCCTCGCCTATACACTTCCCTGGTGTCTAGTGGCCCCTCTCCCTCGCCTATACAGTTCCCTGGTGACAAGTGATACCCCTCCCTCGCCTATACAGTTCCCTGGTGTCTAGTGCTTTCCCCTTCCCTCCATCATATGGCTTCCCTTGTGATCTATAACTTCACCTCCAATATAGCTTCCCTGGTGGTCTAGAGTGGGCAAATGCGCAGTAGACCCCGGACTGGAGGACTTCCCAAGGCAAATTGCGCAGGATCCAGGCAGCTCAGAAGGACGGTGAGGGACCAATCAGCCTGGAGGAGGCTGGAGGAAGTCCCAGATATGTATACATTTTTTCTTTTGCTCCATCTCAGGTTTAATTTAAGGGCTGACTCAGCTCATTGGTTTGCTAAGGTGAAGTTTACTTGAATTGCTAATTTAAAATTTTAAATACAAGCTTTCCTATACCATTTTATATATTCATTCATTCATATTTATAATACACAAATAAACCAGCATCATCCCAAACCACGATATTAAAATCAGCTCTTTTTGATGTTATAAGCACTTCAACAGAGGGTTGATAATGACTGTAGAGAGTCAAGTGATAACTGTAAAAGCAGTGGGTACAGTTTCTTCACAGTACATTTTTCAAAATAGAGTAGATGATAGGAGTCTACTAGCACCGTGTAACAACTCTTACTGTTCTTGCTGGAATTGAAATGTCAGTATCACAAACAATGGATTAAAATAAACAAAGCAAGTATTTGGCATTATTTATTAGGGCCCATTTCAAGCACACTTGATCACTTCACAAGTAGAGGTTGTTTTTACCTTATGGACCAGAGCAGTTTTGATGGTGAAAGACATCCATGGCTATAATTACTAGGTAATGCCCAGTGGTGTTGATCCAGGGATTTTATCTGATTGCCATTTTTTCCCTTTTGGGGCTAATTGGACCATGGCTAGTAAGGGTTTTTCACCATGCTCTGGATCTACAGGATTATGTAAGGGAGCAGGCTGGTGTTGCACTTTATTTTCTGGTTGAACTCGATGGACGTATGTCTTTTTTTCAACCTAAATAACTATGTAACTATGTTTAACTTTGTCCCAGTTTATTCAGCAATCCTACTTAATAAATCCCCTGTGTCCCAGCGTCCCATGTCCCTGTGTGTGTGTTTTTTCATTGTGCGCATGTGCAGGGACGCAGAGACACTGAGGAGAGCTGGGGGAATGACGCACGGCTTTCAGGGGAGGACAGGGCCAGGAGGGGCGGGCGTGTGTGCGCACACACGGTGGGAGTGTGTGCGCGCGCGTGGCGGGCATGTGCGCTGACATGCGGCGGTGACAGACCTAGAGCCTATTTTTAAATGGGCTTAGGTCACCTAGTGACTACTTAAATAAGTATAATAGTTATCACTGTTATACTGTATTTCAGATACAGCTCTTGGAAACTGCACCATCCACAATAATATAGCAACAGTGACATCTGCTGGTGCGAGATTGGAACACAACTGTAAAAAATCTCTCATATGGATTTAAAGTGGATCCGAGATAAACTTTTACTCATTGCATAATTGTGTTCCTTACATATAGTTTATAGGGCATTCCTCAAGCCAAATACTTTTTGTTTTGTTTTGTTTTAATACTCTAATTCCCTATAAGCTAAACAAGCCTCACCCACAGCTGAAAGTGCCTTGGCACTCCATGTAGCAAGGGCTTATGGGAGCTCAGTCTGGGCAGGAGGAGGAGGTTACTAGCCAGAGATTTCAGAGGTACAGGGGAGGAGGGAGGAGGAGAGGAGTAAGCTGAGGGCTGGAGATGCAGTTGCAACTTGCCTGTGTGTATGTGACAAACAAAACATGGCTACTCTCATTGTATCACAGGAATAAATAAACATAAACTGTTGAAGCTGTTTGCAGCTAGATTTGCTGTGTAAACTATCTAAACTTTAGATAAGATATATAGACAAGTTACTTTTTATAGTTAGTTTTTCATCTCGGATCCACTTTAAGAAAAGAAAATAAGAAAATGTTTTTTTCTTTTGCACTTTTTGACCTCGTGAATATAGATTTTTATTTTTATTTGGAAGGGATTTTTTTTCTTTAGAATTGGAATTTTGTTTTTTTAGTAAAGTGAGACAATATTTATTAAATTATTTTATGGGGCACCATATATTCACACCCTTTCAACTGCCTCCCATTAGTGGCCCTCACAGCCTGGGGGCTCATCTTATAAAACAAGTATGGCCATCATGATCTTCAAACCCATAACAAGCGTAACCACAAAAACGACTGATCTGTAGAATGACCCCCTGTATTGGATGGATGGAAAGTTAGTACTCCCCCCCCCCCCCCCAAAAAAAAACAAAAAGCAGCCCTGGGTCCCCTTAAGGTTGCAGGGTCTGCTCCCCTATAGTTACACCCCTGGTTTAGGTAATTTGTGTCATTAATCCTGAAAATATGTAAGGCTGAACTACAGTATTCACTTTTTGGCTTCTGTTTACTTTTTAGGAGAGCCACAGCTGCATTCAACTTGCTGTTTAACTGCTTCATTTTTATAAATAAATAAATACAAATCAAAGCAAAATAAAAATGGGACCTAATTTTCTTAGAAGGGCTAGTACTATATGTTCCTATATTTATCTTGTCATGTTACATGTCAGTTCAGGTGAGTTCAGGAGAGCTGTAGCTGCATTTAACTTGCTGTTTAACTGCTTCATTTTTATAGATAAAACACTGGTTTATCAACCTTTGCAATGCAAAATAGAAAAAAAAGTGGGACCTCATACAATTTCTTAGTCGGACTAGTACTATACAGTATGTTCCCATGTTTATCTCATCATGTTACATGTCAGATCAGGTGCGCTTTAACCACTTGAGGACTGCAGGGCTAAACCCCCCTAGTGACCAGGCAATTTTTAGCTAAATTGGCCACTGCAGCTTTAAGGCCAAGCTGCAGGGCCGCACAACTCAGCACACAAGTGATCCCCTCCCCCCGCCTTTTCTCCCCACCAACAGAGCTCTCTGTTGGTGGGGTCTGATCGCTCCCCCATGTTTATTTTTTTTTAAATAAATATTATTGTTTTGTTTTGTTTTTTAAAAAAACCCTGTTTCTTTAAGTTTATTCCCTCCCTCCCTCCCTCCCTCCCTACAGCCAGCCAATTATGGCGATCGGCTGTCATAGGCTTCTGCCTATGAGAGCCGATCGCTCTCTTGTCCCCCATGGGGACAGCCGTGTCACACGGCTGTCCCCAGTGCAGCGCTGCTGCTCATCGCAGCGCTGCACCTAGTAAATAGACGGCGTGATCGCCGTCTAACAGTCTCCCGAGCGGCAATAGCCGCTCGGAGACTGAAGGCGGGGCGGAGCTCCGCTCTCCGAGCATGAGATGCGCGCGCACCATGCGCGCGATCTCATGCAAAACAGAGCCCCAGGACTTTACGCCAATTGGCGTTAGGCGGTCCTGGGGCTGCCGCCGCGGCCACGCCTACTGGCGTGACGCGGGCGGCAGAAGGTTAAAAAGCAAGGGCAATAAGGACCAGGCAGACTTGACCAATTGGCAGCTTTGCAGGAAGTTATTCCCCATGTATTAGAAATGATGTGACCAACATTGCAGCCCCAATCATGTGACCAAGCACAAAGGATTCTGAAGAATGGGGTATACAGATATAGTTATGCCATTATTCGAATTAATTACAATTTAACCACCAAAACAAACATCTACATCAGTTAATAGTTTGCTTGAAAGTTTTTGTGGCAGACTAAATGCAGTACTTTAATTTTTTTTTCAACAGCAAGTAGACATAATGGCCTTTACAAAACATTTTTTTAGATTTAATTAATGTTCAGTGCAATGTAGAATTAAAAAACAGTGCTTTGATCTTTCACACCGTTATCAAAGTTATCTCAGCTCACTTTATGACAGCGATTACAGGAGCAGAATATTCTGTTACTCAAATCATTTAAAGCTGTTTACAGATAAGGTCAATACCATGTTTAAATATTTATTGTGGTAACTGAAATTAAGCAGATACATTATTATTATTATTATTTACCATATCCTGGAGTTCTTTAATGTCTCCTTCACATCTTTAAGATAAAAATGAACATCAATGAAAGAAGTGTTTCATAATGTTGCTTATAGGTATATCTAAAATCTGTAGCTTCTATTTGGGGGATGGGCTGCCACAATGTGGGCTGGAATGTGAGCTGGAGGAAAATCATAACTGTTACAGCCATGGACACTCCCCTTCCCCAAAGGTATATGAGGCAGCAGGGGGCATGGTTTTAACAATGTTATGCAGCTGGAGGAGAGGGTGGAGATTGGAAAAGGGAAAGAGCACAAGGTGTTGAGTATATGCAGTGTTCCCCAACCCTGTCCTCAAGGCCCACCAACAGTGCATGTTTTGTGGAAATCCACAGAGGTAATTAATCAGCTCTGCTGAGACAATAATTACCCCACATGTGCATATTTGTGGTTTTCTGCAAAACATGTACCGTTGGTGGGCCTTGAGGAGACGGTTGGGGACTGTGGAGTATAGGGAAGTGAGGAGAAGCAGCCTCTAACAGCTTTGGCTGTTGTTTGTTTGGCTGGATGATGTAGTAATGTGAATCTGGCGATAAAGACCCCAGAGAGGATTATAGGGGTTTTGGTGTAGCGGTATAAGGTTTGTCAGAGGGTAAAGTAAGTTAATTAAAAATAAAATTGTGGAAATCAGGTTTATAATCTTTCACAATGGCCCTTATTCAATTCACGTTTTCTCTTGAGTTATTTCCAGGTTGCCAGTTTTACACCTAATCAATCAATCATTCAGTATTGAAATATCTTTTAAGCCACTAGCTAGCAAGAAAAAAAAATACAGTACTGAGTAGAAGATTAAACATTATTGCTTAGGAGGGAACTTTGGAGAAACAGTGAATTGAAAAAGGCCAGTTTCTGAAACTTGTGGCTTTTTTTAATATCATTTATTCAGGATGTGGTTGATTCACTCTTCCTGCAGGGTGTGGCTTATTCATGCTTTCTGCAGGGTGTGGCTTATTCATGCTTCCTGCAGGGTGTGGCTTATTCATGCTTTCTGCAGGGTGTGGTTTATTCATCTCTCCTGCAGGGTGTGGTTTATTCATCTCTCCTGCAGGGTGTGGTTGACTCATCATTTTTGCAGCTTGAAGCTTTTTCATCATTTCTTCTGATTGTGGTTTCCTCCTTTCTCCTGCAGGGTGAGGTTTATTTAGCATTCCCTCAGGACCCATCACTTTAGCTGGCTGATTGGGGTTTATCATTTTTGCAATGTGTGGCGGAGGCATTTTACAAGGACCATCATTGTCAATCTGGACTTGGGTATTCCGCTCTCTGAAACATATGACAAAGATTTATCTTAGATGAGGACAAACAAGTCTGACTCTGTACAAAGCTGAGTCCTAATTATCTTTGTTCCTCACAAGTGGATAAATGCAAAATGAATGGACCTGATTATAAACAGAAATTAGGACCATAAAGCGACATGAACAGAGAAGAAACAGCCGGAGGGTAAGTTTCTGTACTGTTATAGAAATGATATGTGCATCACTGCTGTCTGTTGTGTCACACATCCATATGCATGTCCCAATATACTGTGATGCAGGCTGTGGACTCTCCTGAGGGACCATTTCAGGGAAAAGTTCTCTACAACTCATGGAACACCCACTGTTCTCCTCTACCCATATTCTTCAGCTCAAATATTTTGCTATTTTTTACTGCGTTTGGTTTTAACCTTCACTAAGGCCTCTTTCAGACGGGCAGCTGACAGGCAGTGAATTCCCACCTGTCAGCTACTCTCTGCGCAGGCTGAACGCTTGCTAGCACTCAGTACCAGTTCTGGACAGATAGCCCCGCTATGAAGTAAAATCTGAGCGTTGCCATGGCTGTGCTCAGATGCAACATGTTGCAGTCCTCTGTTGCCGGGTAACACCACCACATGCTACAACGCTGCAATTTGGTGCATTTATTGCACCCATATTGCACTGGCAGGCAGCAAGCAGGCAGTTCAGCTGTCGGTCTGAAAGGGGCCTTAGTGAAGTGAGGAGCAGCATTGTGTAGAATTAAAGACTAATAGTTTCTGCTTCCCTGTGATGTCTCACATGTAAGCCTGTGCAGGTAACATTCTGCTCCGTACAGTATCATGCCTGGAAAAAACAACTAAAGTTGGCCCCTACTATATAATTTGCTGAACGATCATTTCTGAACAATTATTCTTATGAACAATCTGAGAATCTATTAGCCAATCAGATTGACAGATCGATCTGCAAATCGGATCAATTTCATTAATCTGATTAGATTGGTTAGTAGATTTTTGTCCATTAGTGGTCCCAAACGATCATTTCTGATCGTTCATAAGAATAATTGTTCGTGAATGATCGCTCAGCAAATTGTATAGTTAGTGGCCACGTTTAGGCCTGAAAGCTTACTAGAAAACTAACTAGAGTTGGTCCTTAAGGCGGGATAAAACTCTTAGCATTCAATAAAAAAAAATGTTTGTACTTTTTATTATCCATACAGTTTCCATATTTGCTTTTGTGCACAAGTAATATCGTCTGCTTACAAATGACAAGTTCCCGAGGTACAGAACATAAGGTACTGAATTTCAGCACAGCTAGGAAGGTTTACTTAACCACTTGCCGACCGCACGCTTATACCGTGCGTCGGCAAAGTGGCAGCTGCAGGACCAGCGACGCAGTACTGCGTCGCCAGCTGCAGGCTGATTAATCAGGAAGCAGCCGCTCGTGCGAGCGGCTGCTTCCTGTCAATTCACGGCGGGGGGCTCCGTGAATAGCCTGCGGGCCGCCGATGGCGGCTCGCAGGCTAAATGTAAACACAAGCGGAAATAATCCGCTTTGTTTACATTGTACGGCGCTGCTGCGCAGCAGCGCCGTAAGGCAGATCGGCGATCCCCGGCCAATCAGCGGCCGGGGATCGCCTCCATGTGACAGGGGACGTCCTGTCACTGGCTGCACAGGACGGATAGCGTCCTGTGCAGCCCTGATCACCGGGAGAGAGAGGTAGGAGAGGGAGGGGGGTGAATGTCGCCGCGGAGGGGGGCTTTGAGGTGCCCCCCCCCCCCCCCCCGCAACTAGCCTGCACGCAGGAGCGATCAGACCCCCCTGCACATCATCCCCATAGGGGGGAGAAAAGGGGGGCGATCTGATCGCTCTGCGTGCACGCTGATCTGTGCTGGGGGCTGCAGAGCCCACCCAGCACAGATCACAACAACCAGCGCTGGTCCTTAAGGGGGGGTAAAGGGTGGGTCCTCAAGTGGTTAATGTGGCTGATAAGAAAATGTAAACAGAAGTCAATGCAATTACATCCTAGACATCGGAAATAAGCTTCCCATTGAAGAAAAAAGTGTTTAAAGGACAACTGAAGTAGGGATGGCTGCCATATTTATTTCCTTTTAAAAAATATCAGTTGCCTGGCAGTGCTGCTGATCTATCTGGCTGCAGTAGTAATTGAATAACACCAGAAACAAGCATATGGCTAATCTTGTCAGATCTGACAATAAAGTCAGAAACCCTGATCTGCTGCATGCTTGCTCAGGAGTTTATGGCTAAAAGCATTAGAGGATCAACAAGACTGCCAGGCAACTGGTATTGCTTAAAAAGAAATAATATGTCAGCCTCCATATCTCTCTGGCTACAGTTGTTCTTTAAAGAGAACCCGAGGTGTGTTTAAAGAATGTTATCCGCATACAGAGGCTGGATCTGCCTATACAGCCCAGCCTCTGTTGCTATCCCAAACCCCACTAAGGTCCCCCTGCACTCTGCAATCCCTCTTAAATCACAGCCATGCTGTGAGGCTGTGCTTACATCTGTAGTGTCAGTCTCAGCTGCTCCCCCGCCTCCTGCATAGCTCCGGTCCCTGCCCCCGTCCCTTCCCTCCAATCAGCAGGGAGGGAAGGGATGCAGGCGGGGACTGGAGTTCTGCAGGAGGCGGGGAGAGCAGCAGACTGACACTATAGAGATAAACACAGCCAGCTCTGACAAGCTGTTTGTCAGCAGCGTGGCTGTGATTTATGAGGGATTGCAGAGTGCAGGGGGACCTTAGGGGGGTTTGGGATAGCAACAGAGGCTGGGCTGTATAGGCAGATCCAGCCTCTGTATGCAGATAATATTCTTCAAACCCACCTCGGGTTCTCTTTAATGCTGTTCTGCTATCAGTTTATTTCTGGTAGTAGGTTATGCTATTAATAATCTTTCAGAGCATAGAAGTAATGCTGTCATACTCACGCTCGTAGTTCCCGGCAGCGGCGTCCTTCCTGTTTCGCGCGCGCGCGTCTCTGACTGCAGTTTGAATACTGTGGCTGGGGGCGTGCGTACGCGTGCGCGTGACCGAACGCGGCTTTACGTACGCATGCGCGGAGCCTTGTGTTCGCGTCTGCGCACGCGTGGCGTGCGTACGTTGGCGCCAATCTGCTGTGGCCACAGTATAAAAGGCCAGTCTTCCCCTGTAACAGGTGCTGTTCATTCTGACAGCTAGTGTGGTTCCTGGTGACGCTCTGCCTGCTGACCAGCTCTGCCTCTACTACCGATACTCCTGATCTCGACCCGGCCTGCCTGACTATTCCTGTTCTGCTTCCCTTGATACTTACCTCTTGCCTGATACTGGACTCTGCTATTGCCTGCCGCCTGCCCTGACTCGGATTGTACACTGGACTCTGTTATTGCCTGCCGCCTGCCCTGACTCGGATTGTACACTGGACTCTGTTATTGCCTGCCGCCTGCCCTGACTCGGATTGTACACTGGACTCTGCTATTGCCTGCCGCCTGCCCTGACTCGGATTGTACACTGGACTCTGCTATTGCCTGCCGCCTGCCCTGACTCGGCTTGTACACTGGACTCTGCTATTGCCTGCCGCCTGCCCTGACTCGGATTGTACACTGGACTCTGCTATTGCCTGCCGCCTGCCCTGACTCGGATTGTACACTGGACTCTGCTATTGCCTGCCGCCTGCCCTGACTCGGTTAGTCCCGGATTCTGTCTTCTAACAACTCCACAGTGAGGTGTCACCGTTCTCTCAACCACCAGCTGAGATTATCCCAGCAGTGACCTGGTGAACACTAAGCAGCGCAGTCTAGCATTCCCTTCGGGGGGTGTTAGTGAAGACCCGTGGGCGCTTAGATTCCACTGCTGGGCAACATCTCTTCCTTCGGTGGAAGGGTCAACGGTGTCTGAAGATCTAACAGATACGAACAGCCAAAAAAGTATGGATACCTCCGGAGTTACCGCTTCGCTACCTGAACCATCTCCTATTGAACAGCTTTGTCAGCAAATTGCTGAACTACGAATTTCAGTGAGGGAAGTGCAACAAGGCTATCACCAGTTACATGGTCAGATCCTGACGGTGGCTAATGCTCCTGTAGCTCCTGCTCCTGCTCTTCCTGAAAGTGCAGCTCCTCAACCGAAGATTCCACTTCCTAACCGTTTCTCGGGTGATCGTGGTCAGTTTAGGGTCTTCAAAGGAGCTTGTGAACTCTATTTTTCATTACAGCCACGTACCTACACTTCAGAGGCCATTAAAGTGGGTACGGTCATTTCTCTTCTCCAGGGGGATCCTTTGGCCTGGGCCTTACAGTTGAGGGAACAAAATGATGCAGCCTTATTGTCAGTGGAGACTTTCTTTCAGGCCTTGGCGGAGGTCTACGATGATCCAGGCCGCATTGCTTCAGCGGAAGCGGCGCTTTGTTCCCTTCAGCAAGGGAAGCGTCCTGTGGAAGATTATATATCCCAATTCCGAAGGTGGTGCAATGATACTCAGTGGAATGAAGCGGCCCTGAAATACCAATTTAGGCTTGGCTTGAGTGAACAACTCAAAGATGAGTTGGCTCGTGTTGGGGTTCCTGGAACTCTCAAGGACTTAATTAGCACCGCTATTTCCATTGACCGACGTCTTAGGGAAAGGCGTAGAGAACGAGCTGGAGGGCCACGGTCGTATTGGAGTCCACCTCCTCAGGCCTCTATACCAGCTCCCAGTAATCCTGGTATCCCTACTGAGGACACGTCAGAACCCATGCAAATTGGATTAGCCAGATCTTCTCTTTCTTCTGAGGAACGCCAACGTCGCATATCAGCAAACCTCTGCCTTTACTGCGGGGCCTCCGGACACTTCAGACAATCCTGTCCAGTAAGACCTACAAGTAAGGATTCAGAAACTTGTGATCATCTAACTCGTGTTGCATCTGGCTCTTCAGCTCATATTCCTCTGTTTCTTTCCTTACAGGGTCCAGGAGGAGTGACCGAAGTTAAGGCCATTATTGATTCCGGGGCTTGCTCGTGTTTTATTGACTGTCATCTGGCTCAGCAGCTTGGGTTACCCATCCGCAACAAGTCCCGAGTATTCCCTATCCAACTAGCGGATGGATCTAATATCAGCTCAGGCCCAATTACTCAAGAAACATACCCTTTATTGGTAACTACATCATCAGGCCATCAGGAATACTTAAGTTTGGATCTTCTCCCTTCTCCTTTGTTCCCCGTGATCCTTGGTATCCCATGGCTACAGGCACATAATCCACAGATAGATTGGGCAGCTGGCAAAGTATCCTTCTCTTCAAAATATTGCTCTCGCTTCTGTCTTCCTGAAATTGGCAGGATCCTGTGCCTTAGTACATCATCCAAACAGTTTGTACCTCCTCAATATCATGATTTCCTGGATATCTTTGATGAAAGGGCTGCTGACACTTTGCCTCCTCATCGAATATATGACTGCCCAATTGAATTACTTCCGGGAGCAGAGATTCCTTTCGGACGGACCTTCCCTTTGTCTGAACCCGAAACACAAGCTTTAAAGGAATACATAGATGAAAATCTTCGTAAGGGGTTCATCAAGCCTTCTACTTCACCAGCAGGTGCAGGCATATTTTTCGTAGAAAAGAAAGATGGCTCACTTCGTCCATGTGTAGATTATAGGGCTTTGAATAAGATCACTATCAAGAATCGATATCCCTTACCATTGATTCCTGACCTGTTCCAAAAATTCAGATCGGCCAAGATCTTTACTAAATTGGATCTTCGGGGAGCCTATAACCTGGTTCGCATAAGGAAGGGGGACGAATGGAAGACAGCATTCAGGTCTCGGTTCGGCCATTTCGAATATCTAGTGATGCCCTTTGGCCTCTGTAATGCACCTGCTACTTTCCAGCACCTGGTGAATGATATTTTCAGAGATTTCATGGACTCCTTTCTAATTGTCTATTTAGATGATATTTTGATTTACTCTGAAACCTTGGAGGAACATAGAGTACATGTACAAAAAGTCTTGGGTAGATTAAGGGTTCATGGCCTCTTTGCTAAACCAGAAAAATGTGAATTTGAGAGGACACAGATTCAATTCCTTGGTCTTCGCATCTCTCCAGAAGGGGTCTCCATGGATCCTCAAAAAGTGTCAGCCATCCTGGATTGGCCAGCACCAATGGATAAAAAAGGTGTTCAGCGATTTATTGGTTTCGCCAATTATTACCGCAAATTTATCAAGGGATTCTCCGCTGTGGTGGCTCCCATAACTCAATTGACAAAAGCTCATCAACCATTCCAATGGACTAGTCAGGCACAGGCGGCCTTCGATTCTCTTAAACGGTCCTTTACATCAGCCCCTATCCTGCATCATGCTGATCCTGCACAACCCTTTATTCTGGAAGTTGATGCATCTGCTACGGCTGTGGGGGCAGTACTGTCTCAACGCTTTGGTCCCAAGTCACTTGTCCACCCTATAGCATTCTTCTCCAGGAAACTTAATACAGCAGAAAGAAATTATGACATTGGAGATAAGGAACTTCTGGCCATTAAACTAGCACTTGAGGAATGGCGCTATCTCCTGGAAGGAGCTCAACATCCTTTTCTGATTTATACAGATCATCGTAACTTAGAATATTTAAGGACAGCCAAACGGCTGCGACCACGACAAGCAAGATGGGCATTATTTTTCTCCCGTTTTAATTTTCATTTGACCTATAGACCTGGATCAAAAAATGTTAAGCCTGATGCCCTCTCACGAATGTTTCCAGATGAGGAGTTCCCACAAATACCTGATACGATCCTATCGGCTCAAAATTTTTTATTGATCCAACCCAGTATTCTTGCCCAGATCAAGCAGGTGGCACATTCTTTACAGTTAAAGCAAGTACCTGGAATACAGATTCGGGATGATATACCTTATTTGGAGGGCAGGATTTTTGTTCCTCAGGAGGTCCGGACAAGAGTGTTTCAATCCTGTCATGATCATAAAACGGCGGGCCATGGGGGAGTGGTTAAGACTCTAGAACTGGTGCAGAGACATTTTTTCTGGCCTGAAGTCAAGAAGGACTGCACTGCCTATGTGAATGCTTGTCCGGTCTGTGCTCGGATGAAGAGTTCCAGGTTGAAACCTTGGGGTCTACTGTCCCCTACTCCCATTCCCTCCCGCCCCTGGGACATGATTGTGATGGACTTTGTGGTTGAGTTACCGGTTTCATCGGGGTTTACAACTATTTTCGTGGTCGTGGATCGCTTCACTAAAATGGCTCACTTTGTGCCCATGCGAGGTCTGCCGTCTGCAGTTACTACAGCTGAGGTCTTCATTAAAGAAATCGTGAGATTACATGGATTACCTTCTGACATTATATCTGATCGAGGCAGTCAATTCACCTCTAGATTCTGGCAGGAGCTTTGTAAAAAGTGGAATATATCTTCCTCTCTTTCTTCAGGATACCACCCACAGTCCAATGGACAGACAGAGAGGACGAACCAGACATTAGAGCAGTACCTCAGGTGCTTTACATCAGCATCTCAAGATGATTGGTCTTCACTGTTACCTTTTGCGGAGTTTGCATATAATAATGCTGTACACTGTTCCAGTGGTCAGTCATTTTTTGCTAATTTTGGCTTTAATCCAACAGTGTTTCCTGATATTATCCCAGAAAGTCCTCTTCCTGCAGTGCAGGATAGACTTACCTATCTTAGCAATAACTTTTCTCAGCTCCAGGAAAATCTTCGGCAAGCTCAGGCAAGGGCAAAATCTCAGGCGGATAAGAAGAGAAGAGAGAGTCCTATCTTCAGTCCAGGTGACAAGGTCTGGCTATCTACAGTGAACCTAAAACTCAAGTGTCCGTCTAAAAAATTAGGACCTAAATTTATTGGTCCTTTTTCAGTACAGAAGAGAATTAATGACGTGGCATTCAAGCTTGTACTACCTGATTCTCTTCGTATTCACCCAGTATTTCATGTCTCTTGCTTAAAACCATATGTTCCTGATACCTTTCAAGAACGAATAGTGTAAGTCCCTCAGCCAGTGTTGGTAGATGGTAAGGAGGAGTTTGAGGTGGAAAGGATTCTGGATAGCAGGAGGCGGGGCAGAACGGTACAGTATTTGGTTAAGTGGCTTGGGTTCGGTCCAGAGGAGAATTCCTGGGAGCCCGCTAGGAATGTTCATGCACCTAGACTGGTAAAAAATTTTCATAAAAATTTCCCTGAAAAGCCCAAGCCAATAGGCATCCTGAGTCTGCCCTTAAGGGGGGGGGGGCAATGTCATACTCACGCTCGTAGTTCCCGGCAGCGGCGTCCTTCCTGTTTCGCGCACGCGCGCGTCTCTGACTGCAGTTTGAATACTGTGGCTGGGGGCGTGCGTACGCGTGCGCGTGACCGAACGCGGCTTTACGTACGCATGCGCGGAGCCTTGTGTTCGCGTCCGCGCACGCGTGGCGTGCGTACGTTGGCGCCAATCTGCTGTGGCCACAGTATAAAAGGCCAGTCTTCCCCTGTAACAGGTGCTGTTCGTTCTGACAGCTAGTGTGGTTCCTGGTGACGCTCTGCCTGCTGACCAGCTCTGCCTCTACTACCGATACTCCTGATCTCGACCCGGCCTGCCTGACTATTCCTGTTCTGCTTCCCTTGATACTTACCTCTTGCCTGATACTGGACTCTGCTATTGCCTGCCGCCTGCCCTGACTCGGATTGTACACTGGACTCTGTTATTGCCTGCCGCCTGCCCTGACTCGGATTGTACACTGGACTCTGTTATTGCCTGCCGCCTGCCCTGACTCGGATTGTACACTGGACTCTGCTATTGCCTGCCGCCTGCCCTGACTCGGATTGTACACTGGACTCTGCTATTGCCTGCCGCCTGCCCTGACTCGGCTTGTACACTGGACTCTGCTATTGCCTGCCGCCTGCCCTGACTCGGATTGTACACTGGACTCTGCTATTGCCTGCCGCCTGCCCTGACTCGGATTGTACACTGGACTCTGCTATTGCCTGCCGCCTGCCCTGACTCGGTTAGTCCCGGATTCTGTCTTCTAACAACTCCACAGTGAGGTGTCACCGTTCTCTCAACCACCAGCTGAGATTATCCCAGCAGTGACCTGGTGAACACTAAGCAGTGCAGTCTAGCATTCCCTTCGGGGGGTGTTAGTGAAGACCCGTGGGCGCTTAGATTCCACTGCTGGGCAACATCTCTTCCTTCGGTGGAAGGGTCAACGGTGACTGAAGATCTAACAAATGCTGAGATTCATACCACTTTCAAATGATTATTAAAAGGAGGTTTTGCTATTTAAAAAAAGTAAATTATTGAAATTCTGATAACACGTTCTTTCTTCCCATCCACAACCACTTCAGTCTTTCACCACTGGCCTCATTTACCTGTTCTCCTTGCAGAGCTCACACTCATTTCCATAGGTGAATCCGTCTGTCCCACAGATTGGCTTGTTATTATAGGCACATGGACCATTGCTGTACCTGGAACACAAAGGCTGCACAGAAATTAATACTGTCACTAATATCAGCGCATGCGTGTTGCCTACAGTCATACTAATTAACCTCCTTGGTGGTAACCCCTATACAGTTCCCTGGTGTCTAATGCCTTCTCCCTACCCTATACAGTTCCCTGGTGTCTAATGCCTTCTCCCTACCCTATACAGTTCCCTGGTGTCTAGTGGCCCTCCTTATTCCCTTATACAGTTCCATTGTGTGTAATAATCCGAACATTTGTATAGCGCTTTTCTCCTGTTGGACTCAAAGCGCTCAAGAGCTGCAGCCACTGGGACGCGCTCAGGAGGCCACCCTGCAGTGTTAGGGAGTCTTGCCTTGAACTCCTTACTGAATAGGTACTGACACTAGCCAGGATCGAACCCTGGTCTCCCATGTCAAAGGCAGTGCCCTTAACCAGTACTCTATTCAGCCACTGTAATGCCTTCTTCCTCTCATGTACAGTTCCCTGGTGTTTAGTAGTCCTCACTCTTTACCCTACACAGTTCCCTGATGTCTAGTGACCCCCACTTTACAGTTCCCTGGTGTCTAGTAGCCCCCATCTCTTCAATATAGAGTTCCATGGTGTCTAGTGGTTCCCCTCCCACCCCTTAATAATTCCCTGGTGTCTAGTGGTGGTCCTCCCTCGAACCCCTACACAGTTCCCTGGTGCCTAGTGACCCCCCTCCCTCCCCTATACACTACACTGGTGTCTAATACTTCCCCCTCCCTTCCCCATATGGTTTCCCTGGTGATCTAGGACTTCATCCCCAAAATAGCTTTCCTGGTGGTCTACAGTGGGCCAAACATATTTAAAAAATGGTGAAACCACTGAGGGCCACATGTGATGGCCAGGGGCCCCAGATGTGGAGCCCAAGCATATGCTACTTGTGCTGGAAAAATCCAATCATGAAGATGATGACCTTTCAAGCAAAGAAAGAAGACAGAATTGGGCACTCATTGCTTTTGGACTGAAGACCTGATAGCCTTCGATCACCAGAAGGACATGATTAAAAGAGGACATTAGTGGACCTTATACATTTTATTTTAAAGTAGATCGGTGGATTTTTTTATCAGAAGATTTATATATTCAGTGTCCATGTATTTTATTTTTTTAGCACTGGCTAAAAGTGAATGGACAAGGGGTCTGTATTATATACTATTGCTCTTCACGGAGGTTCAGTGTAATTATCTACTTGTTCGGCAAAAAGAGCCTGCAGCCCACCATTGCGTTTCGGTCATATGACTAAGGACCTGTGTGTCTGAAACACGTCAACAGCATTTTGTATTCTTGTGGATGTGCTATAAATAACGTTTGTGAATTTTACTGCATTATGGAGTACTGCGGGCTCTTGACGCCAGACGTGACTGTCGCCCTGTGGAAGGATTGCCAGGCACCACCATCGGGTAAGGGGGTTGAAGCGGTCTACTTTAGCTACTTTTAGTTAACTGCTTGCTTCTTCACCAGGGTCGGATTTACCATAAGGCACTGTAGGCACATGCCTACAGGCGCCTGATGATGGAAAGGTGGCTTACTCCCACCCCAAGGACCTGCCACCTGCTTTATCTATGCAGAGTCCAGAGCTGGGTGTAAATTAGAGGCTACTCACCCGCGTCTCTGCATTCCACTGACGAGATCTTCCTTCAGTCGAGGGCACCTCTTGCTACTTAACCCCCTTGGCGGTATGAAAAATACCGCCAGGGGGCAGCGCAGCAGTTTTTTTTAAATTATTTTTTTTTTAAATCATGTAGCGAGCCGAGGGCTCGCTACATGATAGCCGCTGCTCAGCGGCATCCCCCCAGCCCCGCCGATCGCCTCCGGCGATAGGCGATCAGGAAATCCCGTTCAAAGAACGGGATTTCCTGGAGGGCTTCCCCCGTCGCCATGGCGACGGGGCGGAATGACGTCAGCGACGTCGGGACGTCATTGGGAGACCCGATCCACCCCTCGGCGCTGCCTGGCACTGATTGGCCAGGCAGCGCTCGGGGTCTGGGGGGGGGGCCGCACGCCGCACCGGATAGCGGCGATCGGGCGCGCGGCGGCGGCGATCGGGGTGCTGGCGCAGCTAGCAAAGTGCTAGCTGCGTCCAGCAAAAAAAAAATTAAGTAAATCGGCCCAGCAGGGCCTGAGCGGCACCCTCCGGCGGCTTACCCCGTGTCACACACGGGGTTACCGCTAAGGAGGTTAATACTGAGGATAGCTCTGGCTTCCTATTACTAAGGGGAACCTGTAGCTACCTATGATAGGCAAGGGAAGTAAAGGAGAAATGACAGCTGGTCCAGCCAGCATACTTGGGGTGCAGTTCATTAAAGAGACTCCGTAACAAAAATTGCATCCTGTTTTTTTATCATCCTACAAGTTCCAAAAGCTATTCTAATGTGTTCTGGCTAACTGCAGCACTCTATACTATCACTGTCTCTGTAATAAATCAATGTATCTTTCCCCTGTCAGACTTGTCGGCCTGTGTCTGGAAGGCTGCCAAGTTCTTCAGTTTTGTGGTTCTGCTATGAACTCACCCTTCCAGGCCCCTCTCTGCACACTGCCTGTGTGTTATTTAGATTAGAGCAGCTTCTCTCTTCTCTCTTATCTTTTACAAGCTGGATAAATCGTCCTCTGAGCTGGCTGGGCTTTCACATACTGAGGAATTACAAACAAGGGCAAAGCTGTTTGCAGGAAGAAAAGAGCAGCCTGAAACTTCAGTGCATGGGGGAAAGACACACACAAATGATCTCTTGAGATTCAAAAGGAATGCTGTATACAGCCTGCTTGTGTATGGATGTATTTTCTATGTGTGGACATACTGTACATCAACCTACTTCCTGTTTTGGTGGCCATTTTGTTTGTTTACAAACAAACTTTTTAAAACTGTTTTTAACCACTTTTAATGTGGCGAGGAGCGGCAAAATTGTGACAGAGGGTAATAGGAGATGTCCCCTAACGCACTGGTATGTTTACTTTTGAGCGATTTTAACAATACAGATTCTCTTTAAAGCTTTGTAGGTTCATGAAGGGCGAAGTCTAGGGTGCCAAAACATCTGTGCCTATAGGCTCCTGTGATGTAAATCCGGGCCTGTTCAACACTATAGTAGGCATGTGAGATAATTATCCAGTGTTTGCCAGCATTAGGTACAGGTGCTTTGTGAGGCGAGATTAAGATTGTTTTCCTTTCCCGAAAAAGTAGCATCACTCCTCCCATGAATAATGCTGGAATCAGCCTGAACTTTTTCCAGTAAGTAACAAACAAATACGAGGCCAACAGTGCTGCTATCATATGACAGGAGCACAGCTGGGCTGTGTGATAACAGTTAATACCTGCTTCCTGAATGTCTGCATTTAGTACTTAAAGGGGCACTATGGCGAAAGATTGTAAAATGTAAAATATGTGCAAACATATACAAATAAGAAGTACAATTTTTTTCAGAGTAAAATGAGTCATAAATTACTTTTCTCCTATGTTGCTTACAGTAGGTAAGTAGTCACTTACAGTAGGTAGTAGAAATCTGACAGAAGTGACAGGTTTTGGACTAGTACATCTCCTCATGTGGGATTCTCAGCAACGCTTTTATTCTTTATAAAGATATTCCTAAAAAGGATTTAAACAATGATGCTGGCCAGCTTCCCTGCCTGCTGCACAGTTTTTGGCAGTTGGACAGAGCAACTGCCATTCACTAAGTACTTTTGAAAATATATAAATCCCTGAGAATCCCCCATGAAGAGATGGACTAGTCCAAAACCTGTTGCTTCTGACAGGTTTCTACCTACTGTAAGTGACAGCAACATAGGAGAAAAGTAATTTATGGCTCACTTTACTCTGTGAAAAAAAGTAGTTCTTATTTGTCTATGTTTGCACATATTTTAAAATTTTCGCCATAGTGCTCCTTTAAGTCACACTCAGGAAACACCCTGCCAGCACCTAAAAAGCTACTGTGGATTAGTCTATAACACCACCTGAGATAAGCTGTAAAATAGTACAAATGGGAAATATTCTGCTTCAAAGCCTGGCCTAACCTTTTCCTATGTGCATTAAAGGGACACTTAAGTCAAACAAAAAAAAAATGAGTTTTACTCACCTGGAGCTTCCAATAGCCCCCTGCAGCTGTCCGGTGCCCTCGCCATCTCCCTCCGATCCTCCTGGCCCCACCGGCAGCCACTTCCTGTTTCGGTGACAGGAGCTGACAGGCTGGGGACGCGAGTGATTCTTCGCGTTCCTGGCCACAATAGCGCCATCTATGCTGCTATAGCATATATCATATACCATATAGCAGCATAGAGGGTGCTAATGTGTCTGGGAACGCGAAGAATCACTCGCGTCCCCAGCCTGTCAGCTCCTGTCACCGAAACAGGAAGTGGCTGCCGGCGGGGCCCGGAGGATTGGAGGGAGACGGCGAGGGCACCGGACAGCTGCAGGGGGCTATTGGAAGCCCCAGGTGAGTAAAACTCATTTTTTTTGTTTGACTTAAGTGTCCCTTTAATGTTAGTGTAATAGAGATATAAGTGTGTAACTAAATTAATTTGCTGCATCAATTCTAATGCTGTTGGTGACTCTATGGGCACCTTGGGCACCTTTATAAAATGACTAGTTCTCATTTAGTCTGAAATGGCCACTAACACGTGTGTGTGTGTGTGTGTGTGTGTGTGTGTGTGTGTGTGTGTGTGTGTGTGTGTGTGTGTGTGTGTGTTTGTGTGTGTGTGCGCACGCGTGCACAGATCCCTTACTACCTTTAAGTGAAAAGATTTAAGGGCAGGGTTATCAAACTCGACACAGTCGGTCATTGTGGGACTGAGGTTTAAATTCAGAAAAAGGGGCAGAGCCACAAACAGCTAATCAAATTTGTTTGCTTAATTTCATAATTTCAATGCGCTGCTTCCATTCTCACATTATTGATGCCAAGGACCCCAAAACTCACAAACTTGGTTTTTGATTGACTGTGTGTCAAGGTTAGAAAAAGTGGACAGACCCAAAAACAACCAAATACATACCCAAGCTACGCGGGTCTTCAGATAGTGTTAATATAAAACAATAACGCAAAGAGCAAAATTATACAAATACCAAATGTATTATTTTCTGTACATCAGTATATGTATTTATGTTTTTCATTATTCCCCAAACTTCCTACTCTCCCCCTTGCCCCCAGGAAGTTAATTAAAGGTAATGAATGTATTGTTATCTCTATGTACATGTACTGCACTATTTGTATAATATTATATATTTGTACATTTTACTCTATCACCTAAAGAAGTAAGGGATAGTTTTCTCATGATACCAATTGTGAAATAAACACTTGTATTACTTTTGTAACCCACATTTGTGCACTCATTACTTAAAGGGACACTATAGTAAAACTGTAAAATTTAAAATATGTGCAAAACATATACAAGCAAGAAGTACATTTTTTCCAGAGTAAAATGAGCCATAAATTACTTTTCTCCTACAATACTGTCACTTACAGTAGGCAGTAGAAATCTGACAGAAATGACAGGTTTTGGACTAGTCTATCTCTTCATAGGTAATTCTTAGCAAGGCTTTTATTCTTTATAAAGATATTCCTGAAAAAGCAGCTTTCCTGCTCCCTACACTGTTTTTTGTCAGTTGGACAGAGCAACTGCCATTCACTAAGTGCTTTTGAAAATAAATATATCCCTGAGAATCCCCTATAAAGAGATGGACTAGGCGCATGGGCTGCAGCCCCTATTGTTACGCCCATGACGGTCACTGATCCCCTGTGGAGAGCTGGAGCAGTACTATTGTGGAGGAGCTTGGTCATCTGGTCGCCAAGTCAGCTTATGCTAAGGTGAGACCTGTCCAGGGTCTATTTCCCCTCATTTGCAGAGAACCTGTGAGCACTCCTTTTGTCTTTTCTACACCTCTCTGCATGCGGAGCAGCTTGGGTTTTGAAGTTACCACCAGATCACCTCCCTGCAACTACGGTAATTGACTGTTTTTTATAATTGAAACTGTTTTAGTTGGCATTAACTTACTTCCCTCTGTTTCTTCACATTTGGTGCAGCAGAGATGAGGCCTGTAAGAATGAAACACACAACTTGCTTAGTATTAAGATCCTATTTCTCCATGTAGATAAGTAAAGACCAGTGTTACCGAAGATGCACAGCTAACACCCATCAAACTTAAAGGGAATTTGAAATGAAAATAAACTTATGATATGATGATTTGTATGTGTAGTACATCTAAGAAATGAAACATTAGCAGCAGAGATATGAGTCTAATATTGCTTCCAGTACAGGAAGAGTTAGGAAACTCCAGTTGTTATCTATGCAAAAGAGCCGTCACAGAGATCTCTGTCTTCTGAAGCTTATTATCTCAACTGTCTGCCACTGTATTTTGTTTTCTGCAGAGGAAAGTTCAAAAGGTCATTAGCCTGCTCTGTGAAATAATTTAGAATGCTGAGTGTAGTGTGTAAACTGCAAATATTAGAGAATGATGCAATGTTATTAAAAAAAATGAGACTATTTTCTTGGCTACTAATGTTCTATTAATTATCCGTACTACACAACCAATTCATGATATCATACATTTTTTTTCGCTTCAGTGTCACTTTAAAATAAGGCTCCACTAATGTTTAAAAATTTGCTGGAACATGTATTAGTACTACACAAGTCATTTTGTAATTCGTTTTAATACTATCTTTTTATTACTCTGTGTAAGACAACCAGTGAGCACCCCAGGACCACCCTTCTTCCTGAACGTGTAATTAGCTGCACACAGCAGAATGCATTGCAACACCTATGCTGATCAGAGAACTAACACACCCAATACTCACTTTGCTGGCAGGAAGGCTGAGCTGTGCATCTCCCTAAGCTCAACCTATTTAATGCTCTTTGTTGATGAGTACTAGTGATGAGCACAAATTTCGCATAAACGTAATTTCGCATCAAAATTCACAATTATGATACAAAATCGTAATGTGAAATTTCAGCAAAATCATAATTTATTTAGTCTGTAATTGTAATCATTTATAATTTTGCGTACATTTTCATGTAATTTTCACGTAATTTTAAGTCCACTTTAGTGGTTAACCTTCTGCCGCCCGCGTCACGCCAATGGGCGTGGCTGCTGCGGCAGCCCCAGGACCGCCTAACGCCGATTGGCCTAAAGTCCTGGGGCTGTAACTTGCATGAAATCGCGCGCACGCTGCGCGCGCATCTCATGCTCGTAGGGCGGAGCTCCGCCCCGCCTTCAGTCTCCGAGCGGCTATTGACGCTCGGGAGACTGTTAGACGGCGTGTTTGCCGTCTATTTACTAGGTGCAGCGCTGCGATGAGCAGCAGCACTGCACTGGGGACAGCCGTGTGACACGGCTGTCCCCCTGGGGGACAAGAGAGCGATCAGCTCTCATAGGCAGAAGCCTATGACAGCCGATCGCCATAATTGGCTGGCTGTGAGGAGGGAGGGAGGGAGGGAAGAAATTTTAAGTAACAGGGGTTTTAAAAAACAAACAAAAAACAAACAATAATATTTATTTAAAAAAAAAAAATATGGGGGGAGCGATCAGACCCCACCAACAGAGAGTTCTGTTGGTGGGGAGAAAAGGGGGGGGGGGGGGGGAATCACTTGTGTGCTGAGTTGTGCGGCCCTGAAGCTTGGCCTTAAAGCTGCAGTGGCCAATTTTGCTAAAATGGCCTGGTCACTAGGGGGGTTTAGCCCTGCAGTCCTCAAGTGGTTAATAGCAAAGCTGCCATACATGTTATTGCCACCAAAAGTGCTACATATGTTAAAGAGACACTGAAGCAAAAAAAAATGTGTAGGAAGGATAATTACTAGAATATTAGTAGCAAAGAAAATAGTCTCATATTTTTATTTTCAGTTATACAGTGTTTTTTTACAACATTGCATCATTCTCTAATATTTGCAGTTTACATTACTCAGCATTCTAAATGATTTTACAGAGCCGGCCAGTGAACTTTTGAACTGTCCTCTGGAGAGAAAAAGAAAATACAGTGACAGTTGAGATAACAAGCTTCAGAAGACAGAGCTCTCTGCGACTTTGAAAGTGGTGTAGCTCAATGGCTCTTTTGCATAGACTGGAGTTTCTTAACTCTTCCTGTACTGGAAACAATATTAGACTTATGTCTCTGCTAATGTTTTATATCTTGGCTGTACTACACATACAAATTATATCATAATTTTTTTTTTGACTTCATTGTCTCTTTAACCACTTGAGGACCGTAGGCTATACCCCCCTTAAGGACCAGACCCTTTTTTTCCATTCAGATCACTGCAGCTTTCACGGTTTATTGCTCGCTCATACAACCTACCACCTAAATGAATTTTTGGCTCCTTTTCTTGTCACTAAAAAAGCTTTCTTTTGGTGCTATTTGATTGCTGCTGCGATTTTTACTTTTTTAATTATATTCATCACAAAGGACATTAATTTTGTCAAAAAAATGATTTTTTTAACTTTCTGTGCTGACATTTTTCAAATAAAGTAAAATTTCTGTATACATGCAGCACAAAAAATGTGGACAAACATGTTTTTGATTAAAAAAAAACCCCATTCAGCCTATATTTATTGGTTTGGGTAAAAGTTATAGCGTTTACAAACTATGGTGCAAAAAGTGAATTTTCCCATTTTCAAGCATCTCTGACTTTTCTGACCACCTGTCATGTTTCATGAGGGGCTAGAATTCCAGGATAGTATAAATACCCCCCAAATGACCCCATTATGGAAAGAAGACATCCCAAAGTATTCACTGAGAGGCATAGTGAGTTCATAGAAGATATTATTTTTTGTCACAAGTTAGCGGAAAATGACAGTTTGTGACAACAACAAAAAAAAAGTTTCCATTTCTGCTAACTTGTGACAAAAAAAAATGAAATCTGCCACGGACTCACTATGCTCCTCTCTGAATACCTTGAAGTGTCTACTTTCCAAAATGGGGTAATTTGTGGGGTGTGTTCACTGTCCTGGCATTTTGGGTGTGCCTAATTGTAAGTACCCCTGTAAAGCCTAAAGGTGCTCATTGGACTTTGGGCCCCTTAGCGCAGTTAGGCTGCAAAAAAGTGCCACACATGTAGTATTGCCGTACTCAGGAGAAGTAGTATAATGTGTTTTGGGGTGTATTTTTACACATACCCATGCTGGGTGGGAGAAATATCTCTGTAAATGACCATTGTTTGATTTTTTTTACACACAATTGTCCATTTACAGAGAGATTTCTCCCACCCAGCATGGGCATGTGTAAAAACACACCCCAAAACACATTATACTACTTCTCCTGAGTACGGTGATATCACATGTGTGACACTTTTTTGCAGCCTAGGTGCGCTAAGGGGCCCAACATCCTATTCACAGGTCATTTTGAGGCATTTGTTTTCTAGACTACTCCTCACGGTTTAGGGCCCCTAAAATGCCTGGGCAGTATAGGAACCCCACAAGTGACCCCATTTTAGAAAGAAGACACTCCAAGATATTCCGTTAGGTGTATGGCGAGTTCATAGAAGATTTTATTTTTTGTCACAAGTCAGTGAAAAATGACACCTTGTGGAAAAAAAACAATAAAAATCAATTTCCGCTAACTTTTGACAAAAAAATAAAATCTTCTATGAACTCGTCATACACCTAACAGAATACCTTGGGGTGTTTTTTTTCTAAAATGGGGTCACTTGTGGGGTTCCTATACCGCCCTGGCATTTTACGGGCCCAAAACCGTGAGTAGTCTGGAAACCAAATGTCTCAAAATGATTGTTCAGGGGTATAAGCATCTGCAAATTTTGATGACAGGTGGTCTATGAGGGGGCGAATTTTGTGGAACCGGTCATAAGCAGGGTGGCCTTTTAGATGACAGGTTGTATTGGGCCTGATCTGATGGATAGGAGTGCTAGGGGGGTGACAGGAGGTGATTGATGGGTGTCTCAGGGGGTGGTTAGAGGGGAAAATAGATGCAATCAATGCACTGGGGAGGTGATCGGAAGGGGGTCTGAGGGGGATCTGAGGGTTTGGCTGAGTGATCAGGAGCCCACACGGGGCAAATTAGGGCCTGATCTGATGGGTAGGTGTGCTAGGGGGTGACAGGAGGTGATTGATGGGTGTCTCAAGGTGTGATTAGAGGGGGGAATAGATGCAAGCAATGCACTGGCGAGGTGATCAGGGCTGGGGTCTGAGGGCGTTCTGAGGGTGTGAGCGGGTGATTGGGTGCCCTAGGGGCAGATAGGGGTCTAATCTGATGAATAGCAGTGACAGGGGGTGATTGATGGGTAATTAGTGGGTGTTTAGGGTAGAGAACAGATGTAAACAATGCACTTGGGAGGTGATCTGACGTCGGATCTGCGGGCGATCTATTGGTGTGGGTGGGTGATCAGATTGCCCGCATGGGGCAGGTTAGGGGCTGATTGATGGGTGGCAGTGACAGGGGGTGATTGATGGGTGGCAGTGACAGGGGGTGATTGATGGGTGATTGACAGGTGATTGACAGGTGATCAGTGGGTTATTACAGGGAAGAACAAATGTAAATAATGCACTGGCGAATTGATAAGGGGGGGTCTGAGGGCAATCTGAGCGTGTAGGCGGGTGATTGGGTGCCCGCAAGGGGCAGATTAGGGTCTGATCTGATGGGTAACAGTGACAGTTGGTGATAGGGGGTGATTGATAGGTGATTGATGGGTAATTAGTGGGTGTTTAGGGTAGAGAACAGATGTAAACAATGCACTTGGGAGGTGATCTGACGTCGGATCTGCGGGCGATCTATTGGTGTGGGTGGGTGATCAGATTGCCCGCAAGGGGCAGGTTAGGGGCTGATTGATGGGTGGCAGTGACAGGGGGTGATTGATGGGTGATTAACAGGTGATTGACATGTGATCAGTGGGTTATTACAGGGGGGATAGAGGCATACAGTACACGGGGGGGGGGGGGTCTGGGGAGAATCTGAGGGCTGGGGGGTGATCAGGAGGGAGCAGGGGGCAGTTTAGGGCATAAAAAAAGATTAGCGTTTACAGATAGTAGTGACAGGGAGTGATTGATGGGTGATTAGGGGGGTGATTGGGTGCAAACAGTGTTCTGGGGAGTGGGCAGGGGGGGGGGGGGGTCTGATGGCTGGGGTGGGAGATCAGGGGGGCTGTGGGCAAAAAAAAAAATGTGTGGTGTATACTTACTACTGCTTCCTCCTCGCTGGTGGTCTCTGGAACAATGAGACCACAAGGCGAGGAGGAAGCGTGTATAAAGCACTTTGTTTACCTAGCAAAGTGCTTTATACACTTAATTTCGCTCGATTCCGGATTTCCTCCGCCCGCCGGCGCTGCTAATTGGCTGGGGGCTGAAGTCTAAGTCCCCGGCCATCGATCCCCGGCGGAGGATCGCGTCACGGATGACGCGATCGCTCCGCCCATGCCCGTACAAGGACCGTCCGGCCGCCCCTGTGCAGTGGGCAGTCGTTAAGTGGTTAAGGAGAATAGTTGGTAAAAGTAAAAAAAAAATAATTTTTAAAATGACCTTGAAGTTTTTGAGAAAATCGATTTTAAAAATACAAAGAAAATGGTTTTTAAAGTGTCATTTTTCTAATTTAAAAAAACATTTTTCTTTTGCTAATCACCGCTAAAGTCGCAAGTCGGCATGAAATTTTGCGAACATTACGTGAAAATTTACACGAAATTATGAATGATTACATGAAATCAACTGAAATTACAAATCGTAATTACAAATAGGGGCAATGCGAAAATGTACGCGTAATCGTAATTAGCTGATTACAAATCGATCATCACTAATGAGTACAAGTCCTCTAATACTTCAAGTCACTGTCCCAGAATGAGCATGGAGATCAGATGCTTTGACTCCACTGGCTGCATGCTTGTTCCAGGTGTATCACTCTTCTAAAACTAAAAGCTCTGCATGACAGCCGGGCAACCGGGATTTATTTATTTTTATAAAGGAATGAAGTTGGCAGCCTCCATATGCCTCTTACTTCAGGTTCCCTTGAAGCTGTCAGGGGGTTGTGGTGGAGGTAGCTCTTACCTGAGATAAGGCAGATGACCAGCACTTCAAGCATGCAGGAATTCATGTTGCTCCACCTGCTCAGACTAGCAGCACTGAGATGAAGCTTCTGCCTGTATTGGTGTTGTATTTGTACAGCTTTCATCCCTTATCTATGGCATTACCCAGAGCAAGCTTCTCATACAAGATTTACTGCGCCAGCTGTAACTGCTATTCAGAGTGATACATTTCATTTTATGGTTTATGAAGGTCACAAGGGGATCCAAACATAATAATTACCTTACAAAACAAACCCTTATCTAATCTATTGTAAAACACAAAATGGGAAAGTACACACATGGGCATCAATGTTACATATTGATGGATTTATTAACTTTTATACGTGTTTTTTAACCAAGCTAGTGCCAGTAATCTGTAGCAATGATTTTAGTTGCTGTTCACCTGGAAGTGAGCTGCTCTCAGTGGTGTAGCAATAGGGGATGCAGAGGTAGTGACCTCACCGAGCTCCGGACCGGAGGGGCCCTCCTTTAACCGCTTTAGTAGCTCTTTATTGGTATTAGGCTGGTAATGATCACCTCTATATGTGCTTTGATTAGTTGTAACCATTAACCCCCCTGGCGGGAGGGTTTTTTTTCATTTCTTTTTTTTTTTAGCATGTAGCTAGCCTAGCGCTAGCTACATGCTTCCCCCCCTCCCTGCGGCGTCCGCCCGTCCCCTCCGATCGCCGCCGGCGCCGCTTGCCCATAAGGAAATCCCATTCTGAACGGGATTTCCTTGAGGGCTTCCCCCGTCGCCATGGCGACGAACGGAGTGACAGGGAATCCCGATCCACCCCATGGCGCAGCCTGGCCAAGGGGTATGCGGGGGGGGGGCCTGTTTCCGCGGCGGGTAGCGGCGCATCGGCGGCGGGCGACGGCAATCAGACCAAACACGCAGCTAGCAAAGTGCTAGCTGCATGTTTGAAAAAAAAAATTATGTAAATCGGCCCAGCAGGGCCTGAGCGCCACCCTCCGGCGGCTTACCCCGTGTCACACACGGGGTTACCGCCAAGGAGGTTAATAGACTGTTCTCCTCCCCAGCTTATGCCTCTCTGACACTGTGGATGTCCTAAGCAGGTTTTGGTGGTGGTCCATATCAATTATTATGTATAAAGCGCTTGAGGAGGCACATTGTAAAATAATATAATTGCTGGTTGCAAAACAAACTAACAAATTGTCTTGTAATCAAAGTAAGTGTCTAAGGAAATAAAAAAAGATCCACTTACCTGGGGCTTCCTCCAGCCCGTGGCAGCCGTCCTGTGCCCTCACCGCAGCTCTGGAGGCTCCTGGTCTTCTCCACTGCAGAAGCCGACCTCGCCAGGTCGGTTTCCAGGTCGGCATCTTCTGTGCCTGCGCAGTACCATCCTGATGACGTCGGCCGGACCACATGGCCCGCGCCGTGGAGCGCAGAAGAGGCATTCCCGGGAAGTGACGTCACTCTGCATCTGGAGTGCACTGTAACTGTGTGCCGCTCGGGTCCCATGCTGATCTGTAGGTCTGACAGAGAGGGAGCGCGGGCAGGCTGTGGAGAACGGCGCCGGTGCCATGGCAACGGGTGCCGGCACCGTGTGCTAGAGAAGGAAGAATGATCGGCGCGTACCACCTGGCCAGCTGCGAAGCTGGCCTGTACTACACATTTCATTGCTGTATTTCTCAGGCTTCTGAGGGACCTATGCTCTTTGGGAATTTTTTTTTTTACCTTATCTTATGACCAAACCATTGTCATCTGCATGATTTGTCAACAGTACGTTAGATGGGAAAGAACTATTAAACACCTATGCAACATTTGCATTATACACCATATGAGACAAGACAAATAACAATTATATTGCACTTTTCGTCTGGGAGACTCAAAGCACTTGAGCTGCAGCCACAAGGGCACGCTCAGTAGGCAGTGGCAGTGTTAGGGAGTCTAGCCCAAGGACTTCTTACTGAATAGGTGCTGACTGAACAGGAAGCGCAGAGATTCTAACCCAGGTTGTCTGTGTCAGAGGCATACACTATCCAGCCACTTGAGGGTCCATCGCATTGAAGGAACTATAAGGCCCAGCGGAAAAAAACAGCTGCCTCACCCTGTTCACTTTCACAGCACTGCAGCTGCTTCGTCTTCTCCTCACCTTGCAAGTCATAGAGGACCTGACACATGCATGAACAGAGAGGCCACTTACTATCGCTAATCAGGATGAGTCCTTTGAGGGGAAGGAGGAGGTGGTAGTTTTAGATGATGATGAGGTGCGTTCCCCAACATTCACTGAAGTAGGATCCAACAGAGCAGTAGTCAGAGAGAAGAGCAGAACATTAAAGTCATGAGAGAGTCAATGAGGAGGGTGCCCAAAAGCAGGACCTTTTTCCATCCAGGTATTCTTTAATACCTTTGAATCTGACCAAGCCACAGTCATCTGCCACATATTTGCTTTCTATGTGAGACAACAAAGAACAGAAACAAGCTATGTACCGTGTGCATGTTTAAAGCCCTAGTTCAAGCTTGTGTTTTAATGCCTGTTGTGTAGTATACTGTATATCAAAGTTTGCAATGCAGATTCATTAGACCGAATAGTAGTTTGTGACCTGACCAAACTGTTCATCCCGTCCCATCATCACCCACAGCAGGTAGTCACGTAGGTACTCAGAAGGAGACAAGTTAGTTCACTGGGAACATAAACTTGACCTCTTCATTGTTGCTGTTATATTGTTTTTTATGTAACATTTTCTTCTCTTTTATATGTTTAGTTTGGTCTGTGGATGTTTTATATATCTAAATCAATTTTATTTTATAGATATAATATACATATTTGTGTTTGTTTAAAGGGTCATATTCGAGACAATAGCTGTACTCCTAGGTTTTTCCCATTAAATTCCTACTTGCTAACAGCAGATAACATGTAAGGTGCTTGCAAATAGATTGCAGTAGAATTGTTAATATGGGTGGGGGGTTCTTACATCTTTTGGTTGAAACTCCTGGAATAGTGCTACGTACACACATGCGACAACGATCGTTCGTTATGAACGACGAACGAACTTTTAATTGAAGAAAGAACGACCTAAGTAAAGTTAGTTGTAAAAGGTGTGTAACGATCTGATCGTTAAAACGAACGTTACATCACATAAAGCAACGCGCTTGCGCATAAAAATGTAAAGTTCAATGGAGAAATAGTGAAATGCGCATGTCAAGCCTAGTACGAACGATCGTTTCCAACGATGTACTACTTTTGCAAACGATCGTCGTTGGGAAAAATCCGCCAAGCTAGATCATTCGTTTTGAACGATCTAGCTCGTCCGTCGTTAGACTTCATGGTCGTTGGCTGCTTTTTTTCAAACGATTGTCGTTTGAAATGATCGGGGAACGATCGTTTCAAACGACTATAGTCGCATGTGTGTACGCACCTTAGGGATCATCAATGAGATGCAAATTCTTCTGAGTTGATGAAAATTTATGCAAATATATGCAGTTTGAAATGGACCAATCAATTTAAACCCACTTATCCTGGAGATCTTTTTCACAATATTGATAAAATAAATATTTAAACATCCCTTTTTAATTGATGTTTTAGAACTAGATTTGTGGTGTTCCTTTAGGCTACTTCCACACCAGGACGTTGCGTTTTAGGGGACGTTATGATCGCATAACGTGCCCCTAACGCAACGCCTGGTGGTGCTGGATGTGGACGTCAGAGTGAGCCGCATTGTGCAGCTCACTCTGGCATCCATGATGCGTACTCTTGGACGCATGCGGCATCACGTGGTCCCGCCCGGCCAATCGCCGCACAGAGCGGCCACTCCAGGAAGTAAACACTGCACGTCACACCGTGCAGTGAATATTAATTAGCCATGTGCCTGGCCGCTCTCCGCTCCTCCCCAACATTACTGAGCATGTGCAAGCAGTCTAACGCGGCTCAGCCGCGTATAAAGTACTGCATGCAGTACGTTGTCTTGTGGCGCAGCGTTACAATGTTTCGCTATAGTGACGGCGCGCCTGGTCACGCCAATGACGCGGCCGCGTACATAGCGGAAGTTTAGTATTTAAGCAGCGATCAGGAAGTAGTAAATATCCCTGAGGTAGCTTCTGGCGCAACCGGTAGGATCTGGATCCCCACGGCCCCATCTTTTTCCTCCCACAGGGTAAGCTCTACTCAGATGCCACATCATTTTCATCATCTCACAGGACGCTTCTACTATTTCTTTACCTCACGCTGGCATTTGCTTCATACACTCGATTTCCTCTGCATCTTCTCTCTTTCACTGTTAGTATCATTGGGCTTTGCTCTCTTTCACATGGCTGGTTCATCACCCTATTTCACCTCTGCATATACGCTCGTTGGTCACTTTTTTGAGTCCTGTTTGGACATTTAACTGCACCTTATTAAAAAATATTTTTGCACATATTTATTGCATATGCACTTATATGCTATGGAGTTCTTTATAGTGTACCATGAATATTCTCTATATTGTACCATTTACATTTCTTTTACTTGCATTTTGCACTTGCTCAGCCAGCCATCATGAATATCAAGTGTCTGTGTGTTTGATTCCCTGTTTTGTCGGTAGCACCAAGCTTTTTGCTAACAGTACATTTTCTGCCACTGACCTCAGTGGCAGGATCTTTCATCAGCATACTCTTACTCCTTGCTTGGAGTACCGACAATCCAGGGACTTATTTTCATTTTTTCTGAGTGGATTTAATATTATATTGTATTATCATACAGAGGATATATGGATGGTATGAGGCCTGGGGATCACTGTGTTTTTAATTGTTTTTAATCATGACGTTGTTTAAATAAAGGAACCTGTTCATTTTTTGCACTACTCTGGCTTGAATGTCACATTATTTAGTGACCTTTAGGGGACTACTCTTTCTCTTTTGGTTAAAAAATGTTTATAATGCCTTGGATCGTTGATCCTAGTCCCCATTGATAAATACATATTCCGCATAGGATATTGCTGTCAGTAAACTAAACTAGACAGTAACCTTGGGCTTATCTATTTAGAAAGCAGCGTTACAATGTAACGCAACGTGGGCACTGTGAACAGCCCATTGATTTTTCATTACTGTGCGGTGGGCTGCGTTACAGGCTGCACTAACGTGCGCCTGTAACGTCTCACTGTGAAAGCAGCCTTAAGGTCAAGAAACATACCTGGCAGCGATGTACAGCATGTAATGCTATCAGTCCCGTATTATTGCTGCTATCCCTTCTAAATAATCTTTACACAGCGCCCTGTGTGTGTATTTTTCTGTAACCACACAGTCATTTACTAAACAACACTGATAAAGGTTATGGTTTTATCACTTGTTACATAAATCAGTCTAATGAAAACACTGATAAAATATAATGTTTTGCGTGTTTCCTTGTGAAAATGTCATTCGCTTCCCTATTTCTCAGGTCTGAGTACGTTTCATATTCTTGTATGACAATTTACCTGCACAGGTTGAAAACATAAACCTGTATTCTGAAGTTACGAGACATACGATATCAGCTAGGCATGCCTTTCTTTATATAGTCAAAATGGTTACCTACAGAAAAGATTTGTGAACTTTCAAACTAAACTTCAGCCACACATGTAAATAAAGTTTAGGGGGAGAATACTGGTGCCTAAAATCCCCCCTCAGATTAGGGCCGGTGCAGTGTCTGGGGACAGGCACAAGTTGAGATGCCAGACTGTCTGCAGGCACCCTGCAGCTCACAGCACCATGCTTTCTTTCCTGGCTATAGTTGACTTTGGATGGAGCAGCAACATGTGTACAAAGCATGGAGCAGCTCTGGGGAACTTGACAGAGCACAGAGCCAGGTATGAGCACAACCCTGTTCCCCTGCTGTATGCTAGTAAAAAAGGAAGGTGGGACCGTGCAGAAGGATTCACTTCAGGGATGGTCATAGTTAGCTAACTTGGCTACGCTGGAACTACGCGTAGTTTTACGCAATTACGCCAAACTACAGCTTCGAAATCAAATATTCGCTTCGTATGCATTTCATAGACTACACGTTAAAATACGCAATTGCGCATAGTGCGAAGCGTAGTGTATGCAGATGCTTATGCCCATATGCAGAAAATGTTACGCATTAATTACTCTGTAAATGCTTATACCAGGAACTCTTCTATGCGTACATTCCCCTTTTCCAATGCGTACATTTGTAAGCATGCAATCGCAAATTCGTAAGCGTAGTTTTGAAACTTCACCTACGAACTACGATGCGTAGATGCGAACCACGATGCGTAAATTCGCACTGGCGTAGTTTCTGCTCATCCCTGCTTCACTTGCCCCTGTCTCTCTTTCCTCTTTATCTTTTTCTCCCACTCTCCTGTCTCATCATCTCTCTCACACCGTCCTCCCCCCTAAAAAAATAAAAAAAAATAACATTGTCTCATTCTAACTTCTAATATGTATCTGTATAGCACTGATATCGTCTGCAGCAGGGGCGCTCCTAGCGTGAGGCAATCCAGGCAACGGCTTGGAGCGGCAAGATGGGGGGGAGCACCGCCGCGGGGGGGGGGGAATCGCCGCTACTACACAGCTACAGTCAGTCACCGTCTGTGAAAACGTGGAGCCTGTGGCTTGTTTACATGAGGAATGTGCTCCGCCGCTGCTGCCGCCTCTATACACGCCCCCAGCGGCCCAGCCAATAGGCATAACGCTAGGCAGCTCCCAGTCCCACCCTTTTTCCTCCTCCTCTAGCCTGGCCGGCCCCCTCTTCATAGCAGCAGCAGCACGGGTACTCTGATTACCTCATGCGCGGCGCTGCCTCTAACTCCGCCCCCCGCAAGCGTGACTCGCCACCGCCGCCGGATGCCAATTGCCCTCCTGCTAAGCCCCCCCTGGCGCTGCTTGTGTACGCAGCATCCTGGTTCCCCCTGGCCCCTCAAACACCTGTGACCCAGCCAGGAGTCAGGCAAGCAAACGGCTTGGATTCTAGTGAGAGGTAAGCCGCATCCTTGCTAGCCTAGACTCACTGATGGCTGCCTGTCTTACGAAGTTGCAGCTCTGAGCCTCTGATCATCCTCTCTTACATGTAAAATACACAAAGCATAACAGACAGCATAAACATCTAGTTGCAGCAGCCAGCAGCAGCAGCTGATACAAGTCCTATTTATAAATCTGCAGTTTCTACTCCCTGATGAAAGCAGACATATACTGTTAACAGCCTGTGCTTTCAAATGAGCTTATCTGCCATGGCAGTCAGGTGACCCAGGGGACCAAATTGCACCTTGTGATAGACACAAATGATGGGGGCTAAACTCAAATACATACAGGGTGCATGGATTTCTTTTTCGATTTTGTTTCTTTCTGTCCTGTGCGTTCAGGTCCACTTTATCCTATTCAGAACCAGTTATAAAACCCCCTTAAAGGAGTTATCAGTAGAGATGAGCCGAAATTTTCGAAATTTCGAACTGCTTTAATTACGAATGCGAAATTTAACATTACGACCCAAATTCGTAATTTCGTAATTAATTTTCAAATCGTAATTTACAATTTCGTAATCGAAATTTCACTCCCGTAATGACGAATTTCGTGTCTCCAACCGAAATTTTACTTTTTCAGGTTTGTAAGGGTTTCTATCCCTCTAGATGCCTAAAATGAATAGCACAGCCAGCCCTCCTCCTCCTCCTCCTCCTCCTCCTCCTCCTCCCTCTCTCTCTCTCCAGAGATCTGTAGTATTTCAAAACCATACTCACATTCATGACATGTCCAGGGATCAAACCCAGGCCAACCACATGGAAGACAGCTATGCTCACCACCATACCACCAAACACACACTAAATAGACTGCTAACCTAAATCTTACTTGTAGACAGTCATATGAGACACATGCTGGGTGCAGGGCTTTGTGATTGGACCATGGACCATGCGATAGAGTGAGGTGCAAAAATGAAATCATGCCTAGCAGAGGATGGTTTCACAATGCTAAATGCTAGGCTGGCTGTGGTGCAATTGGTTAGTGCGTCTGGCTGGCAACAGCAAGGTTACAGGTTCGATTCCATCCAGGCATGTCTTTTCCTTTTGAGTTCAACAGTTGTCCAAACACCGAGCACAAAGTTTTGCATGCGTAAAGTTTTACGCACGCAAAATACCCCATGGGGTTCAATGGCGCAGCGCGCGCACGCAAAAGGAAAAGACATGCCTGGATGGAATCAAACCTGTAACCTTGCTGTTACCAGCCAGACACACTAACCAATTGCACCACAGCCAGGCTAGCTGTGACCTAACTCTACATGGCTATCTGGGGCTCTGTTGGCTCTGTTTGGACAACTGTTGAACGCAAAAGGAAAAGACATGCCTGGATGGAATCGAACCTGTAACCTTGCTGTTACCAGCCAGACACACTAACCAATTGCACCACAGCCAGGCTAGCTGTGACCTAACTCTACATGGCTATCTGGGGCTCTGTTGGCTCTGTTTGGACAACTGTTGAACGCAAAAGGAAAAGACATGCCTGGATGGAATTGAACCTGTAACCTTGCTGTTACCAGCCAGACACACTAACCAATTGCACCACAGCCAGCCTAGCATTTAGCACTGTGAAACCATCCTCTGCTAGGCATGATATCATTTTTGCACCTCACTCTATCGCATGGTCCAATCACAAAGCCCTGCACCCAGCATGTGTCTCATATGACTGTCTACAAGTAAGATTTAGGTTAGCAGTCTATTTAGTGTGTGTTTGGTGGTATGGTGGTGAGCATAGCTGTCTTCCATGTGGTTGGCCTGGGTTTGATCCCTGGACATGTCATGAATGTGAGTATGGTTTTGAAATACTACAAATCTCTGGAGAGAGAGAGAGAGAGAGAGAGAGAGAGAGAGAGAGAGAGAGAGAGAGAGAGAGAGAGAGAGAGAGAGAGAGAGAGAGAGAGAGAGAGAGAGAGAGGGGGAGGGAGGAGGGTTGGTTGGTTATTCATTTTAGGCATCTAGAGGGATAGAAACCTTTGCAAACTTTAAAATACTAAATTTCGTAATCGTAATTACGAAAATTTGCGTAATTTGCGAAAATTACGAAATTTCGATTACTGCTAAAATCGTAATTGTAGTAATTTCGCGAAATTTCGGAAATTCGTAATTAGGTCATTACGCTCATCCCTAGTTATCAGGCTTCTAGATGTAAAATAAGGGCTACTTACCCGGGGGCTTCATCCAGCCCCAAGCTCCCAGCATGTTCCTCGCCGCAGCTCTGCCCGCAGCCGTTCGCCTCCTCTGTTTCCCAGTCCGCGGTGATGTCAGGCCGACCTGGAGGTTGGCCTGTACTGCGCTTGTGCGAGCGGCGCTGTCAATCACCGCCACGTGGACCGGAGCGGACTGCGCAGGTGGTAGTAGTTCTGCGCCTGCGCAGTATGCTCCGGTCCACGTATCGGTGATTGACAGCGCCGCTCACGCAGGCGCAGTACACGTCATCACCGCTGACCAGGAAACAGAGGAGGCGAACGGCTGCATGCAGAGCTGCGGCGAGGAACATGCTGGGAGCTTGGGGCTGGATGAAGCCCCGAGTAAGTAGCCCTTATATTACATCTAGAAGCCTGATAACTCCTTTAAAATGTGGAACTTTATCAATACAACGTATAGAATTAGTGTGTGTCTGTATATATGGTGGGGTGGGGGGCGGTAATGAAGGTTGGCGTCGTGGGGCGGGGGGCACCACAGGGGGGGGGGGGGGTCACAGGTTTTCTCGCCTGGAGTGACAAATTGGCTAGAGGCGCCCCTGGTCTGCAGTACATTACAAAGTAGTGGCTGATATTTCTGCACATGCACAAGCTGTCGACAAGCGGTTTTTCAGGAGTCCTAGCACTGTAACAGGCAGGTGGAAGAGGACAGGGGAAGTCTCTCTAGGATCCAGAGGATTCCCCCCCCCCCCGAGATGAGTACCCTGTTTGGGCACTTTTTTCCCCTACAGGTACACTTAAGCCTGGTACACACCTTCAATTTTGATTGGCCAAATACTGACCAATTTTATCACCTCCATGTAGTATGAAAGTTTACCTACACAATCTGCTCATAATGTTCAAAGTCTGCTGACCCTCAGACAACAGGAGGTGGTAATATTAGCCAATCATTGGCCAATAAAATTTGAAGGTGTGTACAAGGCTTAAAGAGAACCAGAGACAGCTGTAAGTAAAGATTTTATACTCACCTGGAGCTTCCTCCAGCTCCATAAGCACGTGTGAGTCCCTCGCCATCCTGCTGCGGTTTGCCGTTCACCCACAATCAGCCCCAGTAACTGGTTCAGCCACGTCAGTCGGGGCTCTTCTGTGCATGCGCATATGCAGAAGACCCCAACTGATGCAACTGAACCAGTTACCAGGGCTGATTGCGGCTGAACAGCAGACCACGGGAAGATGGTGAGGGACTCACACGTGCTTATAGAGCTGGAGGAAGCTTCAGGTGAGTATAAAATCTTTACGTACAGCCGTCTCTGTTACACTTTAAGGTAGGACAAGAGTTGCTCATTTTTGTACAACAGAAGATATTGGCAGCGCTTCCAAATGCACTCTACACCCGAGTTGACCCACTGCATAGATATGCAGAGCCCAAAACACGGGCAGATTATACAACATGCATTCAAAGGGAAGGGACACAGGCGGGGAGCCGTGCTATACAGTAGGCGGGGGAGCGGCGGTGAGTGGCAGCATGAGGTAAATAACAGGCTAGCAACAATCTGCGTGTCGCTAGCCTGAAGCTTTTTATAATGGGGACAGCAAAGCCCATGGGGGGTCTGGAGGCACACTGAAAGGACACAGAGGCAGGTCATTGTATACAGAACGTGCCTCTGTGTCCTAATATGATTTCACAAACCCACATCGGGATCTCTTTAAATATGCACCTTAAATACAAATCAGATGCAAAACTGTGCTCTAAACCCTAATCTAAATAAATTAAATGCAAACTCATACACATGGATGCAGCTAGCCATAAGTCAGAAGATATTGGTAGCGCTTCTAAATACAGGCTGCACCTGAGTTGACCAGCTTGCATTAGATAGGATACTTCCGGTGCAACGCTCTACAGCGCAGGCAATGTGAACTCCCCCATAGACTTTCATTGCCCCAGCAGTAGGTTGTGCAAAAATGACGCACTGCACCAGTGTGAAAGGACCCTCAGAGGTGAAGTGGTTAAACTAAAATGATTTATTGTATTTCACTGAGATGAAATAAAATCTACTTCCCTCATGTTATCCTGTATATGTCGTGCTATGCTTGAAGAATATATGGAATGCATACATTTATAACTGCAAATCACATTCTCTTGTATTGAGAAACAAACTTTGAACTTCCTTGTGCTGATGTATAAATGGTCACCACTGGCCGTCTCCAGTCTCATACTCCGAGCGACCACAAAGATGGGGAATATTTGGATGTTAATCCTAAGCACTTATGCTTGTACAGCTGTGTCTGGATGGGAGTATGTAGGTGGAACACTGTCATTCCGCCCATTACAGACTACTCTTGAAGGCATTTATACGGTAGGATATGAAGTTTGGTGGGTTAAAGGATACCTGTGCATTAAGATCTTAGTCCTCAATCAACCATGCAAACACAATGGGCTTGATTCACTAAGACAAATAGCATGCCTTATCAAAGCTAGCAAGCCTTATCAACGTTAACACACCTTATCAGAGTAGCACTGCGAACTTATGCCTGGTAATTGGCAATGACGAGAGCTCTACATGTCCTGCCCTGAGCCCCTGCGGGTTCGTATCGCTCGCTAAGGCATGCTAACTTTGATAAGGCGTGCTATTTGTCTTAGTGAATCAAGCCTATTGTATTACTGATTTTATTTCTACAAGGAGATATTACAAGACAACAGCTACCTCTAGTTTACATGCATCAGACCCTGCCTAAGTTGCAGTCTTGTGGGTAGGATCGTAACTGAATAATAACTTAATGAAAAAAATAGTTTATATTTTACAATATTAGTTTATCAATTATTTAAAAATTGTTTACACATGTAAAATCTTACCTCACCCTGATTTGCAGTGATTATCAGTGATGCCAGCATTTCCTGCTGGCAAGGTGCATTATCGTGGGATGTTTTTTCCCCCACTCTGTTGTGGTGAGCAGAAAAGCAAGCTGATCTCCCCGAGTGCTCTGGAGCAGAAGGCTATGTGACACCATAGCTTAGGCTAAATATCACTACATTGTAACTGTGTTCATTGTAAAGGGCAGGTGTGATGACATGAAAAAAGCATAATACAGTGTGTGGCTTATTTTAGATTCAGGGTCAGAATCAGGTCCCTTGCACACTAAATGCAATTCCGATTTTTTTATATGATCCCATTTTTTATTCCGATTAAAAAAAAGTACTGCATGCTGCTACGATTTTTAATTGGAATCAAAAATCAGATCCAGATCGTATAAAAAAAAAATCGGAATCGCATGTAGTGTGCAAGAGGCCTCAAGTGCGTTGTTAGGTGGTGGGATCCATGGCTTGATGTCAGGGTAAGAAGTGCACATCCTGGTGCCCCGGATCTCACACAGTGCTGGCGCCCATTACCATGGCACTGGCACCGCTTTCTGTTGGCTGCCCAGTGCCTGGCCACTGGCGGCGGCAGCTCTGCCCCATCTCAGCTTTCATGGTTCATTACCATGGTGCCGGTGCCGCTCTCTGTAGGCTGGGGAGGACTGGGACCTTTTGGCCTGGGGGGAAAACACAACCTAGAAGCCCTTTCATGGCAACTTCAGCCCAAATGCATACTTCAGCTCAAATGCATATCTTTCTTTTGTGCAAATGTTTATAGTGTACAGCAGCAGTACATTCAGCAGTAAGCAGTGGCGTAACTAAGGAGCTTGGGGCCCCGGTTCAAGTTTTACATGGGGCCCCATGCACTCTATTGATATGGAGCCCCAAAACCTACCAAGGACAGCTGCAGTGTCAGAGAGGTGTATTTAGGGTGAGGAAACAGTTAAAGATTACCACTATGCAATCACATATACTGTATAGGTATTCGTTACCAACATAGCACCAATACAAAGCTAATGAATTGGTTGAAGGAGGGCCCCTAATGGGCCCCTCTGGTCCAGGGGCCCAGTGCGGTCACAACCTCTACATCCATTATTGCTACGCCTCTGGTAGTAGGAAGGTTAATTTTAGTTGTAGTGGCAGTAAGGTTAGTGTTAGGTGTATCGGTAGTAGGAGGATTAGAGTTAGATGTAGCCGTAGTAGGAAGGTTAGTGCAAGGTGTAGGAGTAGGAAGGTTAATGTTAGGTGTAGTAGCAATGAGGTTATTGTTAGGTGTAGTGGTATGGGCAGCACGGTGGCGTATGGGCAGCACGGTGGCGTAGTGGTTAGCTCTCTTGCCTTGCAGCACTGGGTCCCTGGTTCGAATCCCAGCCAGGGCACTATCTGCAAAGAGTTTGTATGTTCTCTCCGTGTCTGCGTGGGTTTCCTCCGGGCACTCCGGTTTCCTCCCACATTCCAAAAACATACAGATAAGTTAATTGGCTCCCCCTAAAAAAAAAAAAATTGGCCCTAGACTTACACTACACTACTTACACTACATAATATAGACATATGGCAATGGTAGGGATTAGATTGTGAGCTCCTTTGAGGGACAGTTAGTGACAAGGTATATATACACACTGTACAGCGCTGCGTAATATGTCGGCGCTATATAAATAATAATAATAATAATAATAGTGGTAGTAGGAAGGCTAGTGATAGGTGTAGCGGTGGTGAGTTTGTGTTAGGTGTAGTCTAAGGCAAATGCAGGGGGGAGATTACAGCTGCCCAGAAAACCTTCTGCGACATTTTAGGGGCACCCGGTGCGACGGCTAAACTTTGCGCGTGATCAATAAAAGTGTTGGACGTACTAACTGCTTAGCACCCTAGTTAAGCATGCCCAAAGCTTTTAGGCGTGCTAACCGAGTTAGCACCCTATTGTGAATCGAGCCCCTTGTATTCAAAACAGATGAAAACTGTGCACTAAATCCTAAATTCAGATTAAAACAGAATGGAAACTGAAATAGCACATGGATGCAGCTAGCCATAAGTAAACTTACATCTCCATACAGCGGGAGGAGGTGGCAGCGCTTCTCAAGGCAGACTGCATCTGATTGACTAGCTATATGGATGTGCAGAGCCTAAATATAGGCAGGTTACACAACTTGCATTCAAAACAGATGCAACAAATTAAGGATGTTGGCTTCCAAAAACAGTTTGCGTGCAGTGTTCCATACTAGACTCTTCCACCGCGTTGAGGTAGCCTCAAGGAAGAGACCCTAACCTCTAATTAACAAAAAACATAGTGTGAACCTGGAGGCAGCTGGCCATAAAATGATTTACACATTTTTTGGGAAACACACACACAGACACACACAAACACACACACACACACACAGACTTACACACAAATACACACTGACCCACACACACAAACACACACAGACAATCACACACAGACTCATACACAGAAACACACACAAACTCACACACAGAAACACACACAAACTCACACACAAATACACCCAGACTCTTACACACACACACAGTACACACACACAGTACACACACACACACACACACACACACAAATACACCCAGACTCTTACACACACACACAGTACACACACACAGTACACACACACACACACACACTAATACCTTATCCTCCTTTCATTTTCGGCCTCTTTTGCTTGGTAGGAGAACTCTGGTGCATCCAGGGCCCTTCTGGAAAGGTCTCTACACGCCAAGCAGTGCCCTGTGTACTTCCAGGAGCATATTCAGGGAAGGCATTGGTAACTTACAAGAGATAGGAGGAGCAGGGGAGGAGCAGGAGCAAATGATCTAGACTTCAACAGCACCACATGGAACAGCTGTAGGTATAGAATGCTCACTGTGGGGGTGGGGCTTAAGCCAGATAATTGAGCGGCCACAGAACTGGAAACAAGCGCCAGACAGCAGCTGTAATGACAAGAGCTCCCCCATCCACTCTGATTAAATGTGCAGGTGGCGGCCTGGGGGGAAATCTCCCCCTTTCCCTCTGGGCCAATCCGCAACTGTCTGTAAGCTTCCCAGTGCCTGGCCTAGGGCCCCGGCAGTTCCAACCCCTGTCCCTGTACATACCCTGGACGTGCAGGAAAAAAACTCTTCCAGAGGTAACATAAACAGACTGTTAGAATAAATCTGCAACTCTCCAATGGCTCCAAAAAGCCTCCACTTTTATTTATAAGCAAAACAGGACAGACAAAATGGCTGAAGCGTTTCAGACAATTATGTGCCCTTACTCATAGCCTACGCAGGTATGAACAAACAAGGTATATGTACACAAGTAAAAACTCCTCCCACAGGAAGTGAGCCCATCCCTAAACGGGAAAGGGGAAGATGTTAACATACCAGACAGAAGAATTTGTGAGGAAGGAGGGAAGAAAGATAAATACAATCATAAAAATCAATACATCATGTTCAAATCCCAGCGCACATTTAAACTATCGGGCATACGGGTACCATGTGGAATATCCAAGCCACTTCACAGACAAGCAATTTGTGATTGTGATACAAATCCCCCCCCCCCACACACACACACATTTGACAATTAATCTTCTCCATACCCTTGAACGTGAAAGATCACATCTCTCCTCCATGTGTGAAAAAGAAATGTTTGGAGACATTCTCTGTGGTTGTTGCTGGTTGTAAGCGATCTTCTGTAGTGCTTGGATATTTTGACCCTCAGGAGCCTACTTGTGCAGCCCACGTCCTGCACTCGACATGGCGTGCAGGACACAACAAAAACAACGTATTTAGAATTACTTTTATTCAAATGGTAAGACGTACTTCCCATGACATGTACAGCACAATATCGGCACGTCGAGGCCCCACATCTGTAAGATCTCGCAGTGGTGAACTGAATAATAATTTTTCTTATATTATTATATTCTCTACTTAAATTGGCGACAAATATGGGCAGTGGCGTAGCAATAGGGGATGCAAAGGTTGCGACCGCACCGGGGCCCTTGGGCTAGACGGGCCCACTAGGGATCCACCTTCATCCATCTTAATAGATTTTTATTGGGGCTATGCTGATAATTAAAACCTCTATTTGTGCATTGAATAGTGGTAATCCTGAAAGGGAACCTTAACTTAGAGGGATATGGATGTTTCCTTTTAAACAATACTAGTTGCCTGACTATCCTGCTGATCTTTGCCTGCAATAGTGGATGAATCTAGTGGATGAATCACACACCTGAAACAAGCATGCAGCTAATCCAGTCTGACTTCAGTCAGAGCACCTGATCTGCATGCCTGTTGAGGGGCTGTGGCTAAAAGTATTAGAGACACAGGATCAGCAGGAGAGTCAAGCAACTGGTATTATTTTAAAAGGAAAAATGTATATCCTGTTCAGTTTAGGTTCCCTTTAACAAGCTGTTTTCTTACTCTGATTACACCTCACTGACACTGCAGCTGTCCTTGGTAGGTTTTGGGGCTCTATATCAATAAAGTGCTTGGGGCCCAATTTAAAACTCCCAATGGGGCCCCAAGCTCCTTAGTTACACCACTGAATACGGGAGCATATGAGGTGACGTATTGCTGTATTCCCTGACGTAACAGATGTTGGTCATATTCCTTGCTCAAGTAAACATCAACTTAAGATAACCCCTCCATGACAACTTCTGATCCAAAATGGCGAATTCTCGATGCAAGGATTGCTCTGTGGAGCAACATTTAATTCTTGGACAAGGGAGGGTCAATAATTGTTCTTGGGAGAAAAGATTATTGTTCAGAGACCCTTGGGCAACTTAATAATAAGGATCCCTATTTGGTATTTTCCAGTGACCCTACAGCGACTTTCAGGGATTTGCTTGAGGATCTCCTCTCCATTGGAGAGGCTGTGGGAGTTCTCTCATATATGGCAAACTTTTTGAAGGTTCGTGATTCATTTTTTCTGGTTTTTCACTATTTGCCTAAGACGCATAATAGGGTGGCCCTCCGGTTCCCAGAGTGGATGCTTACTAGAGCGAGACATATTGCCCACTCTAAAGATTTGACCAGCATGTAGAAAAAAATTATAAAAAATTCACTCCTGATACTGTTCTCTGATGACAAAGTGCATCAGGTGTTGGAGGGCGGTTGCAGGTATGCCTCCAGACAGGGGCCTTCTCTTGGTTCCATGCTGTCACCTAGTCTCTTGGTTCCATGCTGTCATCTAATCTCTTTTTTTCTTCACATCAGATATGTCTGACTTGGCTTGCCACATTGGGGCCTTATAGATGTGGGGCCTCGATGTGCCGCTATTGTGCTGTACACGACATGGGAAGACCAAGTACGTCTTAAAGTTTGAAAAAAAGTTTTCCTATATGACAGTATGTTAACTGTAATTCTCAATATGTTGTTTGTGTCTCCTGCACGTCATGTCGAGTGTAGTACAAGGGCTACACAACTAGGCCCCTGCGGGTCTGAATTTCCGAGCACTACAGAAGATCGCTTAAAACCACCAGCGACAATATGTCGAACGTCTCCAAACATTTTTTTTCACACATGAATGAGACATGCAATCTTTCATGATTAACCTCCCTAGCGTTCTGGACGAGCTGAGCTCGTCAAGAGACGCTAGAGGGCACTGCTCAGGCCCCGCTGGGCTGATTTTGATAATCTTTTTTTTCAAACATGCAGCTAGCACTTTGCTAGCTGCGTGTTTGCCCCGATCGCTGCCGCTTGCCACCGATCCGCCGCTACCGGACGCGAAAGAGGCCCCCCTCCACAGACCCCGTGCGCAGCCTGGCCGATCGCCGCCAGGCTGCGCTTTGGGGTGGATCGGGAGTCCCAGTGACCTTACGACGTCGATGACGTCACTCCGGTCTTCGCCATGGCGACGGGGGAAGCCCTAAAGGAAATCCCGTTTAGGTGTGGAGAGAATTACACATCAAATTTATGGGGGGCGATTTACGCATATTAGAAATTGCTTGTTTGTGAAACGGCTTCCATTTTCTGCTTAGGTACCCATCTGCTCGATGGTTTAAATGCACCTTGGAATTTGAACCTGATCTATTGATTTTTTTTATTGTATTTATCTTCTCCCCCCCCAACAGATTTTTTGTCTGGAATATTGACATCTTCCTCTTTGTTTTTTAGGGATGGGCTCACTTCCTGTAGGAGTTTTTTTTAACACAAAGCAGGTGTTTTTGGCACATGGCAGTGCGGAACAACCAAACTAGGTGCCGCCATCAGAGGTGTAGCTAGGGTTTTCAGCACCTGGGGACATAGACAGTTTTTGCGCCCCCCCTACTTGGACAAAATGTGTGTGGCCATGCAGCATAATGGGGACATGGTCATGGGTGGAGACAAATTTACAAATGCTGTTTAGATAGCCAGATGTACCCCCATCCCCCCAAAATATAGCGATATGTGCCCCCTTCCCCCCATTTAGATAGCCAAATGTGCCCCCTTCCCTTGTTCAGATAGCCAGATGTGCCCCCCTTTAAATTTCCAGATGCACCCCCATCCCCCATTTAAAAAGCCAGGTGTGCCCCCTATAGATAGCCATGTGTGCCCCCCTATAGATAGCCAGGTGTGCCCAGCTTTTTCTACTGCTGCTAATGCTTCTGTACTCCTCTACAGAGGGAGGCAGAGAAGCAGAGGCACCTTGGGCACTCCCACGTGCCTATCATGCATGTGGGGTGTGACAGCTCTGCTGAGCCCCCTTACAGTGCTGCGCCCGGGGACATGTGTCCCCCCTTGCCTACCCATAGCTACGCCTCTGGCCGCCATAGCAGTAATGTTATACTGCGCGAGCCGCATAAGGGTAATATAAACGCGTTGTCTTTGTGCAATTGAGAATACAAATCTAAACTAATTGTGTGGCATCTTACTGATGGTAAGACCTATACTTAATGTCATCTTAACCTGGTTTTGAATATGTTATGTTTTAGTTCTTGCACTTATTTAATTATCCCTTTACCCAACTGTGTTTTGGGTGGAAACTCGGGCCCACTGCCTTTGAGTTATACTGTTACATTACAGTTGACCCCACCCACATACTGTCATGGCCACACCCATCTTCCATCTCAGAGTACCCGGATCTTTCAGGATCTTAGCAATGCCCATGGTCAGAGTTGAAGAGATGGGATGGGAGTTGTTCTACCTATAAGGGCCTAGCATTTAAATCCAGTCCTTACCTCATTGGTCCCTTTTTTCAAAAATAAATAACTTCAATGTTTTCTAGGTTGAATTTAAATACAAAGTTGCTGCTGCTGATGGATATCCAGGCAATGTTTATATGTGGTGCTTTGATTACTGCTCCATGTATTGGGAATATGACCATGGTATTACACCACTGGATAACAGCACTTGGTATGCTTGGCAAAAAAATTCCTGGTTTCAATCAGAGGGATTCCTCCTTGTAGAATTTTACACAGACACATATTTTCATTTTGGGTAAGTTATACCTGATAAATTTTATTCTGTTTTCTTAGTTTTCTAAAACATGTATATATTGGCTAAAATTGTACATAAGCAAACATCCTAATTTCTCCAAACAGCGGCCTTTAACCACTTCTGAATCTCTGCATATCTACACCCCTTTAAACTTCACTTGCGGATCGGGGTGTAGATATGCACATCTAATGTGTACTGTTCACAGTGCACAGGAATAAAGTGTGGGGACATCTAGTGGCCAAATGTCAAAATACACCTACATAACCTGTAGTAGGGAAGTTGTTCTAAAAAAAACATAATCAATAGTAGTGATAACCGAAAACAATACCACTGTCAGTATTCATGCTTGTCACCTGTCACCTCGTATTAAAAAAGCCCAAACATTACATGCAGAATTAATCATGCTGAAGAATCATCTTCACTACAGTGGTCCTTTAAATATATACTATAATTAAATAATATTATGTAAGAAATCATGTTTTGGTTTATATTTTAAGTACGTAAACAAATTTATACCAAACACTCTTCACCAATCTTCACTATTAAAAAAGAATCAGAAATGTCCAACCACAGTTCTGTATTCATAGTCAACTCCAATTCAAGTGTTCAAAAAGTTGCAATAGATGGTCTATTGAACGGAATACTTCAGTCATCTTTAAATTTGCTCTGTGTGTGAACACCATTAACATAGCTTCTCTGCTCATAATTGATTCAGAGACAATGTTTGTACTTATTCAGTTTTTGGTTAATTAATTGCTTGTCTAAAGCTGTGTAATGTCTCCAAAATGTCTAAGAAAACCTGATAAACAGTATTTATTTTAAAGGGAGTCTGAAGTGAAAAAATAAAAAAAGCTGATACTAACCTAAGGAGGGGGAAGGCCCTGGGTCCTATAGAGCCTTCCTGTTCCTCTCCTGGTTTTGTCGTTCCTGTGCTGGCTCCCCCGATAGCAGTCTCCAACCGATGGGTCAGAGACTGCCCTCTGCCTCTGCAGGGGGAGCTTCACAATGTCTTCAAGAGCCCGAGTGCTCCCGAAGTTGGGGCGCTCCATACTGCGCATGCGTGAGTGAGCACTCGGTCTCCCAAAAACTTCCGAAGCTTCCCCCGCAGCAGCAGAGAGTAGTCTTCGACCCATCAGTTGGAGACTGCTAACATGAGTGCCAGTGCAGAAATGACAAAACCAGGAGAGGAACGGGAAGGCTCTATAGGACCCAGAGCCTTCCATTTCCTTAGGTAAGTATCTTGTTTTTTATTTTTTTCACTTCAGACACACTTTAATGACAGACTCACTTTAATGAATAACTTTGACCCTAGTTTGTACATAATAGTAAAATTGAATCTAGACACAAACAAGACCCGCAAAGCCTGACAGGGATAGAGTTTCTTGGCACTCTCAGTATAGTCAAGATTTGTATGGGCAGTAAATACAGTAATGAGATACAAAGGTCCCGTCAGCCAGTGTCTCTATTATTCAAAGGCCCACTTCACCCCTAGAAGTTCACTGTTAACAATATCATACATTTTCTCTGAAGGTTACCAAAGTACATAGAGAAAACTGCCCCACACCAAGCTCAGAAGCATCAACCTCAATGATAAAGGAACATTTGACATCAGGGTGAATAAAAGCGGGCGCTGAACAAAAGGCTTCCTTCAGATCCCTGAAGTCCTGAGAAGCTTGAATTGTATCAGCAGTTGCTTTTTTTTGAGAGATCCAAAAAACCTTGTGGAAAATCCCTTAATAAGGTTTTTTTGTAGTAATTGTCGAACCCCCTAAATCATAAAAACTTCAGGTCCTGAGACTGCGGCCAGTCAAGGACTGCAGATAACTTGGCTGCAGACTTTGAGATCACTTAACCCAAATAGGACACTTGCTGGACTTCAAAAATACATTTTTTGGGTTTGGCATAGAGCGGATTCCCCCCTTTAATCGCTGCAGCACAGCCTTCACTTGCAGACGATGCTCATAGATAGAGGATGAATACACCAAAATGTCATCAAGCTAAATTACCATGAACTTGCTGTCGAAATCTCTAAAAACATCATTAACAAATTTCTAGAATACAGCTAGAGCATTGCATAAACCAAAAGGCATGACCAGATATTCATAATGACCGTCTTGTGTGTTAAACACAGTTTTCCACTTATATCCCCTTGTTCTATGCAAATTAGATCATATGCTCCCCTCAAATCAAGTTTGAAAAATACTCGAGCCCCTAAAACCCGACTAAATAGATCTTCAATCAGAGGAAGGAGATAATTTTTATTGTTATTTTGTTTAACCCCCTGTAGTCAATGCAAGGCCTACGAGTCGACCACTATCTTTTTTTTCAGCAAAGTAAAACCCTGCCCCAGCTGGGGACGTGGATAGTCTGATAAAGCCCTTGGTTAAATTCTCTTTTATGCAATCACTTTATGGCCTGTTTTTTTTTCTCCTTGGGGGGGGGGGGGATTCCTAATCTTTTGGGCTGCTTCAGTAGCGTTATCATGGCCTGAATACAACACATTCTGCCACTAAGATTAGGGCAGGGTGGCCTTGTGGCACATTGAAGACCCAAGCTTATGGATCTCCTTGAATTAAGGAGACAAAGGGCTTGATTCACAAAAGAGTGCTAACTGTTAGCACGGCCTTTTTTGCGTGAATTTTTGCATTTTCGCAAACGCGTTATCGAAAACGATATCGGTTTCGCGGTAAAATTCGCATTTGCACGCAAAAACGTTATCGGTTCGCGCGAAAATTTGCGATCGCGCGCAATGCGAAAATTCACGCGAAAACGGCCGTGCTAACAAGTTAGCACTCTTTTGTGAATCAAGCCCAATGAATGCTACCTGTTGGGTTTCAGTCCCAGAAGCTTTAGGTCTCCCATAAAAGTACATGAGGTAAGCGTTCATGAAATTAGTGAACTTTGAACGATTACCAGTGAATTTTACAGGCAGGGGTAATTTAGGTTCAGCAGCTAGAGCCATATGAGGAGTTACTACTGGACCAGCATTAGGTGGATGATCAGGCATATTAACAGTAGAATGATTGACTTGTGTGGCATCCCCTTCAGTCACAGCTTTGGTCAGCTGATCAATTTTCTGCTGCATATCTTCCAAATTCTTTTTTAGGCCTGTGATAATGTAAGATATGGGGGATTTCCTGCCTTCAATATCAGTATCTACGTCACAATCTCCTGCACACCCTTTAGCCAGTGTGATGCATCCCCGCTCAATCGAGGGATGATCAGTGTTTTGTCCCAACGGTCAGTTACACCCAAGCCTTTTAAGTGTGCAAGATATAGACACTGATGAAACAGAAGGCAGAAGTACCACCAAACCAAACCAGACAACACAGACAACGATAAAGACAGTCCAGGGTCATACACTGAGAGATAATCTACAAAACCAGGGGATATCAGAAAAGTGGCAAATCAAGGCACGGTTTCAGTCCAGGCAGCCACTCACAAGAGTAGTAATGTCCAGGCAAATGATCAGTCCAGGCAGCAATTCAAAGAGTAGTCTGAGTCCAAACAAAAGTATCACAACAGTAGATCAATCAGATTTAGCGCACCAAACAGCTAGAGAAGCTAACAATATCATGGATAGTTAAATCTGAGTACAGGCAAACTTTTATATCAGCACTCACCAATCAGTGGCTGGCCACACACCGTATCCACGAATCAGATGCCCAGTCTTACTTCCTGGTATGCTCTTACAGCAGGCAGTACGCAATGTACGCTGGCTCCTGAGTGCATTGGTAGAGCACATTACTCTATGCACTCGTCTCCTGGAGCTGTCAGAATGCACAGGTGCACACACTCTGGCAGAGACGTCAAGACTGATGTCACAGATCAGCTGCTAGATGTGCAACTCTGTCTGCCACCAGAAGCCACAGAATCACAGCGGGCCCGGGAAACAGGTGAGTTCATGACAGCATTTTGATTATCAGTGTAAGAGCACTCCCTCATTCCTTCTGTGGTGCAATGTGATTTTTATCCAAGCAAAAATGTAGCGCATGCTGCCTTTTTCCTAGGTTTGCGTTAAATTAATTGGAACACAAGAAAATCACAAAATAAATGTGGCACTAGGTGATTTTCTTGCGATTTCCCTATATGATATTAAATCCATCCACCCATCACTGGTGAAAGGTGGAAATCGAAACTGCATTAAAGCGCATTTGCAATCATGATTTGCTGTGAAAAAAGGGCTGTTATTCTTCACTTCTTTTTTGGTAGTTATTAACTGAACCAGGGACAGTGGAGTTCTAATAACACACAGCTAGCATTCCTTTGTCTGGTGGAAGTCAGAAATAAACTCAAGACATTTTGGAGACTGTACACACATCCAACTGTGAGACTAATGTAGCTAAACTGTTCGCTAAAGGAAGTGAATTAGTAGTATTAAAAAAAATAGTATTATAAAAATGTACCAAATAGAAAAGAAGAAATAACATCACAAGTTTAATAAAACTAAAAAGGTGTCCTGAAATATCTGTATAATTTATCTCTGCTCCCATTTACAGCACAAATGAATACACTTGTGGACTTCATTATTGTTATTATTGGGCGCTTCCAGCTTTTGTGGATTTGGGAAAGAGATCTGACAATAACAGACTAAATAATCCCCCTGTGACTACTTCGATACCAGTTATAAGGTGATGTATACCACCACATTGACCAGTTTTTACTGTAGCAGACATGCAATTAGAGTAAAGCTCAACACACACCATACAATCTTGGTTGTACAGATTTACCAAATCTATGTAGTATAAGGTCCATTAGATTGAAAATACCTTTAATGATTGATTGGATAAGCTCTTATACTACATGAAAGTGATAAGATTGAACAACCAAGATTGTATGGTGTGTGTTGAGCCTTAGGCTAAGTTCACGGTGGACATCATGTTGCCTGTAAAAGCCGTAACAGAACGGGAAATCGCACTGCACTTGCCTTGCACACAGCCAATGAGAAGTATGCTTCATTATCACTATTAGCGCATGTGTTTTATGGTAACGCACTGCATGCAGTGCGTTGGGGTGTGGCGCGCTGTTGGACTGCACTCAGGGGCATAGGGGGGAGCATCCCCTGTGGCTGCGGGGGGCCAAGAGGTGTGGGGGGGACAACTACTAACCTTCCCTTTCTCTGACACTCCAGATCATTGTTTTTGTGACTACACATGTTATGGGTATGATGATCCTGATTGACATACATCTTTTATGGCCCTTGTATGATAAACTCCCATGTTGTGTGGATCACCAAGGGAGACAAGGGAAGGGTTGTGAACATTAAGGGGCCCCATCAATGTTTTGCTGGGGGCCCTGGCTGCACCGATGAAAAGCATTAGGATAAAATGGGGGCCTGGGCAAAATAGCGCTTTGTGTTCAATGCTGATGGTCACCTGGCTTTTTTATTTAGATTTGGAGGGGGCTAAAATCCACCAGGCCCCACCAAGCCCCTAGACTCCCTCTAGGACCTAGGCAGCTGCCTAGGTTTGCCTTGTGAATGTAGCCTATGTAGCACTCAGTCACATACATATACAAATCTCACCCTTACCTTTCATTTCTTTACCTTCACGCTCTCTATGTCTACTCTCACCACTTGCAGTCATTTATTGTGTTTTATGGCCCAGCATCTCCCTTTATAGAACACTTTTCAGCATGGCTTCTCTAGTTCCACTCCATCAATAAACCCTCTATCATTATGATCAACGTCAGTTTCCCCATAGACACTAACGACCCTGCTTCCACTACATTTATTTTGTTAACCTCCTCCTCTGTCTCCTCCCAGTGGCCAGTCCCTCAACCCACAAAGATAGCCAAACCCGGGATTGTGTCTTTTTTTGGTTCTGCTCTATCAAAAGCTTAAAAAAGTATACATTTTTTTTCTTTCAGATCACAACGGTCACAATCAGTTCTTCCCTTTCTTCACCTCTCTCCTCCACACTGTGCACACCTTTGTGTAGAAATACAACTGCCAAGCATTTGTGACACTGACCCTGAGGCCGGTTTCAGACTATAAACTGGCATTAGCAATGCAGGCGCACCGAATCGCACCGTCAAAAACTGGCCTTCAGAAAACACCGTGCTATTGCCCAGTGATCCCTGTCTGGTCATTGGCCAAGCAAGAAGTGATGCGCGAGTGACACGTGCTTGCCGTCACTTCCTGCTTTGGGTATGCGGAAGTGCACGGAAGCATATTGTTAAAATACGCTTCCGTGCATGTGCGCCGCGATGTCATGTCGGTGTTTGTTTCAAAATCCACGCGTCGCCGTAGACTAACATGGCTTCCAGGCCACAGCTTAGGATGCGGCAAAAATGTCACTTCCGTCGCATTGCGTCGCAACGTAGCAGTATGAACATCTCCAATGACTTTCATTGCACGGTGGTGGGGCACAGTAAAAATACCGCACTGCACCACCTCGTTGTGAAAGGGCCCTCAGACATGTGCCTCTGAAGAAGCTGTCTTAACTGCCGCACACATTAGGTGGCCATGGGGTACGATGTCTGGCTATTGCTCCTCCTTGGTAAGCTGCTCCATATGATGGTTTTTCACACTGTGATTTCTGTTGTACTGTAGCACCCTTTCTTTGTCATACACTTGGGTTTCTTGTTCATTTCCTGGTTTGCATGGTTTACCATTATTCTTCTCTAGTTATTTTGCACTTTCATGCAGGAACTCTGCAATACACTGAATATAGCCTGCTATTTATACCGCTGTGTTGTCTTTCATTGAAACTAGCAGCACTTTCTTTAATAACTACCTCTTTGCACTCATTACTTTTTTGTATGCATTACTACTCTTTGTTAATGCATACTGTTTTTGTGCAGGAACAAATAGCTTTGTACGCACTATGCACTTTAATATTATGATTTACTTTACCTAGGAGGTTGTGTAGAGGATTTCCTCTGACTAGTGTAGAGGAATTCATCTAACTGTTGACATAGTCTGACAACCATCTGCACAGCTGCTGATTAAAGGGAGTCCCCAACTTATGAACACCCAACGTATGAATGACACGCCAATACCAAAGGCCCACCGACACACTGCAATGTCAGGGACTCCCAGTCCTGTGCTCTCCCAGCACTTGTCTCGCGTACTTCGGGCTCCTCAGTGATGAGTGACCTCTTCTTACTTGCACGGCTCCCCCTAGTGCCAGCTTTTACCGCATATCGCATGTATTGACGCAGTCAGGAGAAGCCAGCACTAGGGGTAGCTATGTGGGTGAGAAAAAGGTCGCTAATCGCTGGAGGCGCCTGAAGCAGGTGAGAGAAGTGCTGCTGCTTCTGCTGTGCATATTCTGCACTCTGTACTGGGTTGGGGAAGAGCAAGACAGGAGGGTGGACATAATGAGGCAAAAGGGGGACACAGTAAAAGCACAGGGGGCAGAGATGGCACAGAGGGGGACACTGGAGGCACAGGGGGATGGAAAGAGGCACAGGGGGAGAGAGGAGACACAGTGTGGGGGGACAGAGGTGGCACAGGGGGACAGAGGTCGCACAGAGGGGGACACTGGAGGCACAGGGGGGCATAGAGGAGGTACAGTGGACAGAGATAGCACAGTGTTCTGTACTTAAGAATGGATTCAGGTTAAGAACGAATCTACAGTCCCAATATCGTTTGCTACAGGTACTACCTGTAAAATACTTGCCAGTGATTTTTTGATTTTCCCATAGTATGCTGTCTTATTGATTTTCATTGTTTTTAATTGTTGTGATGAATTAATAAATAAGAATTAATTTTGAAACTATCATATGATTTGGTGTGGAATGGTTTACATTTAAATTAGGTCATTCTGCACATTCCATGAATTTCTATAGTGTAATATTTATATTTCCCTGGGGCTTCCTTTAGCCCCATGTGGTCTGTGGGCTCCATCGGCGTTCTCCCCGGCTGCCCGATTGTCCTGTGATCACCTCAGGTAATTTGGACAGTCGCACTCTAATGCGCATGCGGCCAAGTGATGCATGCCCAGAATAATACGACTGGCCGTGACTGGCCAAACTACAGGAGCAGTCGAGTCCTAATCCCTAAATGTCCAGTCACTCATTCTAATTTTCTTTTCTGTAATGGATTTTAGTGGCTTCACCAAACATCTTTGGTAACAAATCTCCCCCCCCCCCCCAACAACTTAATCTATCTTAAGACCACTAAGACCACTTATCATCTTCTTCAGGCCTTAAAGACTTTTCTATCTAACATCCATTCTAGCTTTCCCCCTTTGCTTTTAAACTGCTGGAACAGTACATCCATTCAGATTTGTAATGATGCCCTTTAGTCTGTATAACAGTCCTGACTGAAGTGACCAATAATCTCCTGTTAGCAAGATCCAAAGACTGATTGTCCATAATCACACTTCTAGTTTTTTCTCTGCCTTTGACACTGCTGACCATTTTGTACTTCTGCAGACTCTTTCATTAGTAGGAGTCAAGGACCTAGAGCATTTGTGGACTTCCTGCTAGCTGTCCAGCTGGTCTATACCCATTTCAGTTTTTAGCATCACCTCTACACTGATGACACCCAGATCTATCTCTCAACAATTGACCCTTTTACACTGTTATTTAAAGACCTGACCATCTATTCGCTACAGTATTTCTGTATTAATATCATCATATTTTCTGAAACTCAATATCAGTAAAATAGCAACTATGATCTTTTCACCATTCCTTTCCACTCCAATATCTGAAGACACTATAAAACTAGAGAACCTTCCAATATCCTCAGTTTCCAATGCCTGCTCTCTTGAGGTAATATTTGTTCACTTTTGAACCTCCTGTTACCTCATTAACTACCTGCCATTACTTCCATCTCAGAAATATTTCCCATATTCACCCCTTCTTCACACAAAAAGCAAAAAAATGCTTGCCTCAGCTCTGAACTATTGCAACATCCTATTCATCCTATCAACGTATACTGCCACCTTTCCAGTCCTTACTAAACTCTGCCATTCATCTCATTCCCTTGTCTTCTTGCCCCTCTAATGTTGCCCCTTTTGGCAAAATCCCTCTATTGGCTGCCTATTACCCAGAGGATCCATTTCAAACTTTTCCAAACCCCTTCATGAGTTGTCCGTGCAATACATTTTCCCACTAATTTCCTAATTTCTAGATACCACTCCACCTCACGTGACATCTTCCTATCCTTCATTATCTCCTATCTCCTCTCACTCTCCATCAAGGACTTCTCACAAGTTTCACCCCTCTTTTAAAAAAAATATCTTCTAAAACCTTGGCCCATATGGAATTTACTTTTTCTCCCAGGTTTTCTCCGAGGTGGTATTTTCACACCTGATCGTTAGAGTTGGGCCGAAACTCCGATTTTAGGTTCGCGAACCGGGTTCGCGTACTTCCCCGGAAGGTTCGGTTCGCGTTAAAGTTCGCGAACCGCAATAGACTTCAATGGGGATGCGAACTTTAAAAAAAAAAATGTATGCTGGCCACAAAAGTGATGGAAAAGATGTTTCAAGGGGTCTAACACCTGGAGGGGGGCATGGCGGAGTGGGATACACGCCAAAAGTCCCCGGGAAAAATCTGGATTTGACGCAAAGCAGCGTTTTAAGGGCAGAAATCATATTGAATGCTAAATGACAGGCCTAAAGTGCTTTAAAACATCTTGCATGTGTATACATCAATCAGGTAGTGTAATTAAGGTACTGCTTCACACTGACACACCAAACTGTTCACTGAACAGAACAGGTATGCAGTGGCGGGTTCACTGAACAGAACAGGTATGCAGTGCCGGGTTCACTGAACAGAACAGGTATGCAGTGGCGGGTTCACTGAACAGAACAGGTATGCAGTGGCGGGTTCACTGAACAGAACAGGTATGCAGTGCCGGGTTCACTGAACAGAACAGGTATGCAGTGGCGGGTTCACTGAACAGAACAGGTATGCAGTGGCGGGTTCACAGAACAGGTATGCAGTGGCGGGTTCACTGAACAGAACAGGTATACAGTGGCGGGTTCACTGAACAGAACAGGTATGCAGTGGCGGGTTCACTGAACAGGTATGCAGTGGTGGGTTCACAGAACAGGTATGCAGTGGTGGGTTCACAGAACAGGTATGCAGTGGTGGGTTCACTGAACAGGTATGCAGTGGTGGGTTCACAGTACAGGTATGCAGTGGTGGGTTCACAGAACAGGTATGCAGTGGTGGGTTCACAGTACAGGTATGCAGTGGTGGGTTCACAGTACAGGTATGCAGTGGTGGGTTCACAGAACAGGTATGCAGTGGTGGGTTCACAGAACAGGTATGCAGTGGTGGGTTCACAGAACAGGTATGCAGTGGTGGGTTCACAGAACAGGTATGCAGTGGTGGGTTCACAGAACAGGTATGCAGCCAGGGACAAGCTAAGCCTAACTAATCTTTCCCTATGAGAGAGAGTGTGCAGCAGCTCGCCCTACTCTCACTAATGCAGGCACACGAGTGACCGTAATGGTTGCCGCTGCCAGCCTTTTAGTAGGGGGGAGTGGCTCCAGGGGCTAGTGTAGCCTAATTGGCTACACTGTGCCTGCTGACTGTGATGTAGAGGGTCAAAGTTGACCCTCCATGGTGCATTATGGGGCGAACCGAACTTCCGCAAAGGTTCGCCTGCGGGACGCGAACGCGAACCACGGAAGTTCGCATGGAACCGTTCACAGGCGAACCGTTCGGCCCAACTCTACTGATCGTGTCTTTTAAGCCACTAGCAAGCAAGAATGTACTCAGAATATTTTGATAATAGTTTTTTCGCCTAGTTTTTGGTACTTTTTCAATTGAAAAGGTATTTTGAACATAAGATGGAAAATTGTCTCCTAAAACTTAGGAGAAAAAGTGAATTGCATATGTCCCCTTGCCTCCCATGCTCTGAACCTTGAAACCTTCAAATTCATCCTTAAAACGTACCTCTTGAGACAAGCTTATAATATGTTTTTAGAGACATGGGCCCACATGCAATTACATTTTTCACCTGCGTTATCTCCTAGGAGATCATTTTCATCTTCTCTTTAAACTACCTTTTTACCATTTTACAATTGAAAAAGTACCCAAAAGTTAGTGAAAAAGTACTATCAAATTTATTTTGAGTATTTTCTTGCTTGCTGGTGGCTCAAAAGGCATTTTATGACAAGTTGTGAAAATATCGCCTAGGAGAAAACTTAGGAGAAAAAAAGAATTGCATATGGCCTATGGGGCCACATGCAAATTTACTTTTTCACCTGAGTTTTCTCCTGGGAGATCATTTTTCATCTTCGATTTAAAATAACTTTCCAGCACTTTTCAACTAAAAAAGTTCCAAAAAGTAGGTGAAAAGTACTATTAACATTATTTTGAGTATTTTCTTGCTTTCTGGTAGCTTAAAAGGCATTTTATTGACAAGTTTTAACACCTAGGATAAAACTCAGGTGAAAAAGTGAATTGCATATGACCCATATTCACATTTGCATGACATTGCAACACTTGGGGCTTGGTTCACAAAAGGGTGATAACTGAGTTATCACTCCTAAAAGCTTTGCACGTGCAAACTAGGGTGCTAAGTAGTTTGCACGTGCAAACTAGGGTGCGAACTAGGGTGCAAACTACTTAGCACCCTAGTTTGCACATGCAAAGCTTTTAGGCGTGATAACTGAGTTATCACACCTTTGTGACTCAAGCCCTTGCTGTGCTGAAACTACTTGTAGATTATCCTGCACCCTCACTTTCAAGAATAAACACATTCAAGAATAAAAACTCTTTTGTTTGGAACAGCATCATTCAATAGTGCATTACAATAAACAAAAGGCTGACATATAAAAGGGCCATATTTTGAGAGGTAACCCCCTCTTTTTCAAGCCTGCATAGCCTCTGATATGCTTTGTGCACATGAGACTATATATAGTCAAATACCTGTTCAGGACCCAATAAGCAGAGAGACCACAAGACTGTGCCCACCAATCACAATGTGACTGCTAACCAGAAGTGCAGTCTTGTGGTCTCTCTGCTTATTGGCTCCTGGATAGCAGCCTGACTATACATAGTCTTAAAAATGATGGAGCTGGGTCATCTACAAGTGGTTTCAAGTTCGACTACCTCCGTGCGGATAAGCACATCTTATTTGCTGGTTGTGTGCTGCCTACTCCATTGTTGTAACACTTGCTGTCTTAGCTCCCGGTACTTATGTGGCAATATTATTCAAATGAACATGCACTGGTGTAAGCCCAAAAACATCAGGCACTGCCCCTGGCCAGCACCAGTCTATGTGGCTGTTAACATCAGGGAGATACGGTACCATGCAAGCAAGGAGGAAAATTAATTCCTTGCAAATAAAGCACTCTTGTCCTAATGGAGGAAATGGGAGTAATACAAAGAAGTCAGTCTATTGCTTCTGTTTGACCACCCTCTTAATTAGAAGGCAACCAAAAAGTCACATTTTAGTCACAATTTTAGGTGTAACTCAAATTAGAAAAGTATAGGGGTCACTCTATGGGCTTGATTCACAAAAGAGTGCTAACTGTTAGCATGGCCGTTTTCACGTGAATTTTCGCATTGCGCACGATCGTGAATTTTCACGTGAAACAATACCGTTTTCGTGCGCAAATGCGAATTTTTATGCGAAAATGATACCGATTTTGCGCGAAAACGTTATCATTTCGCACGAAAATTCGCGATCACGAGCAATGCGAAAATTCGCGCGAAAACGGCTGTGCTAACAGTTAGCACTCTTTTGTGAATCAAGCCCTATATGTAAGTCACACAAAAACTTCTCATACTTATAGCCGGGATGTGGGTAAGAGCGGGGTCGGTTCTAGACTTTTTGCCCCTTGAAGCAATACATTGTGAAGACGCCCCTGTCCTCCCCCTACCCAACGTGTGTGTGCAAAGTTGGACTGGATAGGAGAGACACATTGATCTGTGCATTGCAGGCATTGGCACTACGCTTACCTCCCTCTGCTTCCTCCAAGACAGCATCTCCTCCCTGCTGGCCCGCAGCATCTGATCCCCAGGATGCTGGGTATGTGCTGCACCGGTGCCGCATCACTCTCCCACACTTAACAGATTATCGATGGGATCACCAGCCACATGTGAAGTTCTGCTTCCTCTCTGACTACAGCAGCGCCTCATGTGACCCGGCAGCACATAACAGGTTACATGAGGCACCACTGTAGCCATGGATAAAGGACGTTGGACGGGTGGTTTAGGATCCCATTGCTGGAGCACTGAGAGGAGGTGAGTGAAGCGGCACCGCAAATCTAGGGAGGGAGGGAGAGATGGGGAGTGCAAGGAGGGGGACATATGGAGAGGGGAGCCACCTCTTGTCGCCCTCTAATTGTTTCCACTCTGAAACGCATGATTGATGCTGCTTCATGGAAAAACCATTCTTGGGTCGGAGCACATCAGCAGTAATGTGTCTTATCACCCAATGCTGGGCTGAGGTAGAGGCTCCAGTCTCTGGGCACATGGCTTCAAGGGCGCAGGGAGGGGGCCAACATCTATCTCCCTCTCTCTCTCCTCAGGCCCCTCTTGCAATGTGTATGTCTAATACTGTATGGGAACACATCCAGCTACTGTAATGAGGGGAAGGGGGTCGCCTAATACTGTATAGGGGCACAGCTGGCTATAGTATTGGGAAGGGAGCCGGTACCAGGGGCACGTTTGCTACCTATACTGGCGTGGGCACAGTTCAGAGGGGGGGGGGCACACTTTGGGTTCTCCACCTCTAGTGCTGGAGAACCTTGTCCCGGCCCTGCTATCACCACAAGCAAATATCATGGGATCACTAAAGCAGGTCAATCAGCCAGTAATTAAAGGGTCTCTCAAGCAAATGTATGTTGCATAAACCCTTACCAGTGCACTGTGCAGAGGTGTATGGCTAGTGGAGTGTTTTTGGAAGAATGCCTTAAATGGTTAAAATTTATATAAAATAAAACATAGCATTATAAGTTTGGGTTAAGCAAATGATGCAGACAAGTCTACCTTAGGTGGATTGGCCAGGGACATAATAAAGGACATTTTCCACAGTGGGCTCTGCATAATGTTGTGCAGCTACACAGCAAGCCACACTGTTTCCTCTCCTGTTAGGAAACCTCTCCCCGATAATGTGAGATCTATGACACTTATTCTCCATTGCCTAATAATGCAGCGTTGCTTGAGAAGACTAATTATTCATGTATCAATACTAGTGTTGGTCATGTCTAGGAGAACTCATGGATAAACGGGTGATTTGTTTGATCAGCTGACAGATTTGTAAAGCTCTGATTTGCTGTGATCACATCCTGCTTTAGCACATGATCATGATTAGCAAATCAGAGACATACGGTACATATCTATCACCTGACCAAACTCATTGCATGCTTCTCCATGAGTTCTCCTAGACATGATCATCACTAATCACCACATATCATTTACATTTAGTATTATACATCACATTTGTTTTCTTGTTCTTAAAGGGTTCCTTGGAACTGTCCAGGACTGGTTAACATAACAACATATGACGTTGATGGAGATATTGTGAGGTGTAGATATGCATCCAGTTACTGGTATGAATGTGCAAATTGTTACCATGATCCACAGTTTACTATAGACCAGGTAAGTACAGTGGCAGTGCGATTTGGCATTTTTATTGAAGTGTGATAAAGGAATAACCTACCGAGTATGTTTTACAACAGGCAAGGCTATATTTATAATTTTTGCCATCCCATGTGTTTGGTATCTTATGCTCATAAATGTACAGCTACCACATCTCAGCAAATTTATGCCTGCTGACACTCAGTAGCAGTAATTGTTGGACACTATGGGAACTCCATCGGATCACATGATTTTCAGGTTGACCCGGGCCAAATTTAAACTGACATTTTGTGGTCAAATAAAGCAATGCCTACTAAATAGGACATCTGGCTAATGATGGGTTCCTCTTGTAACCTAATACAAGGTGGCAAAATCTATAAAACACCTGATCTGCTGCATGCTTGTTCAGGTTCTATGGCTAAATGTATTAGAGGCAGAGGATCAGCAGCGCAGCCAGGCAACAGGTATTACTTAAAAGGAAATAAATATGACAGCCTCCAAATCCCTCTCATTACAGTTGTCCTTTAACTGCTTGCTGACTGCTCCACGCCAATCGGTGTGGACACGGTGGTAACTTCAGAACCGCTCAATGCCAATTGGCGTGAAGTCCTGGGGCGGAGTTTTGCAGGAGGTTGCGCGCCGGTGCATGCGCATCTCTCCTTGAATAACAGAGCTCCGCTCCGTCATCAGTCTCCCAGCAATGATCGCCGCTAGGAGACTGTTAGACGGCGAAACCGCGATCTATTCACAATGTACAGCGCTGCGATCTAAGACGCTGTACTGGTAACAGCCGTGACACTCGTCTGTCCCCTTGGGAGGAACAGAGAGCGATCGGCTCTCATTGGTTGATGTCTATGAGAGCCGATCGCTGGGATTGGCTGCCGGGGAGAGGGAGGGAGGGTGGGGATTAAGATAATTAAAAAAATATGCCCAAATTTATTCTAAAAAAAACAAATAAGAAAATAAACAAACACCCCTGCAGCGATCAGAGCCCACCAACAGAGACCCCTCTTCCTGTTTCCGGGTTAATGTAAGCGCTTGGCTGCGCAGGCATACAATGGCGCAAGTGTCCCTGACACTACCTGCCACACACTGCTGTCGCAGGCTGTTGTAATTTATTAGCATCTTTGAATCAACAGCCGGCTCATCAACTTAGTGTGTGCAGGTATGGTAGGAATATTTTAAAAAATAAATAATTATTATAATTGCATGCATTAGGGGGCGAAATGAATTATGATAGCGGGCAGAGGGGGCGGAGACCAACGAGATTGACTTGTGTAAGAGGCAGAGCTACTTTGCACCGCTCTGCCTCTTCCTGCATGTTCATGGCAGCACAATCTGCGACCTGCAAATTTGTGGATTTTTGCATGGGTTTTTTAGGGGCAAAAAGAACTCGTTCTGCCGCAGGAATGCAGCAAATCAGCATAGAATTGAATGAAGTACATGGCTGTATAAGAAAATAAGATAAAAAAGACACTTCAGAGTCGCTTTAAGTACCAGAGAAATTTTCACATTTCAGTGCTCCTCAAGTTCATTAGTCAAAATCTTTAGCGCTACTTATTATCCCTATATTGTGTTTTTTTTCCTAGGACAAATTAGACTTTTTGTGGGTAATATTATTATTTCTTTTTTGTAATTACTTTATTTTCTATGCATTTTGAAGGGAAAAATAAGGGGAAATAAAAAAAACAAACCACACTATTTCTCAATATTTGTTCATTGTAGCTTTAAAATAAACAGTGCTACTGTACATAAAACCCACGCTTTTTCCCCTAGTCACTGCCTGTAACAGTGATCGTCCAAAAAAAGGAAAAGAGGCACAGGTTGGCTCACGGAACAAATGTTCTCTTGCACCAATTAGTGCTACCCTTAAGCCACCAGTGTGCAGGCACAAGAACACATGCACAAATGTTCCCATGTGACAGAAGATTGCAGGGGCGTGAGATTCACATCTTTGTGGCTCAGAAGGTGAGAAATTAGGATGTGAGTCTCATGTCCTAAAGTCCAAAGTGGTTAAGGCTGAGCATCACTTGTAATGTTTTTCTATGAGCTGCACAGCTCTCCACAATTGTTCTTGCTTCAACCCATTTCCAAAATTAAATTGTGGAAAACACATACAAAAATGCTATCACACTGAGATAAAAAAAAAAAAAAGTACCCAAGTGCCCAGCCTACCAGATTAACAATTGAAAAATTGGACAGCATGGGGCTTTCCCTTAAAAGTAATTGTTTAAGAAAAAGTGTATGGTCACTTAAAATGACAAACGACCTGAAAGGGATACTACCATATTTATTTCATTGTAACCACTTGAGGACCAGAGGTTTATACCTCCCTAGTGACCAGGCCATTTTTTTTTACAATTCAGCACTTCACAACTTTAACCGTTTATCTCTCGGTCATACAACGTAGCACTCAAATTAATTTTACCCCCTTCTCTTCTCACAAATAGAGCTTTCTTTAGGTGTTATTTGATTGCTGCTGTGGTTTTTTTCAATTATATTCAGGTCTGGGGTCTAAGATGGCAATTCCAGAATGTTGTACTTGTTCCTCTGCATTAATGCCTTAGTGGATTTTGAGCAGTGCTTAGGGTCGCTGTCTTGTTGAAACATCCAGCCCCGGCGCAGCTTCAGCTTTGTCACTGATTCCTGGACATTGGTCCCCAGAATCTGCTGATACTGAGTGTAATCCATGCGTCCTTCAACTTTGACAATATTCCCAGTCCCTGCCCTGGCCACACAGTCCCGCAGCATGATGGAACCACCACCATATTTTACTGTAGGTCGCAGGTGTTTTTCTTGGAATGCTGTGTTCTTTTTCCTCCATGCATAACGCCCCTTGTTATGCCCAAATAACTGAATTTTAGTTTCATCAGTCCACAGCGCCTTATTCCAAAATTAAGCTGGCTTCTCCAAATGTGCTTTAGCATATCTCAAGCGGCTCTGCTTGTGCTGTGGTTGGAGAAAAGGCTCCCTGTGCATCAACCGAATGGCTGACCGATGCACAGTCAGGCTCGGACTGAGCCACCGAACCACCGATGGTCCCATCGGTGGGCCCTGACTGCCCCGCCTCCTGGGGGCCCCAGAGCTAAGAGGGAGGGGGGCACAGCTTGGAAGGGGGGGAATTGGGCACAGAGCGGCGGGGAGGGGGGAAGCGTCCCCCCCTCCCTCACCTAGGGGCCCCCCCTTCCGCACACCCCCCTCCTCTAGAAGTGCAGCCAGCAGCGAGCGGAGAATAGCTACAGAGCTTCAGATGATGCTAGCTCCGCTCCGCATGCCACTGCTGCTGCCCTGCTGGTCACTGTCTGCTGTAGTGACGCTGTCCAATCACGCTCTCGCAGTACTTCCTGCGAGAGCGTGATTGGACAGCGTCACTACAGGAGACAGAGACCAGCAGGGCAGCAGCAGCGGCATGCGGAGCGGAGCTAGCATCATCTGAAGCTCGGTAAACTATTCTCCGCTCGCTGCTGGCTGCACTTCTGGAGGAGGGGGGTGCGCGGAAGGGGGGGCCCTAGGTGAGGGAGGGGGGGAGGCTTCCCCGCTGATCTGTGCCCGCTGCCCCCCTTCCAAACTGGGGGGGGGGGGGGACTTGCATTGTGTGGGGGTATCTGCCACCAACCTGATTGCATTGTGTGGGGGTATCTGCAGCCAACCTATTTGCATTTTGTGGGGGTATCTGCAGCCAATCTGTTTGCATTTTGTGGGGGTATCTGCAGCCAACCTGATTGCATTTTGTGGGGGTATCTGCCACCAACCTGATTGCATTGTGTGGGGGTATCTGCAGCCAACCTGATTGCATTTTGTAGGGGTATCTGCCACCAACCTGATTGCATTGTGCGGGGGTATCTGCAGCCAACCTGATTGCATTTTGTGGGGGTATCTGCCACCAACCTGATTGCATTGTGTGGGGGTATCTGCAGCCAACCTGATTGCATTTTGTGGGGGTATCTGCTGCCATTTGACTACTTGATGAATTATCATGAGGCATGTAACTACTTGAATATTTTATCTAAAATGTATCTGGGCAGACCTAATCTCTGTGAATAACACCGCTACTTATTTTGTGTTTTGTATTTTTTTTTTAAGTCTGCCCATGACTCATCATGACCACGCCGATGTTCCAGTGCGTGGTGACACCCATTTAGATTCGCTGCGCGCGCCGCATTTAGACATATCCCTACTGGAGACTGTCCTCAGAATTGCTCACAATCTATTCCCTACCATAAAGTCATGCAAAATTTCTAGAGTACATGTGTATGTGAGCCCAAAATGGTGGGGGGGGGGGGGGGGAGGGAGGAGGAGGAGAGGGGGGTGGGCTCCAGGCTGAAACTTTCTAGGTGGGCCCTTGGTGTCCCAGTCCGACCCTGTGCACAGTGACTCCATCTGCAGCAAGGTGATGTTGTAGGTCTTTGGTGCTGGTCTGTGGGTTGACTCTGACTGTACTCACCATTCGTCGCTTCTGTCTATCCGAGATTTTTCTTGGTCTGTCACTTCGAGCTTTAACTTGAACTGAGTCTGTGGTCTTCCATTTCCTCAATATGTTCCTAACTGTGGAAACAGACAGCTGAAATCTCTGAGACAGCTTTCTGTATCCTTCCCCTAAACCACGATGGTGAATACTCTTTGTCTTAAGGTCATTTGAGAGTTGTTTTGAGACTCCCATGTTGCTACTCTTCAGATACATTTTAAAGAGGAGGGAAACTTACAATTGATCCCCTTAAATACTCTTTCACATAACTGGATTAACCTGTGTATGTAGGTCAGGGTTCACTGAATTTACCAAGCCAATTTAAGTTCCAATAATTAGTTTTAAAGGTTTTGGCATCAATAAAATGACAAATTTATGCACCTGCCTAATATTATTTAAACAATTATTGCACACTTTCTGTAAATCCAATAAACTTCATTTTACTTCTCAAATATCACTGTGTCTGTCAGTTAAATGATATATTTAACTGACATTTTTTTTCGTAACAACCAATGATTTATACAGGAAAATCATGAGGATTAACAAGGTTGCCCAAACTTTCGCATCCCACTGTATATGTAGAAAAAACAGCCTGTCATTGCTGATCAGCCCCACTGTTTACAGTGATGGGAGCTCGCACTTCAGCGAGCTCCTGTCAAATCTCGCTCCTTGCGAGATGACACCATATGGAAGCGTGGAGGAACAACAGAGCCACTCTGCCGCTGCCATATGGCGTTAGGCAGTTGCAGAGTGGTTAAACCATGCAAATTAACTGGCTGTCCTGCTGATCCTCTGATGTGATTTATAGACCTTGAACAAGGGCACAGCTAAGGTCTTTGTGGCCCCAAGCCACCCATAATTTGTGGGCCCCCGCCACCAAATGAAGCAGCACGCAAAGCGCACAGTGCCAAAAAATGGGCATGGCCATGACATAATGTAGATAGCCAGGTATAGGTGCCTCCAGTAAAGGTAGCCTAGTATAGGTGGTTCCAGTATTGCAAAGCAGGGCTTTTTGGCGCAGCTATAGAAGTAATGCCATAGTCCGCATCCTGTGCACAGGGTAATTACATCTCCCTTCGAGTCGCAACAACTCGGAGGGGAAATAGTATTTAACACGTTCCCCCTCCCCCACCCCCGAATTTGTGCAGCAGCAGAGTGAGTCGTCATTTGGCTCACCCTGCACCGAAAAGCCCTGGCGCCAGGACGCCAGTTCCTAGGTTCCTCCAGTACAGGTAGCTAGGTATAGGTGCTCCCAGTATAGGTAGCCTGGCATAGGGGCCCCCACTATAGGTAGTCTGGTAGAGGTGCCCCAGTATAGGAAGCCTGGTATAGGTGCCCCCAGTATAGGTAGCCTGGTATAGGTGCCCCCCAGTATAGGTAGCCTGGTATAGGCACCCCAATATAGGTAGCCAGGTATAAGTTCCCCCAATATAGGTAGCCAGGTATAGGTGCCTGGTGGAGTTTACTCACCTGCTCCAGGCACGTGCTTCAGACACTACTGATCCATGAAAGATCAATAGGATGCCAGGCAACTGGTATTGTTTAAAAGGCGGTCAGTATGGCAGTCTCCATATCGCTCTCAGTTGTCCTTTAAATGTTAAAAGATTCACCAATTACCTCAGAAAAAAAAACAGGGGAGAGATGCAGCACTGAGGGAGAGGAGATAGGTGAAGTGGGCTTGCTGGGACGTGCCATGGTTTGTAGTTATGTCCTTGAATATATCAACATTATATGTGTGAATTTTCAATGGAAAATCATGTATTTTCTCATCCTAGGAAAGGTGTACTGTCTCATTCGCAGAATGGTCATCTTATGGAACATATTATTTTGAAGTCATTATAGAAGATTTCCCAAAAGAAGACATTTACCTTACATACAGCGATGGGACAGTCCGTTCCAAATACAGCCCTTATTACCACAGAAATAGAGAAGCACCAAAGAAATCTGACAGATATTACTGGGATGGATCAACTGAAACATATACTGTTACCTACATGGCAACTGCTGTTTCTAGTACCTCTGACCTCCCAGAAACCAGTGTGTTTTATGCTTCAAGTTCTGACTACATGGCAACTACAGCTGACGTTTCTGGTACTTTGGACTATACAATAACCGGTGTAACAGAATTATATACTTCTGAAGACATTACTTTAGATTCTGCATCTTCTGCAACAATTCCCAAGAGTTCAACTCCGGACTACAGCACATCCCAGGAATTCACAGCAGATACTGATAGTTCAGCTACCATTTTAACACAAACCACATCATATACAGACATTACAGGAACCACAGATATGACAGCCTCTATACTACCACCTTCAACAGAACTTGAAGCACTTAGTAAAATACCTCTTCAATTCATGATACAAGGTAAGATTTTTCTTTTTTTTTTGGTTACATGCAACTGTTCCGCAACATTTTCTTACAGTAATTTCATTTGCTGTTTCAGTTGGATTGGGTTTATTGAGAAAGAGACTCCTGCTTCTGCAAGTATCACTTATCTGGATAGGCCAGTTAGAGTAGGGTCACACTTGTAGTTAAAATGTATCTGTGGCTCCGTTTTTGGGCCCGTACCAAAACCGGAGCCACGGATACCAAGGTTAAAAATAGCAGCAGTCTTCACTCAGTTTCAAAAGGATCTGTGTGCGTTCCGGGGGACAGGGTCGGACTGGGACCCAATGAACTTAGCAGCATTGTAATTAAGAAACATTGCTACCCAGTAAAACTTTGCATAGAGTCCTCCTTTAATATAAAGTAATGTCCTAGTTACCATACATATGACATGGATTAGAGTGTGAGCTCCTCTGAGGACAGTCAGTGACATGACTATGTACTCTGTAATGTGCTGCAGAAGATGTCAGTTATATATAAATACATAATAATATGGTAGGATATTAGACTATGATTATGGTAGGATTCGATTGTGAGCTCCTGAGGACAGTCAGTGACAGGACTATGTCAATTAATCTAAGTCAATAAATCTAAGAATCTCAGAAGATGTCAATCTAAAATCAACTACCCGGTGGGTGGGCTAATATCAATTACCTGGTGGGTGGACTAATATCAATTACCTGGAGGGAGGGAGGGCTAATATCAATTACCTGGAGGGTGTATGGGCTAATATCAATTACTTGGAGGGTGGGTGGGCTAATATCAATTACCTGGATGGTGGGTGGTATAATATTAATTACCTGGAGGGTGGGAGGGCTAATATCAATTACCTGGAGGGTGGGTGGTATAATATCAATTACTTGGAGGGTGGGAGGGCTAATATCAATTACCTGGAGGGTGGGTGGGCTAATATCAATTACCTGGAGGGTGGGTGGTATAATATCAATTACTTGGAGGGTGGGAGGGCTAATATCAATTACCTGGAGGGTGGGTGGGCTAATATCAATTACCTGGAGGGTGGGTGGTATAATATCAATTACTTGGAGGGTGGGTGGGCTAATATCAATTACCTGGAGGGTGGGTGGTATAATATTAATTACCTGGAGGGTGGTAGGGCTAATATCAATTACCTGGAGGGTGGGTGGTATAATATCAATTACTTGGAGGGTGGGAGGGCTAATATCAATTACATGGAGGGTGGGTGGGCTAATATCAATTACCTGGATGGTGGGTGGTATAATATTAATTACCTGGAGGGTGGGAGGGCAAATATCAATTACCTGGAGGATGGGTGGTATAATATCAATTACTTGGAGGGTGGGAGGGCTAATATCAATTACCTGGAGGGTGGGTGGGCTAATATCAATTACCTGGAGGGTGTGTGGTATAATATCAATTACTTGGAGGGTGGGTGGGCTAATATCAATTACCTGGAGGGTGGGTGGTATAATATCAATTACCTGGAGGGTGGGAGGGCTAATATAAATTACCTGGAGGGTGGGTGGTATAATATCAATTACCTGGAGGGTTAATATCAATTACCTGGAGGGTGGGTGGTATAATATTAATTACTTGGAGGGTGGGTGGGCTAATATCAATTGCCTGGAGGGTGGGTGGTATAATATCAATTACCTGGAGGGTGGGAGGGCTAATATCAATTACCTGGAGGGAGGGAGGGTGGGCTAATATCAATTACCTGGAGGGAGGGAGGGTGGGCTAATATCAATTACCTGAAGGGTGGGCTAATATCAATTTCCTGAAGGGTGGGTGCTCGGGCTAATATTAATTACCTGGAGGGTGGGTGTTTGGGTGGGCTAATATCAATTACCTGGAGGGTGGTTGTTTGGGTGGGCTAATATCAATTATATTGCAAAACGAAAACGGTGTGTGCATCAAACACCAAGTGAACCCTTATATACCTGGCTTTGCCGATAAGGCCTAATTAGCTTATTCATGAGACACTGTTCAAGCAAATCTGCATTCGCTTTTGCATGCCAGGATATGCAGGGTTTTGCCTACGAACTCACCGCAAAATGTTTGCCCTGCGGGGGATTAGTTCACGCAGCAATTAGCACTTATCCAGGATTGCCACGTGGAGGCCCTCCCAGGACCCAGGAAAAGGGGGGCCAACAGGGCACTCCAAGCACACTCACTGTTTAGAGACTCTGCACGTGCCCTCCTGGGGGGGAGGTTAAGAAGTGCGGGGCGGCCCCCCCAAGCGCTGCCACAGCCAGGGAGGGCCGCCCGCACCCACCTCCCAAAGGATAGGACCTACCTTATTTCAAGCATGATTTGTAGTCACGCCCCTGGACTCAAGCATGGGAATGGGGCTTGTGGCTTGGGTTTTACAGGCAGTACATTGGCATTTTAATGGTATTTACGCAATGGACATATATTACAAATAGCGCAACTTGCATTGTCTACGTGCATGTTGCTAGGCTAATACAGATTACGTCAGTTTAATAGATAATGGTAAAGTTGCCTTACCCATAGGGATTTTTCCGCCATTTTGTGTATACCCCATAGTGTGAACATGGCCTAAGAATTCTTATTAGTTCTGGACCACCTCTCCATTTTTTCCTGTTTCTGTTGCCCTGATCTTGATAATTATGACTCTGTTTTTACAGTTGCTGAGGCAGTGCCATCATGTCATCCTGGAGACTACATACCAGCGTTTCTGCCACCAACCCCTCGCCAAGGGGAGACGCTGCAGGCTAAAGCTGGAACTAAATTTCAGATCAGTCTCAAAGCATATGCACAATATGACAGGTATGAGACCATAAAGTACAAAGTATTTTTTTAATCATCTTTATGTGTGTTGTCAACTATATTTAATTATCTAGTGTTTCTAATTTTTACAGCATTCTTCACATGGGTGATCAGGATAAATTTGTACGCTGAGGCCAATAGAATATCAATACAGTGATGTTACTGATACTGTACTATTATACTTGTGTTTATTGGGGTGTATTTGCTGTCCCTAAATGTTGCCTTTCTCTTTCCTAACACTTGAGTACATTTAATAATGGCATGGATAAATGTGGGCACCGGGTTAAGCCAAAAGACGGCCCATCCTGTTCCCTGTTCCAACTATACTTCTGCCCTTGCAATAATATATTCCCGTATTGACTACCTAAATATGTATCTCCTACGTAATTTGGTCTCCAGGGATTGCTGGCATCCAAATTTGTCAGTGAATGCTGCTCCCATAACATAAAATCATTCCTGATGCTTAAAACTACCCCCCCCCCCATACACACACGTTATTTCATATCTAATGTCCTTCCTTATGACAAACTCTAAATTCTAAACCCTAAATGATGCATCCTAAGCTTCCGCAAACAGTGCCTAAACTAGACTGAAACTCATCTTGCACCATCTTAGTTTCCATAAGTGTATTTCTACTTACTGCAGGGCTTTCCTCTGGATCAATTCAATACAATTGGGATGTTTGTGAAATTAAATTTGATGGGCATGTGTATTTCTGTTTCTTTTAGTCTGTAAAGTCTGTAAATCTATTGCCCAGATTTTAAGAGTTGTCAGTAGGTGACAGAATGTTGTCACATATCATATCAGACCTTAAAGGAGCCTTATCAATTAACATGTTTTTTTCAATTGAGATAGGTATTGTTTGGGAAGTGCTGCTAAGTACTGGTGTATACATTTCAATGCTTATCTGTTCGTTTACTGGTATCAAAGTCCTTTCACACTTCACTGATGGCAAGTCTGGCCAAATCTGACAGACCTATGAACCATGAGGCGAGGGGGAATCCCTCACACTATCTGTTAAACCTGTGTGTGAGAAAGATCTTACTGGTAGCTGTCTGTCTCTGAATGAGCTGTCTGCAGAGAGCAGAGGAAATGTATCTTTTGTGCAACATAAACATTTGTAATTGTGTGTGAAACCTGACACCAGAGGCTTTTCATATAAAGTAATTCTGCAGTCTCACATGCAAAAACAGTGTAAGATTGAAACAGAGATTCGCTGCAAATGAAACATTCCAAATCTACACAATGAATTAAAGCTTCTTCCTCTGATATTTAACATGAAAAGTAGGAAAATGTTTACACAGCTACTTAGACATTATTTGTACATTGTCATGTTAGAACCCTTGGTTTGATAGTGTTCCTTTAACCATTTCAGCCCGCGGGGATTTTTCACCTTATGCATCAGAGCAATTTTCACCTCCCATTCATTCGCTAATAACTTTATCACTTCTTAACACAATTTATTGATCTATATCTTGTTCTTTCCACCACTAATTAGGCTTTCTTTGGGTGGTACATTTTGCTAAGAATTATTTTTTTATAAATGCATTTTGACAGGATTATTAAGAAAAAAATTGAAAAACTTCATTATTTCTCAGTTTTTATCCATTATATAAAATAATCCACGCTACCATAATTAAACCTATGTATTTTATTTGCCCGTTTGTCTCGGTTATGACACCATTTAAATTTTGCCCCTATCGCAATGTATGGCACCAATATTTTATTTGGAAATAAAGGTGCATTTTTAACTTTTTGCGTCCATCACTCACTATTTACAAGCTTATAATTTTAAAAAATGTTCGTAGTATACCCCCTTCATATGCATATTTAAAAAGTTTAGACCCTTAGGTAACTATTTATGTTTATTTTTATTGTAATTTTTCTTTTTTTCATTAAACATTTTATTTGGATAATATTTTGGTGTGGGAAATTAAGTTAATTTATAATGTTATTATATGTGTAAATTGTAGTGTAAAAAATATGTAGATGTAGTTTTGCTATTTGGCCACGAGATGGCAACCTTGAGTTTATTTTTTTCTCCTTGTGCTTCTCGAACACCAGAAGCACAAGGAGAACGCAGAAAATGTTATTTGCAGGAAGACTGAAGCCTCTAGTAAGAGTGCTTTGGTTTTTCAGCTGGGGACATGGATCGGTGATCGGGAACCATGTTCCCGTTCATTGATCCCAGGGCTACCGGGGCCAGCACGGGGGCACGGGAGCATGCCGAAATGCGGCACCGCAGCAGAGCAGCCGCCTGGATGTAAGGATCACATCCGGGTGGCAGAAATGGTTAAAGGGAGTTTTAGAGAGATAAATTAATTGGCAGTCATCAGCAATGCACAAAGGCTCTCCATCTTGCAACTTGCAGGACTTAAAGAGAAACCGTGACCAAGAATTGAACTTCATCCTAATCAGTAGCTGATACCCCCTTTCCCATGAGAAATCTTTTCCTTTTCACAAGCGGATCATCAGGGGGCTCTGTATGGCTGATATTGTGGTGAAACCCCTCCCACAGTGGGATGTCAGGACCATGGTCCTGACAGTTTCCTGTCTGGGAACCTCATTGCATTGAGGGAAATAACAGTTGTTTACAGCTGGGTCCAACTGCCAAAAAAGCAAGCAGCATCTCCTTCCACTGACATCACCTGCCAGCAGTAAAAATGTCACCATGTGATAAATGTCAAAATGTAAATCAGCAAGAGGAAAGATTTTACAATGGGAAAACACTGACTAAATCAATTATACATAATTATTGTAAAAATGAAGCACTTTTTAATACATGATTTTCACTGGAGTTCCTCTTTAAAGCAAACATGAACTGAACATAAACTAATGAATTAAACAATGGGTTTGTCCTCCTACTCCTTAATATTTATTTTTTTCAGAATTACACATTTTTATTTTTTGTTTTAAAGCTAAAAAAAATAGGGCTAATGCTTTAATTGTCTAAGCTGAATGATACATTGTCTTACAATATACATTTTACTTCTAGTATACATGACTTTAAGATTAGTGGCCCCTCAGGAATATCAAAAGGAAATCTCCAGACACTGCGTTCCAACATAGCAAGCATGATGCTGGAATGGACCCCTGAAGAGAAGGATGCTGGGGAATCCTTTCCTATTTGTTTTACTGCAGAAACACAAAGCTGGTCAGTATTTTATTAGGAAACATGTATAGATTTATTTTGTGTGTATGCATGGATACGTGTGTATGTATATATGCATTTTCTCTACATAGTGATTATATTCAACATTATGAATACCTGAAATATATTTTAACGTTTCTTAAATGGTACACATAAAATATGATTTCTTTCATATTCACCACTCTGTGGTAGTGGATGGTGAACCAAAACCAAAACATTTGGCAGGCTCACATCAGCAGCTTTAGTTCAAAAATCTAATCGTTAAGAGCAGTAAAGATCAGATTACATACACTATAGACTAGGTATGTACACACCTAAAATCAGTGTCACCCAACAATCATGGCTCGATCATTAGGGCGACACTGTGGGGAGTGTGCACTATGTGGCTCAGCTATAGCTGAATAGTGTGTGTATTGCTCGATGGAGGAGGGGGCAGAGACTGTTCTTCCATGAAGCAACTGGAATCACATGCTTCAGGGAGGCAACAATTAGAGGGTAACAAGAGGCAGCTCCCCTCCCCAAATGTCCCACACCTTGCACTTCCTGTTTCCCCCTTTGTAGATGCGTAGATGCGCTTCGCTCACCTGCTCAAAGCATTCCAGCATCCTGTATCCGTGGCTACAGCTGTGCCTTACGTGACCTGTTACATGCTGATGGGTCACATGAGGCGCCACTGTAGTCAGAGAGGAAACAGTACTTCACATGTGGCTGGTGATCTCATAGGTAATCTGCTGAAAGCGGGTGAGTGATGCGGCGCTAGTGCAGCACATACCCGATGGAACCAGATGGAATTTTTGGGATCTCTCTGCTATACTGTACATGGGAGGCTTTTAGGCATGCAGATCCTGTTTGACCCACTTATTAGAAAGCCCAATATGTTTAATTGCAAAACATTGTTAGCATTATATAAAAATATATAGTTTATAATACTTTAAAAAAATCAATGTAACAAAATTTAATTTTACAAAAAATGTTTTTACTTTTACTTTAAAATTTATGATCTCATCTAGTAGGTTTTGTTTTTTCTTTTGTTTATTTTTCACTATTCAAAAAAAAGGTTTTATTAAACAGTTTAAGGAAAGGTTACAACATAACATCATCAAATCTGAATAGGTGCATGAATCAATCCAGTACATACATAGGAAGAAGATAAAAAGTAGGTTACTGTAGCATAAGATCAGTTGACATTGTTTATATGATAACCACATAACAGAAATGAAATAGCAGGAGTATCTAAGGGCATCATATATTACCCTCGGTGATATGGTGAGTATATTATATGTGGTTGCTTATAGAATGGAAGGGTAAATAAGCGGGTGTATATGGGAAATAGGAAGGTAGGGCCTTAGTTTTATAAATGGACGGGATTGTGTGATGTTGCACTAGGCTTAGGGACACCTTTGGGAGTTGTGTGATGGGTATGATCATAGTTCTACCCTTTGTTTGAAATCTTCTGAGAGTTTGAAGTGTTGCCACACTGCCCAGGTAATATTATATTTCTCAAGCTTATCGGCAGCAGCGGAAACCAACTCTTCCATATCAGCAATTGCGTCAACCCTACAGACCCACTCAGAGAGCGTGGGGGGTGTGGGGGACTTCCAGTGTAGAGGTATTAGTGCACGGGCTGCATTGATTAGATGTAGTAGGATTGATTTCTTATAGACTCTTACAGAGGTGTTGGTATCGTGAAGCAGAAGGCAAGCAGGGGTAAATGGAAGCTTATCTGTTGTAATATGTTCCAGGAGAGCATGGATCTTTTTCCAGAAGTTTGAGATGCGTGGGCACTCCCAGAAGATGTGGATAAGGGAACCTCCAGGTGCATCGCACCTCCAGCACTGATCTGGGATTGAAGGGAATATTTTATGTAATACATGTGGCGTTTTGTACCACCTTGTAAGGATTTTGTAGCCCAGTTCCTGGACATTAACGTTCAGGGAGCCTTTCTGATTAAAAAGAATGATTTGTTGCCACCTTTCATTATCAAAAGTACAGTTCAGGTCTCTTTCCCATTTACTTTGGAATGTGGTATTTCCTTCCCAACCAGCCCCAACAAGGATTTGGTATATGGAGGAAACGAGATGTCTATGTGGACCCTCACTGGAGACCAGGCTTTCAAACAGTGTAAGTGGTTTGGACCAGAGGCTTTTAATCTTAGCCGTTTTAAGGTAATGGGAGATTTGTAAGTATTGCCACCAGGTGAGTGGGGGAGAGTCGGGTGTTGTGTTGAGTTCTGCTAATGGTTTGATTTTCCCATTACCAATAAAGTCTCGGACTCTATGAGTTTGAAGTTTAGAGTGATGCATAAGAAAAGGAATCTCATTAGCTATTGTGAACTCAGGGTTATGTGTAATGTGATTTGTACGTAGGTGTGTTTCTTGGAGAAAGGCGAAATTTGCTTTCTCTCTTCTCAAGAAATCAAAAATCATGGCCCTTTTCTCCGGTGTGTTCATTCCATTAACATTTAAGGACACCATTTTCCATGTGAGGGAGTTTGATCTCGTGACCTCCATATCAGGTATATGTTTGTTAATATTCCCAAAGATCAGTGCTGGTGGGTAAAATGTTGCGGGAAGGGTTAGAGCAATGGGTAAGCTGGAAGTGGGATTTCCCTTGTCCCTCCCCAGGTGTCCCTTGCCCCAGTTCAGTGAGGCCGGGAAGTGCGTTTGGTAGAACGACCTACCAAGGGGATTCAAAGGGGGTAGAAGAGGAGGAAACAGGCAAAGGAAGAGGCAGAACATAAGAGATGAAAGGTATGTATACAGTAACCTATTTGTAGAGGAGATTATGAATCTAGGCGTCCCACGTGAGTGCAGCATGGAGTGCTGCACTCACCTAATGTGTGGGTAACCGTGTCAGTGCGACAAATAGACACACTGTTATGGGTTGTGAAAGGGTTCCGAGGTTATAGGAGCTATGCCCGTGTGTGTCATGTCTGCAAGGAGTAGAACCTGTTTCCAGGCTGTTTGTCGAGCAATTTAAAGCTAACTTAGTGACATGCTATGAATAACAATTATAAACATGCGAATAACAACATAACGATCAAATATAAGCATATATATAAAACTTCCAGGGGTAATGAACAGCATCGGAATAATCCCTCCCTCCGCCTCCCAGAGGGTGGTCGGCCTCAGGTTTAAACAACAAAGAGGCAGAGCATAGCACCAGCTACTGTCCAGCGACTTATGTCGGGAGTATAGGATATTATGTCCAGGGCACAGGCTTACGTCGTAGGGTCTTGCATTGTCTTATAATTCTACATTTCACTGCCCCCAGTTCTATTCTTGCATAACATCCCCAAATTAAAGAAAACATGTTCTGTTGCTTTTAAAGGGGTACTATCTTAAAGTAGTTGGAGATAATCTTAACTAACAATTGCATAAGTATATGCAGCAACATAGCTCCAAAAGGGTAATTCTAACTCCGAACAAACCCGCTTGACATAGCCGAGGAGAGTGCCATATTAGCTAGGGTCAGGGCCAAATAGTTACGTTCTCTTGTGTCTGGCCTGGGATTCAGCGTGTGTAGTAAGAATCTGGATCTGCGAGGGAGTCAGGATCATAGACACCAGTGAAGGGTCACCATTCTAGTCTCTGTTAGAGGTATCCGAGGTGTGGGAGGAAACTGAAGATCTCCGTTGAGTCAGCTCCGTAGCCGTGAGGAGGCCTTGAGATGGGCCTGCCGAGATGGCGTCTTTAGCATGGGCTCCATATTCTCCCGCAGAGGTTAAGTCTGGAATTGACATTTCTCCATCCCAGTTAGGAATGTCCACCGATGATATACCGAGATCGTTGCAGAAGTCATTCAGGCCAGCGGCTGATCTAAGCACCACTAAGCGATCACCGTGCAATACAGAGAGGGCAAAAGGGAATCTCCATCGATAAGCAAAACCCTTATCTCGTAGTATTTGCAGAAGAGGTTTAAGGGCGCGTCTTTTAGCAAGGGTGATCGCAGATAAATCCTGGTATAATGTAATGATGTGATCGTTAAAGCGTATCTCTTCATTATTTCTAGCCGCTTTCATGATATCTTCTTTCTGTTTGAATGATTCAAGGCAGCAGATTATATCTCTCGGTTTATCGCTTTCCAAACCTCGTGGTCTTAAAGCTCGGTGGGCCCTGACCAGTGGAAATTGTGACTCCGCGGGTAAGTCCAGTAGGTTAGCAAAGATAGATTGTAGGGCCGGGTCTATCTCATCAGAGGTTACTGATTCCGGGAGGCCTTTTATGCGGATATTACACCTCCTGCCTCGGTTGTCTAGGTCTTCCAGTTGGCGGGAGTGGGCTGCGATTCGGGCGTTTTGTCCCACCGCTAGTCTGTGTAGCATGGTGATTTGGGCCCCCTGGGTAGAGTCCGAGGCTTCTAGGGCCTGCAGCCTCCCGCCGAGAGCCGCCACGTCTTGACGTACCTCTGCTATCGCTGACTGGAAAGATGATTTAATATCCGCCGCCATCGCCTGGAGGTCTGCGAGGGTAGGAGCGATTTTCTTTGCTTTGTCTTTAGGTAGGTTAAGACCTGTGTTCGGTGGTGAGGCGGCAATAGCGTCTTTGACGGGCGCCATCTTGGGAGTCAGGGAGTCCGCGTTAGTGCTGCGTTTTGTGCGGAATATCTCAGGAATGGTGTGTCCTTGTGGAGTTTGGGACGGTGTCTGTTCTTCCCTGGCAGCTAGTTGTTTACGGGTGCTCCTCATTGCTCGGCAGAAGCCGTGGAAAGGCTCGTTTAGAATGCTTCGTGCAGACGTAAGACGGGAGCTCAGAGCTTAAGCGGCCATCTTACTCGGGATCCAAGCCACGCCCCGTTTTTTCTTTTGTTGAAGCAAATATCACTTATCCATATATGCTCCATTCATTCATGCTCCATATGTTTTTTATTGATATAATCAACTCCTTTCAATATACCATATATACTCAAGTATAAGTCTAGAAATGTATGTCTGACTCACTAAATAAAAGTATAGGGGTCGACTTATACACGAGTCACTGGCAACACTGAGTAATGTGTGTACTATAAGTGACATTCCTATTTGCAGCAATTTACCCAGTGGGAAGTGACACTTAATAAAGGAAAAACCAAAAAAACACAGGTCTGAAATCCTGGCCACAACTATTAAAAAGGAAAGGGGCAGGGGGAAGATACTAGGCTGCAGGAAGGGGAGTGAATATTTGCTGCACTTGGGTGTCTTAAAGAGATATTGGTTGCACTTAAGGGACAGTGATATTTTATGGACAAGAAAATAATAATTAAACCTTTTGATTTTGCCTGGTTAGCATCCTTATTACTCGTTTACCAGATAAAAATAAAAAACGTTTTTTTTTTTTTTTTCTACCTATATAATTTGTTTGGCTAAAAACGTTTTTTTTTTTTTCTACCCAGATAAAAATAAAGAATTGATTTTTTTATTTTATGCCTGGCAGTTGCACTTTAAAAGGGTCAAATATTGGAGTCAACTTATATACAAGGTCAACTTATTTTCAAGTATATATGTAAGTCTCTCCAAAGCCATCTAGTATCAAGTGATTCAAGCTGAATACATGTTTATACAGTACATGCATGTAAAGGTGTCTATTTCGATACAATTTTTATTGTACAATCTTACCACTTTTATGTAAAAAGTGTATTGGGATAGCAGAAAGCTCAGCACCCGACCAGGGACTTTAATAGATAGTCAGCATTACCAAGGCAATACAAATGTGGTCTCACCTGTCCCTCTGGTGTTCAGCAGCTCCAGCAAGATGTGCTCACAGTGTAGGGGAGCGAAGCGATGCTTTAGTACCATCCATAGAAAACACAGACCAGGCACTGTCCCATAACTGGTTTGTTGCATAAAAGACCTCTTCACATGGATATACATAGCCAAGGGTGAGGCAAGAGAGGCGAGGTGGGTTACAGGGAGAAGCAGGATGGAACAACAGCCATTTTATGTTACTACAAAGTTTGGTCATGTGTTTGGCCCGGACAAGCATGTGACCAAGAATTGTAGTAACATGAAATGGCTGTTCTTACATCCTGCTTCTCCCTAAACCCACCTCTCCTTTCTTGCCTCACCCTTGGCTATGTATATATCCACATGAATTGGACTTTTGTGAAATAAACCAGTAATGGTACCGTACCGGTCTGTGTCTTCTATGAATGCCACTTCTATGTAATATGAGGAACTACCAAACGTATGCATTTAAAGTATACTCAGTTTACTCTTTTACTAAATAGTTTTTGTAAAATTGTACAATAAAGATTGTATCATTGATGGGCACCTTTAAGAAACACGAATCCTTTTTTGATAGTGTGGCAGTTGCAGGGAGAGAATATACGGGGAAGTAAAACATGGTGGTGTATCCATATGTTCCACATTCCTCTGCTATGTACTGCCATGTTAGCAAATCCACATTGGGCCTTAGTGTTTTTCCTGAACTAGGTGATCAGGTGAGTATAAAAGGCCAAATTACTCAGTCCAAGCTGTCCTGCCCTTGGAACCATATGACCGGGGTAGGTTGAGCAATTACTGAAATAATAATTCTGTACTGTAAAGAGACAATTTTGTGTACTCAATTTTTTGTTTATTGATAGTGTAATTGTCCATATTATTTTTCATTAGGTACCAGTCAGAAATGCAATGTGTTATTGTACTGGTTGTCCCCACAGCTTTAGGTAAGACCATTAACTCATGACATTTTAATTTTTTATTGAGAAATTTTATTTATTTTACATGGCCGGAAAAAACAACCATAGTATAAAAACAAAAAAAGAACAATCATGCACACATTGATTGAACCAATGCTAATACAGTTACATAGTTGGAGGTAAAAGATAATAGTGATAGTATCTTAAATGTATATACAGTTCATGTAGGCAATTAGTACTATATCAGCAAGACATAGGGCTCTATTCACAAAATTTCTCATAAATGACTTAATCACCTAAATAATAAAAAATAACCTTTCAGCACATTTACTGTTTCAATAGTTTTTTTATTAAGGATTTTCAAAGGAAATACAGTCACAGTAATAATCACTCAAAGTAAGTTGTTCCTGATTAACTTCATTTCAGTATTACTTTTCTTACCTTTATTATATTTTTGCTCTTTGGGAGCTTAAGAATGTAACATAGATAAGATGAAAACAGAGGAAAACAGGTGAAAAAGCTTTGTGAATCATGGCCATAGTCACTAGTCAGCATTAGGTGATTCCAAAAAATCCTATTAGCTAGAGCATATTTGGGTATCACTGACTGTAATATTTATATCTAAATTAGGAATCATTGTTTCAAAAGAGTTCACTCATCTACACCTGAATTTATCAAATTTAGTGAGACTACAACATATCGGATAGGGTAGCTTATAAAAAGGCAGGGCCAAATTGACTAGCTTAACCCAGTCTTGCATGGAAGGAGCTCCAGAGGATTTCTGTCCCATAACAATGCATTTCCTAGCATAATGAAATAGTATCTTGGTAAGCAGTTTTTGAGAGGACGAGTAAGAGCTATCATCAAGCATACCCAACAAGCATGGTTTAACCACTTCACCACTGAGGGGTTTTACCCCTTGAGCACCAGAGCAATTTTCACCTTTCAGCGCTCCTTCCATTCATTCGTCTATAACTTTATCATTATTTATCACAATGAAAAGAACTATAGCTTGTTTTTTTTCGCCACCAATTAGACTTTCTTTAGGTGGGACATTATGCCAAGAATTATTTTATTCTAAATATGTTTTAATGGGAAAATAGGAAAAAATGTGGGAAAAAATCATTTTTCAGTTTTCGGGCATTATAGTTTTTAAATAATACATGCTACTGTAATTAAAACCCATGAAATTAATTTGCCCATTTGTCCCGGTTATAAAACCGTTTAAATTATGTCCCTATCACAATGTTTGGCGCCATTATTTTATTTGGAAATAAAGGTGCATTTTGTTTCAGTTTTGCGTCTATCCCTAATTACAAGCCCATAGTTTATAAAGTAACAGTGTTATAACCTCTTGACATAAATATTTAAAACGTTCAGTCCCTAAGGTAACTATTTATGTATCTTTTTAATTGAATTTTTTTTTTATTACAAAAAAAAATAAAAAAAAATTGGGGAGTGTGGGTGGTAATGAATTAATTTTTTGTGTAAAACTCATGTATTTTAATATGAAAAATGCTTTAGGGTGTAGTTTTACTATTTGGCCACAAGATGGCCACAGTAACTTTTTGTTTATGCGACCTGCAAGCATCGGAAGGACGCTTGCAGGAAGTGCTATGAGGCTATTTTTTTTTCACAATGATCGCGCTGCAGGTACTCACCTCGGGTGGGGGAAGCCTCCGGATCCTAATGAGGCTTCCCACGCCGTCCTCTGTCCCACGACCCACGGGGACCTCGCTGCAGCCCTCCGTACAAGATGACATCATTATTTACCTTCCCGGCTCTTGCGCAGGCGCTCTGACGGCTGTCGGCTCCGAACTACACGGAAATACCCGATCGCCGTCGGGTCTGCTCTACTGAGCAGGCGCAAGTTTCCGGCGCCTACGCAGTAGAGCGGACCCGACTGGGATCGGGTATTTCCGTGTAGTTCGGAGCGGAAAGCAGCCACAGCGCCCCCGCTGGAGCCAGCAAAGGTAAATATTGATTTTACAGTCGGGTCTGTCGCCGGCTGTTCGGAGGGCTGCAGCGAGACCCCCGTGGGACAGAGGACGGCGTGGGAAGCCTCATTAGGATCCGGAGGCTTCCCCCACCCGAGGTGAGTACCCCCCAGGGGATGTTTTTGAGGTTACAGAGTCTCTTTAAAGTGGTCTAACACCCAGCATTTCAACTTTGCTTTAAAAGATTGCTTACAGCTTATAAACTTATGTCAGATTTTTTTTTTAGCAGAAATTCACTGAATAGATTAAACATGACATTTTAGTGCTGCATTTAGCTAGAAATGCTTCTCGTGCTTGCTTGTTTAGTTACAAATGTATCTATCTACAATGTAACAAACAAACACTGCTCTGAGAGAACAAAGAGGGCTTCCCCGGCAGGCTTTTCAAAGGTCTATTTGTATATCAAATAAAGATACATTTTGTAACTACAGATAAGAACGGATGCGGATTCCTAGTTAAATCCAACACTAAAATGTCATGTTAAACCCATTCAGTGAATTTCTGCTTAAAAAAAAATCTGGCATAATAGTTTGTAAGCTGTAAGCAATCTTTTAAAGCAAAGTTGTAATGCTGGGTGTTAAACCGCTTTAAGCTAGTTCCAAGGTGTAGAGACCAAGGACCTGACACTCAGCTTAGGGAACTGTGTTACCATCTGTGTTATAATTCAGACTAGTTCCAGTGTGCTGAGACCACGGACCTCGCACCCAGTCTAGGGAACTGTATTATCATCTGTGTATACTCCAGACTAGTTCCGGGGTGCTGAGACTAAGGACCTCGCACCCATAATAGGCATTGTTTGTTACACGTTATGACTTATAGCCTCCGACTACTCCTCTGTCTTCTGATTCGGTACCTCGCATATCTGATATTCCGTTGCCAGACCCTGCTTGCCTTGGATACCGAATCAGCCTTCTGTCTTTGTACTTTACCTGTCAGTGTGTTGCCGACCAGGCGAGGCTGACCTTGAGAGCCATCTCTCCTGTTAATGGTGGCCACTAATGATCCAATATTTTTCATCCAATCTTACCAAATCTATGTAGTATAAGGGTAAATTGAGTGAATATACTGAATGGATACTTCAGGCAGTTACCTTATATTACATAGAAATGGTAAGATTGGATGAAAAAGATTGGATCATTAGTGGCCACCTTAAGAGATAGTCTCCAGACCAGACAGTGACATCCACCGTCAGGTGTCACTCACTCTCTGGCCTTCCCTATCCTCAGCCTGACTCCTCCCCTTGAGGAGCCTCAGGCTGCTGGAAGGTTCCTGTGTTTTCAGAGCAGTGTCTCTTTACTGTCAATTATCACCTGCTCAGCAGGTGCGTTACTCAAAGTATTACTGTTACACCAAACACTCACATACCTATAGGTGTCCAGAGGTTAGCAATATATCTGTATTATCGGTGATTCTGCAGATCATCAATAATCAGGTATATATCTGCATTCTTGGTGATACTGCAGATCACCAATAATCAGATTCTCTCTGCGGGCTGACACCAACCGTTACACAAATCAGATTTTTTCAATACTGCCAGAATAAAATCACATTTGAAGGTGTCAAATGCATCTAGCAAAAAAAATCGAACTGGAATTTTAATGGGCATTGTAAAGGTTGGCATAGAGACTACGAATATTTGTGGCCGTAGATTGACCGGGTATGAAACCGGTTTGATCTGGTGAATAAGGTTACAATCACGTCATATAAGGTGATAAGAACTCTGAAGAAGATGTCGGCATTGCAGCACCACCGGTGGATGAAGAGGAGGAGCCAATCCAGCCACCCAGAGCAAGTAAATATAAAGAAGCTCACTGCGCCACTATGTACAGCTGCATTAGGCAGCTGAATGACATATGCAGTTTGAAGATTCTCTGGCCCCCATCATCTGTTTCAAGGTAATGCGTGCAAAGTGGCTATTAGGTTTAACAAAAGAAGTAGGTAAGTATGAAAGCCCCCTGCCACTCTGCACACGCTGGGGAAGGCACCCTTCCCAGTGTGAGGGTGTGGGATGAATACTCAGTTCTTCTCATCTGGCAAAAGCTTCACAGCTGTTTTAATCTTTTCAAAGCCACATGGAGCTTGCATTACTTATGGAAAATAAATATTATATGTCTTGTTTGGGCGTACGTATGTATGTGTTGCTGGTGAGTTAAGCGCAGGGTAAGCTAAATGATGGCTTTCCCTGCTGCCACAAACCCCCCCCCCCCCGGCAGCGTAAAATACTATTTCTTCCCCTGAGTTGCGACAACTCAGAGGGAGATGTAATTCGGGGTCCGGCAACCGCTGCTAGGGGGCACCTGGTTAAACCACCTGCTTCGTTGTTTGGCACTAAAACAGTTATTTTAGCTGGCAGCTAGAAGCTTTGATTTACTAGATTTCCTCCCTGGGTCACCTGACATGTCTACTCAAACATTGCATCCTCTCTTATAAATAATTTCTGCATTTTCCATTCTTCAAGGAAACACCACGTTAATGTGTAATGAAAACACCATGACTTTGATAATAGAGAAGACTCGGAACACTGAACTGTATGAAGGACACATGCACCTGATTGACCCTGACTGTCTTATCTCTTCCAATGATACCCATTTAATTGCAAGTGTTGAATACAGCTCTTGTGGTACTGAGATTGAGGTAATGTTAAAGCACAACCAACCATATGAAACACTTCTTATGTAGAATTTTTTGCTGGCTTTTGCCAACTTTAATTTTGATGGACATTTTAATGTTTTATGACCTAATTCTTCTAGAGACTTCTAACTATTACTATTTACACAGAGGTTTGTCCCATATCAGTTGATGAGTTCTCAGTAGAAGTAGTTTATCCAATGGCACAGACCTCACATCATTGTGCATGACAATGCATAGAAAAAAAAAAAAAAAAGAAACAGCAGCCTGTTTGCAGAATGCCAATATGTTTTTGTGTTGAGATGTTCTAGTTCTGGATGCTGCCTGTCGAATGGCTGAATTTGGTTACATAAGTCTGAAGGCATCATATGGCTCAATGACTGTGTACCAAAAGTTTGCTTTTTTAAAACAGAAAGAATTTGTGATAATTTAGGTTGGAGTGAGCTTGAGATGTCTCCCAGTGCATCACTGCTGAATATATGCAAATTGACAGTGTAGCATAATATTCCACTTTCTTATTCAGTTAGAGACTCGAGTTGACATCTTAAATAAAAGCAATTAGTATAGAACTGTGAACTCAACACCTGTTGTCCTCATATTTTCATCTTCTTTTTTGTTACATTTTAAATAGGTAAGGAGTCAAAACTGACTCCTTTACCTATGTAAATTGCTGGAATCTGGGGTATCCTTAGTAAAGGAGGCTCCCAGGTGCCAAAAACAGCTTGCCGACACCGGCGATAGGTCTTTTCGCCTGCTCAGAGCAGGTGAAAAGTTAACATCAATGTTTGGTGGGAAGCATCGCTTCCCGGGAGGTAAAAATGCAATTGCATAGGGGGCTAGGAACTCACTGGGCGATTATATTGCCCAAACGAGTTCTTTTCTGCCCCGGGGGTGTTAAATGCAATTGCATTAGGCGACCTTACTGACGCCTAATTTAAGAACTCACCAGCACTTATCGCTGGTGAGTTTGGTAATTGCTTAGGGCCCCATGTGTCAGCTGTCCATGAAGACAGACCATCAGAATCCATCTGCAATGTCAATAATGGTGAATTTGATATTTTACACTGCCTGATAAGTTGGTCAAAGTGGATAGGTGCTAACAAGTTTGATTACAAAGAACTTAGGCTACTTCCTCATATTCAACACTCAGGCTCAGGCTTTTACAACCCACTATTATTTTTTGATAAAACAAGTTTCAGTTTCATTTCGTAATTCCTATCACTTTGATTCTTGAGGCCCAATCGCTTAAAGGGAACCCGAGGTGAGAAGGATATGGAGGCTGCCATATTTATTTCCTTTTAAACAATGCCAGTTGCTGGTAGTCCTCCTTATCTTGTGTTTCTAATATTTTTAGCCATCGAAATCTGAACAAGCACACAGAAGATCAGGTATTCTGACTAAGCTGACTCAGGTTTTACTGGATTAGCCATGTGCTTGTTCCAGGGTTTTGACTCAGAAACTACTTATGCCAGAAGATCAACAGGGCTGCCAGGCAACTGGCATTATTTACCAGGAAATAAATATGGCAGCCTCCATATCCCTCTCGCCTCAGGTTCCCCTAAATTGAACCTGAAGTGAAGAAACTCATTTTAGGTGGTTAGATGCATACCTAATTAGAGGCAAGGCCCTGGATACCATAGACCCTTCCTTCTATTTTTCACAGTACAAGTCTCTATTAAATTATATTGTTACTTTGATCATGCTGTTTTTCAAACACATTGCTTTACTAAGAACATTGGCAACAAGCTGAGTATTTGCCAGGCAGACCAATGAAATATTGTGGCAACTTTAATCAATTCAGAAATTGGTCACACTCAGATAGAAACATGATCATTGATACATGCAATGAATCCACTATTTTATTTGCATATTTCCCCAGGAAACTGATGAAGATATTGTATTTTTGAACCGCATCACTTCATTCGATGGTCATTCTGCCATCACACGGAAGAACCAGATAGTCATTCCTATGAACTGCTCCTTCCCTAAAAAGAGCCGTATTTCTACTTCCTTCCATGCTCACAGGGCTGATTATGAATTCATAGAGGCGGGATTTGGTCATTTCAACTACACATTCCAGTTCTACACAGATGACCAGTTTGTGGAGGAGCTTAGCCAATATCCTTTAGAAGTATCTCTGAGGGATCCACTGTACTTGGGAATCCAGGTGTCATCATCCATACCCAACGTTGAGCTGTTTGTGGAATCCTGCAGGGCCACTCCACATGACAATCCCAATGATCCGGTCTTCTATGACATCATACAGAATGGGTATGGCTATAAATCTCTTAATTTCTGTAATAGATAGATTGATAACATTATCATATTTGTTACAATCATGTTTTTTAGAATCATGTTAAAGAGTACATGTAATCTTACTTACTTCAGTAGGAGGAAGCCTCTGAATGGTTTAGAGGCATCCCTGGTCTCCCTATGCCCCTCCTGTGCTGCACTAGGACCCTCTAAACCAGGGCTCGTCAACCCTGTCCTTAATGCTGGATACACACGGTGCGTTCCCGCACTCGATGTGCCGATCGATTATTTCCAAGCATTTCTGAGCGCATTTCGATGATTGTTAGGTCGATTCTCATGTAAAGTATGCCAAATCGACCTAACGATCCATCTAAACGCGAATCGGACATGTCGGAAATAATCGAGCGGCCGCAAATTGATGGGAATCAAGCGGCGCATTGAGTGCAGGAACGCACTGTGTGTATCCAGCATAAGTAACACTAAAGGTGGCCATACATGGTACAATTTTTCAACTAGATAATTTAGTTCGATTATTCCGTTAGATCGAATATAAAGATTTTTCCAGCATGTCCAATCATTTTTCCCGAAAAAACGGGATAATCGTTCGAATTTCTTGATCGAAAAAACATTTTTTTTCAACTTTCATTTAATTCGATCATTTAGATCGAATAAACGGGAAAATGCAAAGTTTTTATTGTACCGTGTATGGCCATTATAACAGTGAATGTTTTGTGGAAATCTTTAGAGGGAGTTAATCAGCTCTGTGCTGATACACTAATTACCTCACCTGTGAATGTTTGTGGTTTTCTGCAAAACAAGCACTGCTGGTGGTATTTGAGGACAGGGTTGGGATGCCCTGGTCTAAACAGAAAGGCAGCGTTTAAGACACTTTTATAACATGGTTCCCATCCCAGTTTAAAAATATATTTATAGATGTCCTTTAAAATCTAATCATGTGGTGCATCCCTTTTAGATCACCTTACCTTCTTATGCTACCAGTTTACACTGGCTTAGCTCAGGTTCTCTGTTTTTTTTTTTTTTAAACTTTTTTATTTCCATGAAAAGTCAGAGGAAATAGATTTTTACATAGAAAAGTATCCAAGAATATATATACTCCAACATATACATATTAGAACATATTTTTAAGCAGCTATAAACATAGATATGCATCAGTTTGAGAGATAAATCTGACATTTCCATGGGTTTTACCCCTTATATATATCTATATGCTACATTGCAAGAGAAAAATGTATATACAGGTATAAGCAAAAAAGAAAAACTTTACATATGGATATAGAAACCCCCCTCAACCTTACCCACCCACCCCTCCCCCCAAAAAGAAAAACACACAGCCCCAGACCCCCCCTAATAATTCCGGTCATATCGGAATCAGGAGGGTCTAGGACTGCCCATCGCAGCCATCTCACTCTCATTGCATAAGGTAGATGTAGTAATTCCAGGTCTAGATAATTATGGATATCCATAGGACGAGAGCTGATAAAGATACTATCACTGTATATGTCTTCTGATAAGCTACTCGGTTAAGTCTGAGTCATACGTCGTCATCACTGATTTCCAGGGGTCCCAGAGAACTCGCAATCTTCCCCCTCAGGTACCATGTGGTGTAAGTAAATGGTCTCATTTTTTGCTTTATTTCTGCTTTAGGAGCAAATTGTATGATAAATGGTCTCCAGAGCCTAAAGAACTTTTTTGTGTTAACCTTTTTGGCTTGTTCTGCATTGAATTTAGCTATATATAGCAGCTTACGCATTAACTCCAGTACCTGTTTCTGAGAGGGAATTTCCGAGTGTATCCATCAGTTAAAGCGGAATATAACCCTGCATTTCAACTTTGCTCTAAAACATTATTTACAGCATATTATATGCAAAAAGCATTTTTTTTTTAGTAGACCAGCATTGGAAGGGTTAAACACAGAGGTTTTAAGTTCCGTGCAGACGTTCAGATAGTTACATTCTATTTAGTTAGATGTATCTATTGATAAACAGTTACACACTCTTTGGCTGTCCTCCAAGCTCCTTCTCAGTGAGAGGGATGAGTCACAATAAACACTTAAAAGATACATATTTGTAAACAAAAAGTATCTAACTAAAGTTCGGATGCGTCTGCAAAAATCTCCAGGGACTTTAAAGCCCTGTGTAATCCTTCCAATGCTGGTCTAGTAAAAAAAAAAAAATGCTGGTTGCATATAATATACTGTAAATAATGTTTTAGAGCAAAGTTGAAATGCAGGGTTATATTCCGCTTTAAGGATGCACTTTTTTGCCGCTAAAAGAAATAGATGTTCTAAAGGTTTTAGAGGAGTTAGTTTCAGTGAGGGCTGTTGAGGAGGTTCTCCGCTTTTAATGATTCCTTAATTTGACTGCAGAGCAGTTGAATTGCTTCAGCTGAAAGTCCCTCAGTTTTCTGCTATTCTTCAGAAGCTCCAACAATCTTCAGCCACACTCCTGTGTCACAGAGACAGCCCTGAATGAACATATTTTTACTGAGCAAGTGTGAGTACTAGAACCACACATTCCCAGGAAAAGGAAACACTGATGCACAGAGGAAAGAAGGTGTGCATGAGCACAGCTCATTCACTCCTCTCAGTTGGCATGGGTGGTTAACGAACACCTGCTCAGGAAAAGAGATTGAGGACTTCCTGTTAAATGGATGACAAGAATCATGAAGAATAAGCAATGCTGGAGCAAACTGTGAGCACAGAAAGGTAAATTAATCCAATAAGGAGCCAGCACCATAGCAATATAATTGGACTGCCACTTCAGGTTTGCTTTAATGACCAAATCCAGGGGAAAAAGGATTTAATTTTGTTTATTGTGGTAGAGGGCTTAGAGCCTCTTTTGGATAGTTAAAGGGAACATTGAAGAGAGAGGAATATGGAGGCAAATATTTCTACGAGTGACATGGACAGCAAGACATAAAATATTTTTGTAGAGTGAAGGAAACCATTGGTTTCTATTACTAAGCCTCTTTTCCTCTACCAGTAGGCCACTAGATTTCATGTTAAAGCCACAAAGCTCCACAAGGACCCCAAGGACAGGAAGTGAGGAACAGTTTCTCTAACAGAAACACACTGATCAATAAAACAACCGTACATTTCTGTAACCCCATTCTGTGCTATACAAAGCTATAATCTTATTTTCTTATTCCTGAAATGTTCCATGAATTGCTGGTATGTTTACATGCAGGTGTATACTGGATGACACTGTGATCTCCTACCCAAAGGCAGACACACAGTTCCACATTACCATGGAGTCTTTTGCTTTTATTGGATACCATGAAGAGGTAAGTTCTACAAACAGCATGCGGGAGCTTTTTCACATAGTCTGGAATAAAGAAAATTGTGAAAGGGGGCGAGTTTTAATGCTTGTAGAAACCAAACCATTTTCATATTTCATAAGATAGCTTCTGATCTGCTGTTACAAGTTAGTTACTTTTTGGAATGTGATCTTTAAGAGCTCACTTTACTTGGTGACCATTTTGAAGGTATTCCACTACTGTTCTGAAGGGTATGTGTCCTTGCATCACCATGAAAGGGGTCTGTTTGTCTACTTCCCCCTTCCCAAGCAGGCAGAGAACTGGCGATTCAATGGACAGGTAGAGCGGCTCAATGCTTCATACGAATCATTGCAAGCAGGCAGAGAACCAGCGACTGAATGGACGGGGAGAGCGACTCAATGCTTCATACGAATCATTGCTAGCAGGCAGAGAACCGGCGACTGAATGGACGGGGAGAGAGCGACTGAGAGCTTCCTCCCGGAATACCTGCAGGGCACAGGGATAGTGCGGGGACCTTTCTCTAGTATCTTCGCCGGAGGAATAGAGGTTAGGTGGCGTGAGCTTTCTCTGGGATATGGCAGTTGGGGGACAAGTAAAAAAAAAAAAGGCTATACCATCTGTTATTTACAACATCTGACCAGGCCACCCCTATGAAGGCATTACAGTTACAGACGTCCGTCAGCGCAAGTGTGGGCACTGATGTATATAGCATACAGTGACAGTTGAATGTTTAAAGGACCATACTAGAAATTAAAATAAATGATACAGGGAATCTTCTGTAGGCTTGGTGTAACTACTGTGGGGGTGTTAAAAACTGAATGTTTCACGATAGTGGTCCTTTAATTTTGCAAATAAAGTCTTGTAATATGTGATATAGTGTTATTTTATATATTTCCGCCATACATTATACAACGGACACAATTTAAACATAATAAGTGGGACAAATGGGCAAATAAAATGTGTGGATTTTATGTATTGATGCACATTTTATTTTAAAAACTATAATGGCTGAAAACTAAGAAATAATGCTTTTTTCATTTTTTTGTTTCTTATTATTCCCTTAAAAATAAAATAATTTTTAGCAAAAAGTGCCACTCAAAGAAAACCTAATTTGTGGCGAAAAAAAACAATATATAGATCATCTATCCACCCAAAATTGGTAAAATTACCAATATTCTACTAGTAAATTCCAATAGTAAAATATCAGTAACAATAAAGTTATAGGTGAATGAATGGGAGGAGAGCTGAAATGTGAAAACTCATTCTAATGATACTGTATTTGCCATGGGTTGATAGATTTAGGCATAGAGGCGGTTTAATAGTTTGGTGTGGGAGCCTAGTTATGGTTAGGCACCACTATGGGGAGGGGGGGGGGGGTAAGATTAGGCTTCACCAGGGAGAATTAAGGTTAGGCAGCACCGGGGAAGAGGGGGGGTTAAATAACACCTGAAGTGACTGCCATATTTATTTCCTATTAAGCAAACCCAGTTGCTTGGCTATCCTGCTGATCCTCTCTCTCTAATACTTTAAGCCCCAGACCCTGAACAAGCATGCAGCAGGTCGGGTGTTTGACATTTTTGTCAAATCTGATAAGATTGGTTGCATGCTTGTTTCTGGTGTGATTCAGACACCACCACGGTCAAATAGCTGAGGGTATGGTTTGACTTAGGCATTGGTGCAGGGAGGGTTCTGTGTGGGGGTAGGGCTAGGTTATAGTAAAACATTGGTAAAGATTACTGATATTTTACTATTGGAATTTACTAGTAGAATATTGGTAATTTTTCCAATATTTTAATAGCAGCTATATTCGGTGCCCATTTTACTGGGCGCCTTTTTTACATGTAGGCTAGCTGCAGTGCTGGTCACAAAGAATTAATCTCTCAACAGCAGAGGAGGTAGGTAAGAAGCATCAGCTCTGTGCTTCTCCCCTCATGTGAACTATAATGGGAGAGGAGAGGAACTTGGACAGCTGTCTAGTCTATATAACTACAATGTCATCTCAACAAACAATGGAACTAGAGGATTAAGCCAAGCAATTCCAGCACACTTATTGCCAAAAACATGAAATGTGTAACGCACAAAACTTAAATACACCTCCACATAAACTTAAAAACACATTCTCAGTACAAATACACCAATTTAATGATCTCCAATTTTCATAAAAAACAGAGTATTGTTAGAATATATTTGTCATTGTCAATATAGTACTTGAACAGAAAATAGAATCAGATACTGGTTGCTCTTGCCTATATACTAGTTTTCTGTTTTAGGTGTACATCAGCTGCACTGTCATACTCTGTAAGGTGGGAGGACCTACACGCTGTTCACAGGGATGTGTGAAACGCTCCCCGGGAGACAACCAACGGCGTAAGAGATCAGCAGGATCTGAATCACAACAGCACTCCATTTCCCAAGGCCCTTTGAGGTTAAAGAAACCAGCTGAGATTAACTCGGGTAAGAACAATGATATGTGCTGATCTGAAAAATCTTCCATACCAGTATATAGGGTGAGGGTGATGGGCTGGGCCAGTCTTAGTTCACATGATGCTCCATCACTCCAAGTCACCTGCAACAAATAATTCTCTCCATTTCCATCCATTAATGATGGAAAGCTGTCCAGGCACAGATGCACCAAAGAAATTCCAAAACAATAGCACTACCACCACCATGTTTCACAGATGGTGTAAGGTCTGGGGCCCACTCCAAAGTGCAAAGCGCTATCGCAATCGCTATTGACTTGTGGTAGCGATTTGTAAGCAATTTTAGAAGGGATTTTGCTGCTCCTATACAATACATTACAGTGCAAATGCTCCCAAAATACTGCATGTCCTGCGATTGCGATTTCCCTAATCACAATCGCTCCAGTGGGATCCGCTCCATCCAATTACATTGGCAAAGTGTTTTGAGAAATCGCTGGCGATTGAAAGTGATCCCAAAACGCTACCAAAAATTCTCTAGTGCTAAAGCTATTATGCTGAAATGCAGTATTTTTCTTTCTCCACATCCTCATTTACGCCAAATCATTTTATTTTGGCTTCATCCAACCACTACATTTACTTCCAGTGTCCTTTAGGTTGTTCTTATGGGGGCCATACATTAGCCGACCAACCAACCAATCGACCATCCAATTTGATTATCATAATCGAATTGGATGAAAATTGGTGCTGCCAAGTGGATGCCCAACTGACAAAGCGACCAATTTCAGACAGAAATTGGCCGAACGGTCGATCGCGCATGCTGGAAAATGTCGGGCCGAAGTTGGTTGGTCAGGTGCGTGGCGGTACAGCGACCGAATTGCGAACGAGCGATGAGACGACAAAACCCCAACCGCTGCAATGTATAAATGTATGTAGTGTGTGTGCATTTATACATTACCTGTCCGGTGTCAGCCTCCACGCGGTTTCCGTCCATCTTGCCGGGTTTCGCATACACGCCGGCGGCGCATAGCGTCTGACGTCAGACGCTATGTGCCGCTAGCGTGTATGCGGAGCCTGGCGAGATGGACGGAAACCGGGTGGAGGCTGACACCGGACAGGTAATGTATAAATGTACACACACTACAAGAGACAAACTTATCTCTAGTCGAATCTGCCCATACACTACAGGCCGATTCCTGTCCGATTTCAGCATGAAATCATCAGGGAATCGGCTGAGCCCGCCGCGTCCACCCGGCCACTGCCCCCAAAATGTATAGTGGCCGGGTGGACGCGGCGGGCTCAGCCGATTCCCTGATGATTTCATGCTGAAATCGGACAGGAATCGGCCTGTAGTGTATGGGCAGATTCGACTAGAGATAAGTTTGTCTCTTGGTCGCATCTGCCCATAGATGCTTTTGCAAACTGTAGACAGCAATATTTTTTGGGGGGGAAGGGAGAGCAGTGGCTTCCTTCTTGCTATCCTGCCATACACACTATTGCTGTTCAGTGTTCCCGATGGTGAATATCAGCATAGGACAGTGTAAGACAGGCAGTCAGTTTCTTTGAAGTTACCTGGGTTTACTTTGTGACCTTTCAGTCTATTGCATGCCTTGGAGTTATCTTTAACGGTTGATAACGTCTTCTTGTGCATTTTAAAGACAAAAAGAAGAGAAGATTTGAACAAATAAGGTAGCCATACACTGGTCGATTTGCCATTAGATCGACCAGCTGACAGATCCCTATCTGATCGAATCTGATCAGAGAGGGATCGTATGGCTCCCTTTACTGCAAACAGATTGTGAATGGATTTCAGCCTGAAACCGATCACAATCTGTGGAGCCGCCGCTGCCGCCTGTCCCTCCCCCCCGCGCATACATTACCTGACGCTGGCTCCCGGGCATCTTTTCCGCATCTTCTCCACGCTGCACCTGCTCCATCCCGGCGCTTCCTGTGTCACTCCGTGACCAGGAAGTTCAAGTAGAGCGCCCTTTATTTGAACTTCCTGGTCACTGCAGTGACAGGAAGCGCCGGGATGGAGCGGTGCAGTGCGGAGAAGACGCCCGGGAGCCAGCGTCAGGTAATGTATACCTGATCGGATCGGCCGCCGCTAGCGACGCGCTCCCTACCCAGGGGCGATCGAGGGTAATTTCCCGCACGGCGCGATCGACGGACCGATCCGATTTCGGGAGGAAATCGGATCGGCGGGTGCGATTAGCGCGAACGATTGCCAGCAGATTCGATCCCAGGATCGAATCTGCTGTCGAAACGGCCGCGAATCGGGCCAGTGTATGGCCACCTATACAGTTTCTCAGATTTCACTTACTATTTTAAAATATAAAAAGTGCTACTGTAAATAATAAACCATACTCAAAACTGGCTAATTATCCTATTAATTATAAATATTCAAATTTGTTGCTACCAAGGCATGGTGATGATATTAAATAGGTGTATTTTCTGTATTATGTAGTTTTTTTCTCCTAGTACTGCATATCTAAAGGTTATTAGATGTTTTATATGCAGGCGTGTGTGGTTTCAGAAGTGGGTGGGGCAATGCAGGGTAGCTAAATTATATTTTTAAAGCAATACCCCCCCCCTTCCCCCTTTTTGTTATAGCTTATCCAAGTGAACTAGTGGTTTCCCTTTAAATGTAGATCTTTTCCTGGGGTGTAGTGGAGCTTTGCCTGGGATTTAATGTGCCCTCCCTCCCCTTCATAGATTGTTCCTGTGTAGTGTAGTGGTCCCCCACCCCACACTTCCACTTTAAAGGATATTCAAGGCAATTAATAAAATATATGTTTACTTACCTGGTGCTTCTTCCAGCCCCTAGAAGTCACGTGTCCCTCACTGCAGCTCCAGTCATCTCCTGGGTCCCGCTGGCAGCCTCTGAAGTATTGCTGACCCCCAATGGGTTGGTGTCTTCTGCACATGCATCAGGAGCATACTGCGCCTGGGCAGTAGTATAAAAATTGTTCTGGGGTTTACAAACTTTCAATCACCACTGTAGAACTGAACTGACTTGATTATGTGGAAAAAATGGAAAATTTTCCTTTAACAGTCTGCGACCGCCTAACGCCAATTGGTGGCCGTAGAGTGGCTCCCCCAGGACCATCCAACGCCGATCGACGTCAAGTCCTGGGGCGGAGATTAGCGAGAAATGCATGCGCATCCCCACTTAGTGACGCACCGCCAGTTCGAGATCAGCCTGCCAGCCCGCGATCGTGGCTGGCAGGCTGTTAGAGGGGAAAAAAAGGTTTGTTTCGGTTGTACAGCGCTGCGATCTAGCACAGCGCTGTACTGGGGACAGCCCTGTCACTTGGCTGTCCCCTGGTGTGGCTCACAATGTGATCCCCTCTCATAGGCTGATGCCTATGAGAGGTGATTGCAGTCAAATTAATTTAAAAAATGTCATTGCAGCAGCAATCAGCTGCCACCAACAGAAAGCTCTGTTGGTGGCAAGTAAAGGAGGGCAGATTCATTTGCGTGCTAAGTTGTATGGCTGCGCAGCAAACTGTTAAAAAGGCTTTGCATGCAATACGTTTATGAAGGAATTTTGGACTTTATAATTTTAAGTTGTGACAGTAGTATTGTACTATGTTTTTGTTTCCTGCAGACGTTGCACCGCCTCAGGCTCTGAACATGAACACACTGGTGATCTCTGTGTCAGGAGTGGTGATTGTAGCACTGGCTGCCTTCATTGTTTATATAATGGTGAAGAAATCAACAGGTTCCACCAACTATGAGAAGCTCTAAGCAAAGGTGTTCAGTACAGATTGTATGCAGAACAATAGCAGAAGTTTCCATGATAGAGCCTGAATCATATTTCCAGAACTTGTAAAGTCTCTGATCTTGGAGAATCTTCAAATGAGCATTGAGCTGTATCTTCCAGATGCAGCACATTGCTTTGTTTTCTCTTTCTGTAGTAATGTACCCTTTCCTAATAAAATGATAGTCTTTATTCATCTGTATAGAACTGAGGCTGGGCGCAGGTGCAGATCAGTTGACATCTTGGCAATGGGGAAAACTAATCAATGCATCACTTTCTATAGATCCCAATCAGTATTCTAGCAGCAGTCTGTTTAGGATCTATTGATACCACCGCCAATCTGTAGTTTTTGTACTGCTGTCTGTCTCTACTATGGGGTTGCCATCCAGATTTATAAAAAAAACAAACAAACAGTGGGCGAGCGAACAGACCCCACCAACAGAGATTTCAGAAAAGGTAGAGGGGGGATCACTTGTGTGCTGAGTTGTGTGGCCCTGCAGCAAGGGCTTAAAGCTGCAGTGGCCTAATTTATAAAAAATAGCCTGGCCACTAGGGGGGTTTAAGCCCGTGGTCCTTAACCACTTTACCCCCGCGCGTACGTATTTCTCCGCCCCTTTTTCCATCCTTTAACAACCAGGGACGGAGAAACACGTACTTTCCGCGTTCCCGACGCTGCCCGCGCTCCCGCTCGTAAACACGCCGCCCGCCGCTAGTAAACACGCCGCCGCCCGCTCGCCCAGAGATCAATGAACGGGAAAATCCATTCCCGTTCGTTGATCTAAGCCCCGCAATGATCAGCTGCTCTCCTATGGGCAGCGCGATCATTGTGAGAAAAAACTCACGTGTCCAGCCTCCTTATACTTCCTCCAAGCTTCCGGAAGGAAGCTTGGAGGTCGCATTAAAACAAAAAGTTACTGTGGCCATCTTGTGGCCAAATAGTAAACTACACCCTACACATTTTTCACATACAAATAAATGACTTTTACACATAAAATTAACTCATTACCTCCCACACTCCCCATTTTTTTTTTTTTTTGTAATTAAAAAAAAATTAAAAAATTTACAATTAAAAAAAATACATAAATAGTTACCTTAGGGACTGAACTTTTTAAATATTTATGTCAAGAGGGTATAACACTGTTACTTTATAAACTATGGGCTTGTAATTAGGGATGGGCGCAAAAATGAAAAAATGCACCTTTATTTCCAAATAAAATATTGGCGCCAAACATTGTGATAGGGACATAATTTAAATGGTTTTATAACCGGGACAAAAGGGCAAATACGTTTCATGGGTTTTAATTACAGTAGCATGCATTATTTAAAAACTATAATGGCCGAAAACTGAAAAATAATTATTTTTTCCCCCACATTTTTCCTATTTTCCCATTAAAACACATTTAGAAAAAAATAATTCTTGGCATAATGTCCCACCTAAAGAAAGCCTAATTGGTGGCGGAAAAAACAAGATATAGTTCATTTCATTGCGATAAGTAATGATAAAGTTATAGACGAATGAATGGAAGGAGCGCTGAAAGGTGAAAATTGCTCTGGTGCTCAGGGGGTAAAACCCCTCAGTGGTGAAGTGGTTAAGTGGTTGAAGAGAACCTGAAATTAAAATAAAAAGTCAATCACACACAGGTCATACTTACCTCTTGTGTAATCTACTCCTCAATCTCTTTCTCCTCTCCTGAATCCCATTTGTCCACTGTGATCAATGGAATTCTCTGTCCTCCATTTTAAAAATGGCCTTTACCCCATAACAGCTTTGTGTGAACACAAATTCACTTTAAGGCCTCATTCACATCAGACGCAGATGACCGTGCGATCAGACTGCAACGCGTACGATTATATGCCATCTGCATTTGCATGCTTTGCTTGCCTGATCCCATTCACTGTAGTGAAGTGGTCAGCTGTGTGTTTTGACAAAAGATGCGCGCAGCATGTGTTCGAGCACCGCACTGGTATGGAATGGAACGCATGCAGTGTGAACATCAGACAGTGCAGTCTATGCACTTCTGATGTTCGTGCATGTCTGCCTCCTGCACGCGTTGCCAAAAATACGGACGGCAACGCGTGTAATGTGAACAGGGCCTTCGGGAGAATGCAATTGCCATTCTCATACAGCACTGCACCGTTTACCTGTTCTATGTCTAGCATTGATATTTTTTTTAAACCTAGTTTCATTGAAATAAAAACATTTTGTTAGTTTTAGATTAAGTTAGTAAGGTTTGTTTTACTATCTGGTTGTTTCTGCCGTCTGTATTCTCAGTAGTGTTGGGCGAACACCTGGATGTTCGGGTTCGGGCCGAACAGGCCGAACATGGGCCAGATGTTCGGCATGTTCGGCCCGAACGCCGAACTCAATGGAAGTCAATGGGACCCCCGAACATGCCCATTTTGGGGGCCCTATGGGGTCGCAGGCATAAGGGGGGAGCATGCCCCGATCGCGGGGGGGTCGGAAATTCCCCCCACCCCCTCCGCTAGCGCTCCCCCCTCTGCCCGCTTCCCCATAAAAAAAGTTTGAGGCAAGTTAAATAGTACTTGGTGGCTGGCCTGGCACTGGCAGTGGAGTGAGGAGGAGGAGGAGTCCGAGTAGCAGAGTGACGCGTTGAGGCCGGGCAGCGGGCGGTTCCGCCCTTTCTCTGACCTCACGTCCTCTACGTGATGACGCATACGAGGGTACGCGTGACGCGTACCCTCGTATGCAGAGGACGTGAGGTCAGAGAAAGGGCGGAAGTACCACAAGGGTACTACCGCTGAACCGCCCGCTGCCTGGCCTCAACGCGTCACTCTGCTACTCGGACTCCTCCTCCTCCTCACTCCACTGCCAGCCACCAAGTACTATTTAACTTGCCTTAAACTTTTGTATGGGGAAGCGGGCAGAGGGGGGAGCACTAGCGGAGGGGGTGGGGGGAATTTCCGACCCCCCCGCGATCGGGGCATGCTCCCCCTTATGCCTGCGACCCCATAGGGGGGCCGTATTGCGGCATGTTCGGGCGAACAGGGCCCTGTTCGGCCGAACAGAGGCCCTGTTCGGCGGCCATTCAGTAGTTCGGGACGAACCCGAACTTAAAAGGCCGAACACCATCAGGTGTTCGGCCGAACTCGAACATCACCCGAACAGGGTGATGTTCTGCAGAACCCGAACAGTGGCGAACACTGTTCGCCCAACACTAATTCTCAGTGTGAAAGTTACTCTTACTGCCTGCCCCTGGGACATCCATGGATTTCCATGCCATTGCTGTGAACCATAAAAGTCCCACAGGAGGGAAAATGAGAGACAATAATACAAATTTGGCTTGGCTCTTCCTCATGCAACAAAAAAACATTTTATTTGATACTTTGTCTGGGGCAGATTCTAAAAAAAAAATAGTGAAAGAAAAAAATAGGGCAAAATAGCTGAAAAACTGGAGCCCAGATCAAGGATTTGGATAGGTCACACTGAGCACGTTGCATCACTATTGCCCAATTGTTTGTTTTGTAAGGTTTGCATACTTCTCACTTGTCAGGACAGGAAACCTGCATTTTCCAGATGATCATATGATGCAGCAATAAATACATAAGAGGGGTTTGGACCGTTTTCAACACAATTAAAATAACATTTTTGACTGAGCAAGTCTTTAGCCTGTAGAGATGAATGAGGCCTTTCAGTGTTGGCAAAAATGAACACATTTCACTGGAGAGACCTCAGAGGAACAAGCAGCTTCTGCGAGGTTCAGCACACTGATCATCAGAACTGTAAACATTTTACTTCCTTTATGAAAAAATAAATACAATTGAGTAGCCCCTGCTTTAGGCGCTGGATCTAAGTATTATTAAGCAATGTTTGAATAAACAGTAAGAATAAAATCATACATTCTGAAAATTGATGATTTTTTGTATAATTGTAACTCACTGGCCTCTATTAAACCACTGAAGCAAATTTATATTTTTATGTTGTCTTACTTATTTTACTAACTGGTAATATTTGTCTTTTCCTGTGGACTGCTACTGGAGTGCCCGCTCCCTAAAGGTCATTCAAATAAACTGGCATTGCAGTTCTCCCAGGTCATTACTCAGATGTCTGCAGTTAGGCCCCCCATGGTCCTCACCGTGTAGCAGAGATGATCAGATACCTAATATTCGAGTTCGGATAGTGTCATCCAGCTCGCCTGCCACCCCCCTCCACAAGGGGGCGCCGGTCCTCCCGAGAGCTAGCCTGCCCCACGCGCTACCGCCGCCTGCCACCGGGGGGCGCCGGGGCTCTCAGGAGGACTGGCGCCATCCGGCGGTGGGCGGCGGTAGCGCAGGGTGGCCCGGCATCCGGGAGCCCCGGCGCCCCCCGGTGGCATGCGGAGGTAGCACAGGGGGGGTCAGGCCAGCTCTCAGGACGACCGGCGCCCCCTGGTGGCGGGCGGTGGTAGCGCTGGGCAGCCCGGCACCCGGGAGCCCCGGCGCCCCCAGGTGGCCGGCGTCGGCAGCGCGGGGGGTCAGGCTGGCTCAACAGAGGACCGGCGCCCACCGTTGGCGGGCAGCGGTAGCGCAGGCGGGGGACAATGCCCGCGGCTAGCGAGGCCCAGCTGCCATAAGAACTGGATGTAGTCAGGGCAGAAGAGTTCCAGGTGCGGGCCAAGCTGGCAGGAGGAGAGGGGGGTGTGGTCAATGCCCGAGTCCAGCGAGGCCCAGCTCCCATAAGAACTGGGTTTAGTCAGGGCAGAAGAGTTCCAGGTGCGGGCCAAGTTGGCAGGAGGGGGGGGGGTGTGGTCAATGCCCGAGTGCAGCGAGGCCCAGCTCCCGTAAGAAGTGGGTGTAGTCAGGGTAGAAAAGTTCCAGGTGCGGGCCAAGCTGGCAGGGGGGGGGGGGGTGTTGGGGGATGGGGTCAATGCCTGAGGCCAGAGAGGCCCAGCTCCCATAAGAAGTGGGTGTAGTCAGGGTAGAAGAGTTCCAGGTGCGGGCCAAGCTGGCAGGAGGGGGGGGGGGCGCGGGGGGTGTGGTCAATGCCCGAGTCCAGCGAGGCCCAGCTCCCATAAGAACTGGGTTTAGTCAAGGCAGAAGAGTTCCAGGTGCGGGCCAAGCTGGCAGGAGGGGGGGGGTGTGGTCAATGCCCGAGTCCAGCGAGGCCCAGCTCCCATAAGAAGTGGGTGTAGTCAGGGTAGAAAAGTTCCAGGTGCGGGCCAAGCTGGCAGGAGGAGGGGGGGGGGGCGTGGGGTGGGGTGGGGGTTCAATGCACGAGGCCAGAGAGGCCATGCTCCCATAAGAATTGGATGTAGTCAGAGAAGAAGAGTTCCAGGTGCGGGGCAAGCTGACCGGAGGAGAGGCCGGGGGCATGGATGAGGTCCCTGGCAGAGGCCACCACTCGGGCACTCGCAGGGCAGTCGGATCGAGTTTGGCGGCAGCCAGGGTCCTCCGTCCCGGAGGCTCCGATGAGAGCGGATCTGGCCGGCCGCGCCCAGGCAGGGCTCCACAGCTTCGGACAAGCTAGGCACCGATCCCCCCTAAATGGGGGGTGGGTTCCGACCGTCCATGACCCGAGCCCGCCACCCTCGGGGAGAATGTCAGGAGGCGTTCCTCCGCCGAGAAAAGTGCCTAAACTGGAACCTGCTAGGGGGTAAAATGTCAACTTTTTTCCCGCACTGGAGCCTGCTAAGGGGAAATATCAAATTTTTTCCGGCTAACTTGTCCTGCCTGAAGCCTGCTAAGGGGAAATGTCAAAGTTTTTCAGGCCAGCCTGGCCCGCCTAGAGGTTGCTATGTGAAAAATGTCAAAGTTTTTCCGGCCAGCCTGGCCCGCCTGTGGGGTCGCGGGGCAAGCTGTCTCAAAAGAGCCTGCTCAACCCTCACTGATTTCGGGCGACTCCGGGACCTCGCTCCCCGGAGGTCCCCTGGAAGTCCCGATGAGAGCGGATTTGAACGCCCGGGCCGACCCAGAGTTCCATGAGGTCGGGTGACTTTGGCGGCCAGGCTGGGTGCGGCGCCCCCGGGTTCCGAACGCAGCAGACCCGAGCCCGCCACCCTCGGGGAGAATAGCAGCGCGGCGCTGCGGGGCAAGCTGACCGGAGGAGAGGCCGGGGGCGTGGATGGGCTCCCTGGCAGAGGCCACCACCCGGGCACTCTCAGGGCGGTCGGACCGATTTTGGCGGCAGGCGGGCTCCTCCGTGGCGGAGGCCCTGATGAGAGCGGATTTGAACGCCCGGGCCGACCCAGAGTTCCATGAGGTCGGGTGACTTTGGCGGCCAGGCTGGGTGCGGCGCCCCCGGGTTCCGACCGTCCATGACCCGAGCCCGCCACCCTCGGGGAGAATGTCAGGAGGCGTTCCTCCACCGAGAAAAGTGCCTAAACTGGAACCTGCTAGGGGGTAAAATGTCAACTTTTTTCCCGCACTGGAGCCTGCTAAGGGGAAATATCAAATTTTTTCCGGCTAACTTGTCCTGCCTGAAGCCTGCTAAGGGGAAATGTCAAAGTTTTTCAGGCCAGCCTGGCCCGCCTAGAGGTTGCTATGTGAAAAATGTCAAAGTTTTTCCGGCCAGCCTGGCCCGCCTGTGGGGTCGCGGGGCAAGCTGTCTCAAAAGAGCCTGCTCAACCCTCACTGATTTCGGGCGACTCCGGGACCTCGCTCCCCGGAGGTCCCCTGGAAGTCCCGATGAGAGCGGATTTGAACGCCCGGGCCGACCCAGAGTTCCATGAGGTCGGGTGACTTTGGCGGCCAGGCTGGGTGCGGCGCCCCCGGGTTCCGAACGCAGCAGACCCGAGCCCGCCACCCTCGGGGAGAATAGCAGCGCGGCGCTGCGGGGCAAGCTGACCGGAGGAGAGGCCGGGGGCGTGGATGGGCTCCCTGGCAGAGGCCACCACCCGGGCACTCTCAGGGCGGTCGGACCGATTTTGGCGGCGGGCGGGCTCCTCCGTGGCGGAGGCCCCGATGAGAGCGGATTTGAACGCCCGGGCCGACCCAGAGTTCCATGAGGTCGGGTGACTTTGGCGGCCAGGCTGGGTGCGGCGCCCCCGGGTTCCGACCGTCCATGACCCGAGCCCGCCACCCTCGGGGAGAATGTCAGGAGGCGTTCCTCCGCCGAGAAAAGTGCCTAAACTGGAACCTGCTAGGGGGTAAAATGTCAACTTTTTTCCCGCACTGGAGCCTGCTAAGGGGAAATATCAAAGTTTTTCCGGCTAACTTGTCCTGCCTGAAGCCTGCTAAGGGGAAATGTCAAAGTTTTTCAGGCCAGCCTGGCCCGCCTAGAGGTTGCTATGTGAAAAATGTCAAAGTTTTTCCGGCCAGCCTGGCCCGCCTGTGGGGTCGCGGGGCAAGCTGTCTCAAAAGAGCCTGCTCAACCCTCACTGATTTCGGGCGACTCCGGGACCTCGCTCCCCGGAGGTCCCCTGGAAGTCCCGATGAGAGCGGATTTGAACGCCCGGGCCGACCCAGAGTTCCATGAGGTCGGGTGACTTTGGCGGCCAGGCTGGGTGCGGCGCCCCCGGGTTCCGAACGCAGCAGACCCGAGCCCGCCACCCTCGGGGAGAATAGCAGCGCGGCGCTGCGGGGCAAGCTGACCGGAGGAGAGGCCGGGGGCGTGGATGGGCTCCCTGGCAGAGGCCACCACCCGGGCACTCTCAGGGCGGTCGGACCGATTTTGGCGGCGGGCGGGCTCCTCCGTGGCGGAGGCCCCGATGAGAGCGGATTTGAACGCCCGGGCCGACCCAGAGTTCCATGAGGTCGGGTGACTTTGGCGGCCAGGCTGGGTGCGGCGCCCCCGGGTTCCGACCGTCCATGACCCGAGCCCGCCACCCTCGGGGAGAATGTCAGGAGGCGTTCCTCCGCCGAGAAAAGTGCCTAAACTGGAACCTGCTAGGGGGTAAAATGTCAACTTTTTTCCCGCACTGGAGCCTGCTAAGGGGAAATATCAAATTTTTTCCGGCTAACTTGTCCTGCCTGAAGCCTGCTAAGGGGAAATGTCAACGTTTTTCAGGCCAGCCTGGCCCGCCTAGAGGTTGCTATGTGAAAAATGTCAAAGTTTTTCCGGCCAGCCTGGCCCGCCTGTGGGGTCGCGGGGCAAGCTGTCTCAAAAGAGCCTGCTCAACCCTCACTGATTTCGGGCGACTCCGGGACCTCGCTCCCCGGAGGTCCCCTGGAAGTCCCGATGAGAGCGGATTTGAACGCCCGGGCCGACCCAGAGTTCCATGAGGTCGGGTGACTTTGGCGGCCAGGCTGGGTGCGGCGCCCCCGGGTTCCGAACGCAGCAGACCCGAGCCCGCCACCCTCGGGGAGAATAGCAGCGCGGCGCTGCGGGGCAAGCTGACCGGAGGAGAGGCCGGGGGCGTGGATGGGCTCCCTGGCAGAGGCCACCACCCGGGCACTCTCAGGGCGGTCGGACCGATTTTGGCGGCAGGCGGGCTCCTCCGTGGCGGAGGCCCTGATGAGAGCGGATTTGAACGCCCGGGCCGACCCAGAGTTCCATGAGGTCGGGTGACTTTGGCGGCCAGGCTGGGTGCGGCGCCCCCGGGTTCCGACCGTCCATGACCCGAGCCCGCCACCCTCGGGGAGAATGTCAGGAGGCGTTCCTCCACCGAGAAAAGTGCCTAAACTGGAACCTGCTAGGGGGTAAAATGTCAACTTTTTTCCCGCACTGGAGCCTGCTAAGGGGAAATATCAAATTTTTTCCGGCTAACTTGTCCTGCCTGAAGCCTGCTAAGGGGAAATGTCAAAGTTTTTCAGGCCAGCCTGGCCCGCCTAGAGGTTGCTATGTGAAAAATGTCAAAGTTTTTCCGGCCAGCCTGGCCCGCCTGTGGGGTCGCGGGGCAAGCTGTCTCAAAAGAGCCTGCTCAACCCTCACTGATTTCGGGCGACTCCGGGACCTCGCTCCCCGGAGGTCCCCTGGAAGTCCCGATGAGAGCGGATTTGAACGCCCGGGCCGACCCAGAGTTCCATGAGGTCGGGTGACTTTGGCGGCCAGGCTGGGTGCGGCGCCCCCGGGTTCCGAACGCAGCAGACCCGAGCCCGCCACCCTCGGGGAGAATAGCAGCGCGGCGCTGCGGGGCAAGCTGACCGGAGGAGAGGCCGGGGGCGTGGATGGGCTCCCTGGCAGAGGCCACCACCCGGGCACTCTCAGGGCGGTCGGACCGATTTTGGCGGCGGGCGGGCTCCTCCGTGGCGGAGGCCCCGATGAGAGCGGATTTGAACGCCCGGGCCGACCCAGAGTTCCATGAGGTCGGGTGACTTTGGCGGCCAGGCTGGGTGCGGCGCCCCCGGGTTCCGACCGTCCATGACCCGAGCCCGCCACCCTCGGGGAGAATGTCAGGAGGCGTTCCTCCGCCGAGAAAAGTGCCTAAACTGGAACCTGCTAGGGGGTAAAATGTCAACTTTTTTCCCGCACTGGAGCCTGCTAAGGGGAAATATCAAAGTTTTTCCGGCTAACTTGTCCTGCCTGAAGCCTGCTAAGGGGAAATGTCAAAGTTTTTCAGGCCAGCCTGGCCCGCCTAGAGGTTGCTATGTGAAAAATGTCAAAGTTTTTCCGGCCAGCCTGGCCCGCCTGTGGGGTCGCGGGGCAAGCTGTCTCAAAAGAGCCTGCTCAACCCTCACTGATTTCGGGCGACTCCGGGACCTCGCTCCCCGGAGGTCCCCTGGAAGTCCCGATGAGAGCGGATTTGAACGCCCGGGCCGACCCAGAGTTCCATGAGGTCGGGTGACTTTGGCGGCCAGGCTGGGTGCGGCGCCCCCGGGTTCCGAACGCAGCAGACCCGAGCCCGCCACCCTCGGGGAGAATAGCAGCGCGGCGCTGCGGGGCAAGCTGACCGGAGGAGAGGCCGGGGGCGTGGATGGGCTCCCTGGCAGAGGCCACCACCCGGGCACTCTCAGGGCGGTCGGACCGATTTTGGCGGCGGGCGGGCTCCTCCGTGGCGGAGGCCCCGATGAGAGCGGATTTGAACGCCCGGGCCGACCCAGAGTTCCATGAGGTCGGGTGACTTTGGCGGCCAGGCTGGGTGCGGCGCCCCCGGGTTCCGACCGTCCATGACCCGAGCCCGCCACCCTCGGGGAGAATGTCAGGAGGCGTTCCTCCACCGAGAAAAGTGCCTAAACTGGAACCTGCTAGGGGGTAAAATGTCAACTTTTTTCCCGCACTGGAGCCTGCTAAGGGGAAATATCAAAGTTTTTCCGGCTAACTTGTCCTGCCTGAAGCCTGCTAAGGGGAAATGTCAAAGTTTTTCAGGCCAGCCTGGCCCGCCTGGGGGGTCGCGGGGCAAGCTGTCTCAAAAGAGCCTGCTCAACCCTCACTGATTTCGGGCGACTCCGGGACCTCGCTCCCCGGAGGTCCCCTGGAAGTCCCGATGAGAGCGGATTTGAACGCCCGGGCCGACCCAGAGTTCCATGAGGTCGGGTGACTTTGGCGGCCAGGCTGGGTGCGGCGCCCCCGGGTTCCGAACGCAGCAGACCCGAGCCCGCCACCCTCGGGGAGAATGTCAGGAGGCGTTCCTCCACCGAGAAAAGTGCCTAAACTGGAACCTGCTAGGGGGTAAAATGTCAACTTTTTTCCCGCACTGGAGCCTGCTAAGGGGAAATATCAAAGTTTTTCTGGCTAACTTGTCCTGCCTGAAGCCTGCTAAGGGGAAATGTCAAAGTTTTTCCGGCCAGCCTGGCCCGCCTAGAGGTTGCTATGTGAAAATGTCAAAGTTTTTCCGGCCAGCCTGGCCCGCCTGGGGGGTCGCGGGGCAAGCTGTCTCAAAAGAGCCTGCTCAACCCTCACTGATTTCGGGCGACTCCGGGACCTCGCTCCCCGGAGGTCCCCTGGAAGTCCCGATGAGAGCGGATTTGAACGCCCGGGCCGACCCAGAGTTCCATGAGGTCGGGTGACTTTGGCGGCCAGGCTGGGTGCGGCGCCCCCGGGTTCCGAACGCAGCAGACCCGAGCCCGCCACCCTCGGGGAGAATAGCAGCGCGGCGCTGCGGGGCAAGCTGACCGGAGGAGAGGCCGGGGGCGTGGATGGGCTCCCTGGCAGAGGCCACCACCCGGGCACTCTCAGGGCGGTCGGACCGATTTTGGCGGCGGGCGGGCTCCTCCGTGGCGGAGGCCCCGATGAGAGCGGATTTGAACGCCCGGGCCGACCCAGAGTTCCATGAGGTCGGGTGACTTTGGCGGCCAGGCTGGGTGCGGCGCCCCCGGGTTCCGACCGTCCATGACCCGAGCCCGCCACCCTCGGGGAGAATGTCAGGAGGCGTTCCTCCGCCGAGAAAAGTGCCTAAACTGGAACCTGCTAGGGGGTAAAATGTCAACTTTTTTCCCGCACTGGAGCCTGCTAAGGGGAAATATCAAAGTTTTTCCGGCTAACTTGTCCTGCCTGAAGCCTGCTAAGGGGAAATGTCAAAGTTTTTCCGGCCAGCCTGGCCCGCCTGGGGGGTCGCGGGGCAAGCTGTCTCAAAAGAGCCTGCTCAACCCTCACTGATTTCGGGCGACTCCGGGACCTCGCTCCCCGGAGGTCCCCTGGAAGTCCCGATGAGAGCGGATTTGAACGCCCGGGCCGACCCAGAGTTCCATGAGGTCGGGTGACTTTGGCGGCCAGGCTGGGTGCGGCGCCCCCGGGTTCCGAACGCAGCAGACCCGAGCCCGCCACCCTCGGGGAGAATAGCAGCGCGGCGCTGCGGGGCAAGCTGACCGGAGGAGAGGCCGGGGGCGTGGATGGGCTCCCTGGCAGAGGCCACCACCCGGGCACTCTCAGGGCGGTCGGACCGATTTTGGCGGCGGGCGGGCTCCTCCGTGGCGGAGGCCCCGATGAGAGCGGATTTGAACGCCCGGGCCGACCCAGAGTTCCATGAGGTCGGGTGACTTTGGCGGCCAGGCTGGGTGCGGCGCCCCCGGGTTCCGACCGTCCATGACCCGAGCCCGCCACCCTCGGGGAGAATGTCAGGAGGTGTTCCTCCGCCGAGAAAAGTGCCTAAACTGGAACCTGCTAGGGGGTAAAATGTCAACTTTTTTCCCGCACTGGAGCCTGCTAAGGGGAAATATCAAAGTTTTTCCGGCTAACTTGTCCTGCCTGAAGCCTGCTAAGGGGAAATGTCAAAGTTTTTCCGGCCAGCCTGGCCCGCCTGGGGGGTCGCGGGGCAAGCTGTCTCAAAAGAGCCTGCTCAACCCTCACTGATTTCGGGCGACTCCGGGACCTCGCTCCCCGGAGGTCCCCTGGAAGTCCCGATGAGAGCGGATTTGAACGCCCGGGCCGACCCAGAGTTCCATGAGGTCGGGTGACTTTGGCGGCCAGGCTGGGTGCGGCGCCCCCGGGTTCCGAACGCAGCAGACCCGAGCCCGCCACCCTCGGGGAGAATGTCAGGAGGCGTTCCTCCGGCGAGAAAAGTGCCTAAACTGGAACCTGCTAGGGGGTAAAATGTCAACTTTTTTCCCGCACTGGAGCCTGCTAAGGGGAAATATCAAATTTTTTCCGGCTAACTTGTCCTGCCTGAAGCCTGCTAAGGGGAAATGTCAAAGTTTTTCAGGCCAGCCTGGCCCGCCTAGAGGTTGCTATGTGAAAAATGTCAAAGTTTTTCCGGCCAGCCTGGCCCGCCTGTGGGGTCGCGGGGCAAGCTGTCTCAAAAGAGCCTGCTCAACCCTCACTGATTTCGGGCGACTCCGGGACCTCGCTCCCCGGAGGTCCCCTGGAAGTCCCGATGAGAGCGGATTTGAACGCCCGGGCCGACCCAGAGTTCCATGAGGTCGGGTGACTTTGGCGGCCAGGCTGGGTGCGGCGCCCCCGGGTTCCGAACGCAGCAGACCCGAGCCCGCCACCCTCGGGGAGAATAGCAGCGCGGCGCTGCGGGGCAAGCTGACCGGAGGAGAGGCCGGGGGCGTGGATGGGCTCCCTGGCAGAGGCCACCACCCGGGCACTCTCAGGGCGGTCGGACCGATTTTGGCGGCAGGCGGGCTCCTCCGTGGCGGAGGCCCTGATGAGAGCGGATTTGAACGCCCGGGCCGACCCAGAGTTCCATGAGGTCGGGTGACTTTGGCGGCCAGGCTGGGTGCGGCGCCCCCGGGTTCCGACCGTCCATGACCCGAGCCCGCCACCCTCGGGGAGAATGTCAGGAGGCGTTCCTCCACCGAGAAAAGTGCCTAAACTGGAACCTGCTAGGGGGTAAAATGTCAACTTTTTTCCCGCACTGGAGCCTGCTAAGGGGAAATATCAAATTTTTTCCGGCTAACTTGTCCTGCCTGAAGCCTGCTAAGGGGAAATGTCAAAGTTTTTCAGGCCAGCCTGGCCCGCCTAGAGGTTGCTATGTGAAAAATGTCAAAGTTTTTCCGGCCAGCCTGGCCCGCCTGTGGGGTCGCGGGGCAAGCTGTCTCAAAAGAGCCTGCTCAACCCTCACTGATTTCGGGCGACTCCGGGACCTCGCTCCCCGGAGGTCCCCTGGAAGTCCCGATGAGAGCGGATTTGAACGCCCGGGCCGACCCAGAGTTCCATGAGGTCGGGTGACTTTGGCGGCCAGGCTGGGTGCGGCGCCCCCGGGTTCCGAACGCAGCAGACCCGAGCCCGCCACCCTCGGGGAGAATAGCAGCGCGGCGCTGCGGGGCAAGCTGACCGGAGGAGAGGCCGGGGGCGTGGATGGGCTCCCTGGCAGAGGCCACCACCCGGGCACTCTCAAGGCGGTCGGACCGATTTTGGCGGCGGGCGGGCTCCTCCGTGGCGGAGGCCCCGATGAGAGCGGATTTGAACGCCCGGGCCGACCCAGAGTTCCATGAGGTCGGGTGACTTTGGCGGCCAGGCTGGGTGCGGCGCCCCCGGGTTCCGACCGTCCATGACCCGAGCCCGCCACCCTCGGGGAGAATGTCAGGAGGCGTTCCTCCACCGAGAAAAGTGCCTAAACTGGAACCTGCTAGGGGGTAAAATGTCAACTTTTTTCCCGCACTGGAGCCTGCTAAGGGGAAATATCAAAGTTTTTCCGGCTAACTTGTCCTGCCTGAAGCCTGCTAAGGGGAAATGTCAAAGTTTTTCAGGCCAGCCTGGCCCGCCTAGAGGTTGCTATGTGAAAAATGTCAAAGTTTTTCCGGCCAGCCTGGCCCGCCTGTGGGGTCGCGGGGCAAGCTGTCTCAAAAGAGCCTGCTCAACCCTCACTGATTTCGGGCGACTCCGGGACCTCGCTCCCCGGAGGTCCCCTGGAAGTCCCGATGAGAGCGGATTTGAACGCCCGGGCCGACCCAGAGTTCCATGAGGTCGGGTGACTTTGGCGGCCAGGCTGGGTGCGGCGCCCCCGGGTTCCGAACGCAGCAGACCCGAGCCCGCCACCCTCGGGGAGAATAGCAGCGCGGCGCTGCGGGGCAAGCTGACCGGAGGAGAGGCCGGGGGCGTGGATGGGCTCCCTGGCAGAGGCCACCACCCGGGCACTCTCAGGGCGGTCGGACCGATTTTGGCGGCAGGCGGGCTCCTCCGTGGCGGAGGCCCTGATGAGAGCGGATTTGAACGCCCGGGCCGACCCAGAGTTCCATGAGGTCGGGTGACTTTGGCGGCCAGGATGGGTGCGGCGCCCCCGGGTTCCGACCGTCCATGACCCGAGCCCGCCACCCTCGGGGAGAATGTCAGGAGGCGTTCCTCCACCGAGAAAAGTGCCTAAACTGGAACCTGCTAGGGGGTAAAATGTCAACTTTTTTCCCGCACTGGAGCCTGCTAAGGGGAAATATCAAATTTTTTCCGGCTAACTTGTCCTGCCTGAAGCCTGCTAAGGGGAAATGTCAAAGTTTTTCAGGCCAGCCTGGCCCGCCTAGAGGTTGCTATGTGAAAAATGTCAAAGTTTTTCCGGCCAGCCTGGCCCGCCTGTGGGGTCGCGGGGCAAGCTGTCTCAAAAGAGCCTGCTCAACCCTCACTGATTTCGGGCGACTCCGGGACCTCGCTCCCCGGAGGTCCCCTGGAAGTCCCGATGAGAGCGGATTTGAACGCCCGGGCCGACCCAGAGTTCCATGAGGTCGGGTGACTTTGGCGGCCAGGCTGGGTGCGGCGCCCCCGGGTTCCGAACGCAGCAGACCCGAGCCCGCCACCCTCGGGGAGAATAGCAGCGCGGCGCTGCGGGGCAAGCTGACCGGAGGAGAGGCCGGGGGCGTGGATGGGCTCCCTGGCAGAGGCCACCACCCGGGCACTCTCAGGGCGGTCGGACCGATTTTGGCGGCGGGCGGGCTCCTCCGTGGCGGAGGCCCCGATGAGAGCGGATTTGAACGCCCGGGCCGACCCAGAGTTCCATGAGGTCGGGTGACTTTGGCGGCCAGGCTGGGTGCGGCGCCCCCGGGTTCCGACCGTCCATGACCCGAGCCCGCCACCCTCGGGGAGAATGTCAGGAGGCGTTCCTCCGGCGAGAAAAGTGCCTAAACTGGAACCTGCTAGGGGGTAAAATGTCAACTTTTTTCCCGCACTGGAGCCTGCTAAGGGGAAATATCAAATTTTTTCCGGCTAACTTGTCCTGCCTGAAGCCTGCTAAGGGGAAATGTCAAAGTTTTTCAGGCCAGCCTGGCCCGCCTAGAGGTTGCTATGTGAAAAATGTCAAAGTTTTTCCGGCCAGCCTGGCCCGCCTGTGGGGTCGCGGGGCAAGCTGTCTCAAAAGAGCCTGCTCAACCCTCACTGATTTCGGGCGACTCCGGGACCTCGCTCCCCGGAGGTCCCCTGGAAGTCCCGATGAGAGCGGATTTGAACGCCCGGGCCGACCCAGAGTTCCATGAGGTCGGGTGACTTTGGCGGCCAGGCTGGGTGCGGCGCCCCCGGGTTCCGAACGCAGCAGACCCGAGCCCGCCACCCTCGGGGAGAATAGCAGCGCGGCGCTGCGGGGCAAGCTGACCGGAGGAGAGGCCGGGGGCGTGGATGGGCTCCCTGGCAGAGGCCACCACCCGGGCACTCTCAGGGCGGTCGGACCGATTTTGGCGGCGGGCGGGCTCCTCCGTGGCGGAGGCCCCGATGAGAGCGGATTTGAACGCCCGGGCCGACCCAGAGTTCCATGAGGTCGGGTGACTTTGGCGGCCAGGCTGGGTGCGGCACCCCCGGGTTCCGACCGTCCATGACCCGAGCCCGCCACCCTCGGGGAGAATGTCAGGAGGCGTTCCTCCGCCGAGAAAAGTGCCTAAACTGGAACCTGCTAGGGGGTAAAATGTCAACTTTTTTCCCGCACTGGAGCCTGCTAAGGGGAAATATCAAAGTTTTTCCGGCTAACTTGTCCTGCCTGAAGCCTGCTAAGGGGAAATGTCAAAGTTTTTCAGGCCAGCCTGGCCCGCCTAGAGGTTGCTATGTGAAAAATGTCAAAGTTTTTCCGGCCAGCCTGGCCCGCCTGTGGGGTCGCGGGGCAAGCTGTCTCAAAAGAGCCTGCTCAACCCTCACTGATTTCGGGCGACTCCGGGACCTCGCTCCCCGGAGGTCCCCTGGAAGTCCCGATGAGAGCGGATTTGAACGCCCGGGCCGACCCAGAGTTCCATGAGGTCGGGTGACTTTGGCGGCCAGGCTGGGTGCGGCGCCCCCGGGTTCCGAACGCAGCAGACCCGAGCCCGCCACCCTCGGGGAGAATAGCAGCGCGGCGCTGCGGGGCAAGCTGACCGGAGGAGAGGCCGGGGGCGTGGATGGGCTCCCTGGCAGAGGCCACCACCCGGGCACTCTCAGGGCGGTCGGACCGATTTTGGCGGCGGGCGGGCTCCTCCGTGGCGGAGGCCCCGATGAGAGCGGATTTGAACGCCCGGGCCGACCCAGAGTTCCATGAGGTCGGGTGACTTTGGCGGCCAGGCTGGGTGCGGCGCCCCCGGGTTCCGACCGTCCATGACCCGAGCCCGCCACCCTCGGGGAGAATGTCAGGAGGCGTTCCTCCGCCGAGAAAAGTGCCTAAACTGGAACCTGCTAGGGGGTAAAATGTCAACTTTTTTCCCGCACTGGAGCCTGCTAAGGGGAAATATCAAAGTTTTTCCGGCTAACTTGTCCTGCCTGAAGCCTGCTAAGGGGAAATGTCAAAGTTTTTCAGGCCAGCCTGGCCCGCCTAGGGGGTCTCGGGGCAAGCTGTCTCAAAAGAGCCTGCTCAACCCTCACTGATTTCGGGCGACTCCGGGACCTCGCTCCCCGGAGGTCCCCTGGAAGTCCCGATGAGAGCGGATTTGAACGCCCGGGCCGACCCAGAGTTCCATGAGGTCGGGTGACTTTGGCGGCCAGGCTGGGTGCGGCGCCCCCGGGTTCCGAACGCAGCAGACCCGAGCCCGCCACCCTCGGGGAGAATAGCAGCGCGGCGCTGCGGGGCAAGCTGACCGGAGGAGAGGCCGGGGGCGTGGATGGGCTCCCTGGCAGAGGCCACCACCCGGGCACTCTCAGGGCGGTCGGACCGATTTTGGCGGCGGGCGGGCTCCTCCGTGGCGGAGGCCCCGATGAGAGCGGATTTGAACGCCCGGGCCGACCCAGAGTTCCATGAGGTCGGGTGATTTTGGCGGCCAGGCTGGGTGCGGCGCCCCCGGGTTCCGACCGTCCATGACCCGAGCCCGCCACCCTCGGGGAGAATGTCAGGAGGCGTTCCTCCGCCGAGAAAAGTGCCTAAACTGGAACCTGCTAGGGGGTAAAATGTCAACTTTTTTCCCGCACTGGAGCCTGCTAAGGGGAAATATCAAAGTTTTTCCGGCTAACTTGTCCTGCCTGAAGCCTGCTAAGGGGAAATGTCAAAGTTTTTCCGGCCAGCCTGGCCCGCCTAGAGGTTGCTATGTGAAAAATGTCAAAGTTTTTCCGGCCAGCCTGGCCCGCCTGTGGGGTCGCGGGGCAAGCTGTCTCAAAAGAGCCTGCTCAACCCTCACTGATTTCGGGCGACTCCGGGACCTCGCTCCCCGGAGGTCCCCTGGAAGTCCCGATGAGAGCGGATTTGAACGCCCGGGCCGACCCAGAGTTCCATGAGGTCGGGTGACTTTGGCGGCCAGGCTGGGTGCGGCGCCCCCGGGTTCCGAACGCAGCAGACCCGAGCCCGCCACCCTCGGGGAGAATAGCAGCGCGGCGCTGCGGGGCAAGCTGACCGGAGGAGAGGCCGGGGGCGTGGATGGGCTCCCTGGCAGAGGCCACCACCCGGGCACTCTCAGGGCGGTCGGACCGATTTTGGCGGCGGGCGGGCTCCTCCGTGGCGGAGGCCCCGATGAGAGTGGATTTGAACGCCCGGGCCGACCCAGAGTTCCATGAGGTCGGGTGACTTTGGCGGCCAGGCTGGGTGCGGCGCCCCCGGGTTCCGACCGTCCATGACCCGAGCCCGCCACCCTCGGGGAGAATGTCAGGAGGCGTTCCTCCGCCGAGAAAAGTGCCTAAACTGGAACCTGCTAGGGGGTAAAATGTCAACTTTTTTCCCGCACTGGAGCCTGCTAAGGGGAAATATCAAATTTTTTCCGGCTAACTTGTCCTGCCTGAAGCCTGCTAAGGGGAAATGTCAAAGTTTTTCCGGCCAGCCTGGCCCGCCTAGAGGTTGCTATGTGAAAAATGTCAAAGTTTTTCCGGCCAGCCTGGCCCGCCTGTGGGGTCGCGGGGCAAGCTGTCTCAAAAGAGCCTGCTCAACCCTCACTGATTTCGGGCGACTCCGGGACCTCGCTCCCCGGAGGTCCCCTGGAAGTCCCGATGAGAGCGGATTTGAACGCCCGGGCCGACCCAGAGTTCCATGAGGTCGGGTGACTTTGGCGGCCAGGCTGGGTGCGGCGCCCCCGGGTTCCGAACGCAGCAGACCCGAGCCCGCCACCCTCGGGGAGAATAGCAGCGCGGCGCTGCGGGGCAAGCTGACCGGAGGAGAGGCCGGGGGCGTGGATGGGCTCCCTGGCAGAGGCCACCACCCGGGCACTCTCAGGGCGGTCGGACCGATTTTGGCGGCGGGCGGGCTCCTCCGTGGCGGAGGCCCCGATGAGAGCGGATTTGAACGTCCGGGCCGACCCAGAGTTCCATGAGGTCGGGTGACTTTGGCGGCCAGGCTGGGTGCGGCGCCCCCGGGTTCCGACCGTCCATGACCCGAGCCCGCCACCCTCGGGGAGAATGTCAGGAGGCGTTCCTCCGCCGAGAAAAGTGCCTAAACTGGAACCTGCTAGGGGTAAAATGTCAACTTTTTTCCCGCACTGGAGCCTGCTAAGGGGAAATATCAAATTTTTTCCGGCTAACTTGTCCTGCCTGAAGCCTGCTAAGGGGAAATGTCAAAGTTTTTCAGGCCAGCCTGGCCCGCCTAGAGGTTGCTATGTGAAAAATGTCAAAGTTTTTCCGGCCAGCCTGGCCCGCCTGTGGGGTCGCGGGGCAAGCTGTCTCAAAAGAGCCTGCTCAACCCTCACTGATTTCGGGCGACTCCGGGACCTCGCTCCCCGGAGGTCCCCTGGAAGTCCCGATGAGAGCGGATTTGAACGCCCGGGCCGACCCAGAGTTCCATGAGGTCGGGTGACTTTGGCGGCCAGGCTGGGTGCGGCGCCCCCGGGTTCCGAACGCAGCAGACCCGAGCCCGCCACCCTCGGGGAGAATAGCAGCGCGGCGCTGCGGGGCAAGCTGACCGGAGGAGAGGCCGGGGGCGTGGATGGGCTCCCTGGCAGAGGCCACCACCCGGGCACTCTCAGGGCGGTCGGACCGATTTTGGCGGCGGGCGGGCTCCTCCGTGGCGGAGGCCCCGATGAGAGCGGATTTGAACGCCCGGGCCGACCCAGAGTTCCATGAGGTCGGGTGACTTTGGCGGCCAGGCTGGGTGCAGCGCCCCCGGGTTCCGACCGTCCATGACCCGAGCCCGCCACCCTCGGGGAGAATGTCAGGAGGCGTTCCTCCGCCGAGAAAAGTGCATAAACTGGAACCTGCTAGGGGGTAAAATGTCAACTTTTTTCCCGCACTGGAGCCTGCTAAGGGGAAATATCAAAGTTTTTCCGGCTAACTTGTCCTGCCTGAAGCCTGCTAAGGGGAAATGTCAAAGTTTTTCCGGCCAGCCTGGCCCGCCTAGAGGTTGCTATGTGAAAAATGTCAAAGTTTTTCCGGCCAGCCTGGCCCGCCTGTGGGGTCGCGGGGCAAGCTGTCTCAAAAGAGCCTGCTCAACCCTCACTGATTTCGGGCGACTCCGGGACCTCGCTCCCCGGAGGTCCCCTGAAGGTCCCGATGAGAGCGGATTTGAACGCCCGGGCCGACCCAGAGTTCCATGAGGTCGGGTGACTTTGGCGGCCAGGCTGGGTGCGGCGCCCCCGGGTTCCGAACGCAGCAGACCCGAGCCCGCCACCCTCGGGGAGAATAGCAGCGCGGCGCTGCGGGGCAAGCTGACCGGAGGAGAGGCCGGGGGCGTGGATGGGCTCCCTGGCAGAGGCCACCACCCGGGCACTCTCAGGGCGGTCGGACCGATTTTGGCGGCGGGCGGGCTCCTCCGTGGCGGAGGCCCCAATGAGAGCGGATTTGAACGCCCGGGCCGACCCAGAGTTCCATGAGGTCGGGTGACTTTGGCGGCCAGGCTGGGTGCGGCGCCCCCGGGTTCCGACCGTCCATGACCCGAGCCCGCCACCCTCGGGGAGAATGTCAGGAGGCGTTCCTCCGCCGAGAAAAGTGCCTAAACTGGAACCTGCTAGGGGTAAAATGTCAACTTTTTTCCCGCACTGGAGCCTGCTAAGGGGAAATATCAAATTTTTTCCGGCTAACTTGTCCTGCCTGAAGCCTGCTAAGGGGAAATGTCAAAGTTTTTCAGGCCAGCCTGGCCCGCCTAGAGGTTGCTATGTGAAAAATGTCAAAGTTTTTCCGGCCAGCCTGGCCCGCCTGTGGGGTCGCGGGGCAAGCTGTCTCAAAAGAGCCTGCTCAACCCTCACTGATTTCGGGCGACTCCGGGACCTCGCTCCCCGGAGGTCCCCTGGAAGTCCCGATGAGAGCGGATTTGAACGCCCGGGCCGACCCAGAGTTCCATGAGGTCGGGTGACTTTGGCGGCCAGGCTGGGTGCGGCGCCCCCGGGTTCCGAACGCAGCAGACCCGAGCCCGCCACCCTCGGGGAGAATAGCAGCGCGGCGCTGCGGGGCAAGCTGACCGGAGGAGAGGCCGGGGGCGTGGATGGGCTCCCTGGCAGAGGCCACCACCCGGGCACTCTCAGGGCGGTCGGACCGATTTTGGCGGCGGGCGGGCTCCTCCGTGGCGGAGGCCCCGATGAGAGCGGATTTGAACGCCCGGGCCGACCCAGAGTTCCATGAGGTCGGGTGACTTTGGCGGCCAGGCTGGGTGCAGCGCCCCCGGGTTCCGACCGTCCATGACCCGAGCCCGCCACCCTCGGGGAGAATGTCAGGAGGCGTTCCTCCGCCGAGAAAAGTGCATAAACTGGAACCTGCTAGGGGGTAAAATGTCAACTTTTTTCCCGCACTGGAGCCTGCTAAGGGGAAATATCAAAGTTTTTCCGGCTAACTTGTCCTGCCTGAAGCCTGCTAAGGGGAAATGTCAAAGTTTTTCCGGCCAGCCTGGCCCGCCTAGAGGTTGCTATGTGAAAAATGTCAAAGTTTTTCCGGCCAGCCTGGCCCGCCTGTGGGGTCGCGGGGCAAGCTGTCTCAAAAGAGCCTGCTCAACCCTCACTGATTTCGGGCGACTCCGGGACCTCGCTCCCCGGAGGTCCCCTGGAAGTCCCGATGAGAGCGGATTTGAACGCCCGGGCCGACCCAGAGTTCCATGAGGTCGGGTGACTTTGGCGGCCAGGCTGGGTGCGGCGCCCCCGGGTTCCGAACGCAGCAGACCCGAGCCCGCCACCCTCGGGGAGAATAGCAGCGCGGCGCTGCGGGGCAAGCTGACCGGAGGAGAGGCCGGGGGCGTGGATGGGCTCCCTGGCAGAGGCCACCACCCGGGCACTCTCAGGGCGGTCGGACCGATTTTGGCGGCGGGCGGGCTCCTCCGTGGCGGAGGCCCCAATGAGAGCGGATTTGAACGCCCGGGCCGACCCAGAGTTCCATGAGGTCGGGTGACTTTGGCGGCCAGGCTGGGTGCGGCGCCCCCGGGTTCCGACCGTCCATGACCCGAGCCCGCCACCCTCGGGGAGAATGTCAGGAGGTGTTCCTCCGCCGAGAAAAGTGCCTAAACTGGAACCTGCTAGGGGGTAAAATGTCAACTTTTTTCCCGCACTGGAGCCTGCTAAGGGGAAATATCAAAGTTTTTCCGGCTAACTTGTCCTGCCTGAAGCCTGCTAAGGGGAAATGTCAAAGTTTTTCCGGCCAGCCTGGCCCGCCTAGAGGTTGCTATGTGAAAAATGTCAAAGTTTTTCCGGCCAGCCTGGCCCGCCTGTGGGGTCGCGGGGCAAGCTGTCTCAAAAGAGCCTGCTCAACCCTCACTGATTTCGGGCGACTCCGGGACCTCGCTCCCCGGAGGTCCCCTGGAAGTCCCGATGAGAGCGGATTTGAACGCCCGGGCCGACCCAGAGTTCCATGAGGTCGGGTGACTTTGGCGGCCAGGCTGGGTGCGGCGCCCCCGGGTTCCGAACGCAGCAGACCCGAGCCCGCCACCCTCGGGGAGAATAGCAGCGCGGCGCTGCGGGGCAAGCTGACCGGAGGAGAGGCCGGGGGCGTGGATGGGCTCCCTGGCAGAGGCCACCACCCGGGCACTCTCAGGGCGGTCGGACCGATTTTGGCGGCGGGCGGGCTCCTCCGTGGCGGAGGCCCCGATGAGAGTGGATTTGAACGCCCGGGCCGACCCAGAGTTCCATGAGGTCGGGTGACTTTGGCGGCCAGGCTGGGTGCGGCGCCCCCGGGTTCCGACCGTCCATGACCCGAGCCCGCCACCCTCGGGGAGAATGTCAGGAGGCGTTCCTCCGCCGAGAAAAGTGCCTAAACTGGAACCTGCTAGGGGGTAAAATGTCAACTTTTTTCCCGCACTGGAGCCTGCTAAGGGGAAATATCAAAGTTTTTCCGGCTAACTTGTCCTGCCTGAAGCCTGCTAAGGGGAAATGTCAAAGTTTTTCCGGCCAGCCTGGCCCGCCTAGAGGTTGCTATGTGAAAAATGTCAAAGTTTTTCCGGCCAGCCTGGCCCGCCTGTGGGGTCGCGGGGCAAGCTGTCTCAAAAGAGCCTGCTCAACCCTCACTGATTTCGGGCGACTCCGGGACCTCGCTCCCCGGAGGTCCCCTGGAAGTCCCGATGAGAGCGGATTTGAACGCCCGGGCCGACCCAGAGTTCCATGAGGTCGGGTGACTTTGGCGGCCAGGCTGGGTGCGGCGCCCCCGGGTTCCGAACGCAGCAGACCCGAGCCCGCCACCCTCGGGGAGAATAGCAGCGCGGCGCTGCGGGGCAAGCTGACCGGAGGAGAGGCCGGGGGCGTGGATGGGCTCCCTGGCAGAGGCCACCACCCGGGCACTCTCAGGGCGGTCGGACCGATTTTGGCGGCGGGCGGGCTCCTCCGTGGCGGAGGCCCCGATGAGAGTGGATTTGAACGCCCGGGCCGACCCAGAGTTCTATGAGGTCGGGTGACTTTGGCGGCCAGGCTGGGTGCGGCGCCCCCGGGTTCCGACCGTCCATGACCCGAGCCCGCCACCCTCGGGGAGAATGTCAGGAGGCGTTCCTCCGCCGAGAAAAGTGCCTAAACTGGAACCTGCTAGGGGGTAAAATGTCAACTTTTTTCCCGCACTGGAGCCTGCTAAGGGGAAATATCAAATTTTTTCCGGCTAACTTGTCCTGCCTGAAGCCTGCTAAGGGGAAATGTCAAAGTTTTTCCGGCCAGCCTGGCCCGCCTAGAGGTTGCTATGTGAAAAATGTCAAAGTTTTTCCGGCCAGCCTGGCCCGCCTGTGGGGTCGCGGGGCAAGCTGTCTCAAAAGAGCCTGCTCAACCCTCACTGATTTCGGGCGACTCCGGGACCTCGCTCCCCGGAGGTCCCCTGGAAGTCCCGATGAGAGCGGATTTGAACGCCCGGGCCGACCCAGAGTTCCATGAGGTCGGGTGACTTTGGCGGCCAGGCTGGGTGCGGCGCCCCCGGGTTCCGAACGCAGCAGACCCGAGCCCGCCACCCTCGGGGAGAATAGCAGCGCGGCGCTGCGGGGCAAGCTGACCGGAGGAGAGGCCGGGGGCGTGGATGGGCTCCCTGGCAGAGGCCACCACCCGGGCACTCTCAGGGCGGTCGGACCGATTTTGGCGGCGGGCGGGCTCCTCCGTGGCGGAGGCCCCGATGAGAGCGGATTTGAACGCCCGGGCCGACCCAGAGTTCCATGAGGTCGGGTGACTTTGGCGGCCAGGCTGGGTGCGGCGCCCCCGGGTTACGACCGTCCATGACCCGAGCCCGCCACCCTCGGGGAGAATGTCAGGAGGCGTTCCTCCGCCGAGAAAAGTGCCTAAACTGGAACCTGCTAGGGGTAAAATGTCAACTTTTTTCCCGCACTGGAGCCTGCTAAGGGGAAATATCAAAGTTTTTCCGGCTAACTTGTCCTGCCTGAAGCCTGCTAAGGGGAAATGTCAAAGTTTTTCCGGCCAGCCTGGCCCGCCTGTGGGGTCGCGGGGCAAGCTGTCTCAAAAGAGCCTGCTCAACCCTCACTGATTTCGGGCGACTCCGGGACCTCGCTCCCCGGAGGTCCCCTGGAAGTCCCGATGAGAGCGGATTTGAACGCCCGGGCCGACCCAGAGTTCCATGAGGTCGGGTGACTTTGGCGGCCAGGCTGGGTGCGGCGCCCCCGGGTTCCGAACGCAGCAGACCCGAGCCCGCCACCCTCGGGGAGAATAGCAGCGCGGCGCTGCGGGGCAAGCTGACCGGAGGAGAGGCCGGGGGCGTGGATGGGCTCCCTGGCAGAGGCCACCACCCGGGCACTCTCAGGGCGGTCGGACCGATTTTGGCGGCGGGCGGGCTCCTCCGTGGCGGAGGCCCCGATGAGAGTGGATTTGAACGCCCGGGCCGACCCAGAGTTCTATGAGGTCGGGTGACTTTGGCGGCCAGGCTGGGTGCGGCGCCCCCGGGTTCCGACCGTCCATGACCCGAGCCCGCCACCCTCGGGGAGAATGTCAGGAGGCGTTCCTCCGCCGAGAAAAGTGCCTAAACTGGAACCTGCTAGGGGGTAAAATGTCAACTTTTTTCCCGCACTGGAGCCTGCTAAGGGGAAATATCAAATTTTTTCCGGCTAACTTGTCCTGCCTGAAGCCTGCTAAGGGGAAATGTCAAAGTTTTTCCGGCCAGCCTGGCCCGCCTAGAGGTTGCTATGTGAAAAATGTCAAAGTTTTTCCGGCCAGCCTGGCCCGCCTGTGGGGTCGCGGGGCAAGCTGTCTCAAAAGAGCCTGCTCAACCCTCACTGATTTCGGGCGACTCCGGGACCTCGCTCCCCGGAGGTCCCCTGGAAGTCCCGATGAGAGCGGATTTGAACGCCCGGGCCGACCCAGAGTTCCATGAGGTCGGGTGACTTTGGCGGCCAGGCTGGGTGCGGCGCCCCCGGGTTCCGAACGCAGCAGACCCGAGCCCGCCACCCTCGGGGAGAATAGCAGCGCGGCGCTGCGGGGCAAGCTGACCGGAGGAGAGGCCGGGGGCGTGGATGGGCTCCCTGGCAGAGGCCACCACCCGGGCACTCTCAGGGCGGTCGGACCGATTTTGGCGGCGGGCGGGCTCCTCCGTGGCGGAGGCCCCGATGAGAGCGGATTTGAACGCCCGGGCCGACCCAGAGTTCCATGAGGTCGGGTGACTTTGGCGGCCAGGCTGGGTGCGGCGCCCCCGGGTTACGACCGTCCATGACCCGAGCCCGCCACCCTCGGGGAGAATGTCAGGAGGCGTTCCTCCGCCGAGAAAAGTGCCTAAACTGGAACCTGCTAGGGGTAAAATGTCAACTTTTTTCCCGCACTGGAGCCTGCTAAGGGGAAATATCAAATTTTTTCCGGCTAACTTGTCCTGCCTGAAGCCTGCTAAGGGGAAATGTCAAAGTTTTTCCGGCCAGCCTGGCCCGCCTAGAGGTTGCTATGTGAAAAATGTCAAAGTTTTTCCGGCCAGCCTGGCCCGCCTGTGGGGTCGCGGGGCAAGCTGTCTCAAAAGAGCCTGCTCAACCCTCACTGATTTCGGGCGACTCCGGGACCTCGCTCCCCGGAGGTCCCCTGGAAGTCCCGATGAGAGCGGATTTGAACGCCCGGGCCGACCCAGAGTTCCATGAGGTCGGGTGACTTTGGCGGCCAGGCTGGGTGCGGCGCCCCCGGGTTCCGAACGCAGCAGACCCGAGCCCGCCACCCTCGGGGAGAATAGCAGCGCGGCGCTGCGGGGCAAGCTGACCGGAGGAGAGGCCGGGGGCGTGGATGGGCTCCCTGGCAGAGGCCACCACCCGGGCACTCTCAGGGCGGTCGGACCGATTTTGGCGGCGGGCGGGCTCCTCCGTGGCGGAGGCCCCGATGAGAGCGGATTTGAACGCCCGGGCCGACCCAGAGTTCCATGAGGTCGGGTGACTTTGGCGGCCAGGCTGGGTGCGGCGCCCCCGGGTTCCGACCGTCCATGACCCGAGCCCGCCACCCTCGGGGAGAATGTCAGGAGGCGTTCCTCCGCCGAGAAAAGTGCCTAAACTGGAACCTGCTAGGGGTAAAATGTCAACTTTTTTCCCGCACTGGAGCCTGCTAAGGGGAAATATCAAATTTTTTCCGGCTAACTTGTCCTGCCTGAAGCCTGCTAAGGGGAAATGTCAAAGTTTTTCAGGCCAGCCTGGCCCGCCTAGAGGTTGCTATGTGAAAAATGTCAAAGTTTTTCCGGCCAGCCTGGCCCGCCTGTGGGGTCGCGGGGCAAGCTGTCTCAAAAGAGCCTGCTCAACCCTCACTGATTTCGGGCGACTCCGGGACCTCGCTCCCCGGAGGTCCCCTGGAAGTCCCGATGAGAGCGGATTTGAACGCCCGGGCCGACCCAGAGTTCCATGAGGTCGGGTGACTTTGGCGGCCAGGCTGGGTGCGGCGCCCCCGGGTTCCGAACGCAGCAGACCCGAGCCCGCCACCCTCGGGGAGAATAGCAGCGCGGCGCTGCGGGGCAAGCTGACCGGAGGAGAGGCCGGGGGCGTGGATGGGCTCCCTGGCAGAGGCCACCACCCGGGCACTCTCAGGGCGGTCGGACCGATTTTGGCGGCGGGCGGGCTCCTCCGTGGCGGAGGCCCCGATGAGAGCGGATTTGAACGCCCGGGCCGACCCAGAGTTCCATGAGGTCGGGTGACTTTGGCGGCCAGGCTGGGTGCGGCGCCCCCGGGTTCCGACCGTCCATGACCCGAGCCCGCCACCCTCGGGGAGAATGTCAGGAGGCGTTCCTCCGCCGAGAAAAGTGCATAAACTGGAACCTGCTAGGGGGTAAAATGTCAACTTTTTTCCCGCACTGGAGCCTGCTAAGGGGAAATATCAAAGTTTTTCCGGCTAACTTGTCCTGCCTGAAGCCTGCTAAGGGGAAATGTCAAAGTTTTTCCGGCCAGCCTGGCCCGCCTAGAGGTTGCTATGTGAAAAATGTCAAAGTTTTTCCGGCCAGCCTGGCCCGCCTGTGGGGTCGCGGGGCAAGCTGTCTCAAAAGAGCCTGCTCAACCCTCACTGATTTCGGGCGACTCCGGGACCTCGCTCCCCGGAGGTCCCCTGGAAGTCCCGATGAGAGCGGATTTGAACGCCCGGGCCGACCCAGAGTTCCATGAGGTCGGGTGACTTTGGCGGCCAGGCTGGGTGCGGCGCCCCCGGGTTCCGAACGCAGCAGACCCGAGCCCGCCACCCTCGGGGAGAATAGCAGCGCGGCGCTGCGGGGCAAGCTGACCGGAGGAGAGGCCGGGGGCGTGGATGGGCTCCCTGGCAGAGGCCACCACCCGGGCACTCTCAGGGCGGTCGGACCGATTTTGGCGGCGGGCGGGCTCCTCCGTGGCGGAGGCCCCGATGAGAGCGGATTTGAACGCCCGGGCCGACCCAGAGTTCCATGAGGTCGGGTGACTTTGGCGGCCAGGCTGGGTGCGGCGCCCCCGGGTTCCGACCGTCCATGACCCGAGCCCGCCACCCTCGGGGAGAATGTCAGGAGGTGTTCCTCCGCCGAGAAAAGTGCCTAAACTGGAACCTGCTAGGGGGTAAAATGTCAACTTTTTTCCCGCACTGGAGCCTGCTAAGGGGAAATATCAAAGTTTTTCCGGCTAACTTGTCCTGCCTGAAGCCTGCTAAGGGGAAATGTCAAAGTTTTTCCGGCCAGCCTGGCCCGCCTGGGGGGTCGCGGGGCAAGCTGTCTCAAAAGAGCCTGCTCAACCCTCACTGATTTCGGGCGACTCCGGGACCTCGCTCCCCGGAGGTCCCCTGGAAGTCCCGATGAGAGCGGATTTGAACGCCCGGGCCGACCCAGAGTTCCATGAGGTCGGGTGACTTTGGCGGCCAGGCTGGGTGCGGCGCCCCCGGGTTCCGAACGCAGCAGACCCGAGCCCGCCACCCTCGGGGAGAATAGCAGCGCGGCGCTGCGGGGCAAGCTGACCGGAGGAGAGGCCGGGGGCGTGGATGGGCTCCCTGGCAGAGGCCACCACCCGGGCACTCTCAGGGCGGTCGGACCGATTTTGGCGGCGGGCGGGCTCCTCCGTGGCGGAGGCCCCGATGAGAGCGGATTTGAACGCCCGGGCCGACCCAGAGTTCCATGAGGTCGGGTGACTTTGGCGGCCAGGCTGGGTGCGGCGCCCCCGGGTTCCGACCGTCCATGACCCGAGCCCGCCACCCTCGGGGAGAATGTCAGGAGGCGTTCCTCCGCCGAGAAAAGTGCCTAAACTGGAACCTGCTAGGGGTAAAATGTCAACTTTTTTCCCGCACTGGAGCCTGCTAAGGGGAAATATCAAATTTTTTCCGGCTAACTTGTCCTGCCTGAAGCCTGCTAAGGGGAAATGTCAAAGTTTTTCAGGCCAGCCTGGCCCGCCTAGAGGTTGCTATGTGAAAAATGTCAAAGTTTTTCCGGCCAGCCTGGCCCGCCTGTGGGGTCGCGGGGCAAGCTGTCTCAAAAGAGCCTGCTCAACCCTGACTGATTTCGGGCGACTCCGGGACCTCGCTCCCCGGAGGTCCCCTGGAAGTCCCGATGAGAGCGGATTTGAACGCCCGGGCCGACCCAGAGTTCCATGAGGTCGGGTGACTTTGGCGGCCAGGCTGGGTGTGGCGCCCCCGGGTTCCGAACGCAGCAGACCCGAGCCCGCCACCCTCGGGGAGAATAGCAGCGCGGCGCTGCGGGGCAAGCTGACCGGAGGAGAGGCCGGGGGCGTGGATGGGCTCCCTGGCAGAGGCCACCACCCGGGCACTCTCAGGGCGGTCGGACCGATTTTGGCGGCGGGCGGGCTCCTCCGTGGCGGAGGCCCCGATGAGAGCGGATTTGAACGCCCGGGCCGACCCAGAGTTCCATGAGGTCGGGTGACTTTGGCGGCCAGGCTGGGTGCGGCGCCCCCGGGTTCCGACCGTCCATGACCCGAGCCCGCCACCCTCGGGGAGAATGTCAGGAGGCGTTCCTCCGCCGAGAAAAGTGCATAAACTGGAACCTGCTAGGGGGTAAAATGTCAACTTTTTTCCCGCACTGGAGCCTGCTAAGGGGAAATATCAAAGTTTTTCCGGCTAACTTGTCCTGCCTGAAGCCTGCTAAGGGGAAATGTCAAAGTTTTTCCGGCCAGCCTGGCCCGCCTAGAGGTTGCTATGTGAAAAATGTCAAAGTTTTTCCGGCCAGCCTGGCCCGCCTGTGGGGTCGCGGGGCAAGCTGTCTCAAAAGAGCCTGCTCAACCCTCACTGATTTCGGGCGACTCCGGGACCTCGCTCCCCGGAGGTCCCCTGGAAGTCCCGATGAGAGCGGATTTGAACGCCCGGGCCGACCCAGAGTTCCATGAGGTCGGGTGACTTTGGCGGCCAGGCTGGGTGCGGCGCCCCCGGGTTCCGAACGCAGCAGACCCGAGCCCGCCACCCTCGGGGAGAATAGCAGCGCGGCGCTGCGGGGCAAGCTGACCGGAGGAGAGGCCGGGGGCGTGGATGGGCTCCCTGGCAGAGGCCACCACCCGGGCACTCTCAGGGCGGTCGGACCGATTTTGGCGGCGGGCGGGCTCCTCCGTGGCGGAGGCCCCGATGAGAGCGGATTTGAACGCCCGGGCCGACCCAGAGTTCCATGAGGTCGGGTGACTTTGGCGGCCAGGCTGGGTGCGGCGCCCCCGGGTTCCGACCGTCCATGACCCGAGCCCGCCACCCTCGGGGAGAATGTCAGGAGGTGTTCCTCCGCCGAGAAAAGTGCCTAAACTGGAACCTGCTAGGGGGTAAAATGTCAACTTTTTTCCCGCACTGGAGCCTGCTAAGGGGAAATATCAAAGTTTTTCCGGCTAACTTGTCCTGCCTGAAGCCTGCTAAGGGGAAATGTCAAAGTTTTTCCGGCCAGCCTGGCCCGCCTGGGGGGTCGCGGGGCAAGCTGTCTCAAAAGAGCCTGCTCAACCCTCACTGATTTCGGGCGACTCCGGGACCTCGCTCCCCGGAGGTCCCCTGGAAGTCCCGATGAGAGCGGATTTGAACGCCCGGGCCGACCCAGAGTTCCATGAGGTCGGGTGACTTTGGCGGCCAGGCTGGGTGCGGCGCCCCCGGGTTCCGAACGCAGCAGACCCGAGCCCGCCACCCTCGGGGAGAATAGCAGCGCGGCGCTGCGGGGCAAGCTGACCGGAGGAGAGGCCGGGGGCGTGGATGGGCTCCCTGGCAGAGGCCACCACCCGGGCACTCTCAGGGCGGTCGGACCGATTTTGGCGGCGGGCGGGCTCCTCCGTGGCGGAGGCCCCGATGAGAGCGGATTTGAACGCCCGGGCCGACCCAGAGTTCCATGAGGTCGGGTGACTTTGGCGGCCAGGCTGGGTGCGGCGCCCCCGGGTTCCGACCGTCCATGACCCGAGCCCGCCACCCTCGGGGAGAATGTCAGGAGGTGTTCCTCCGCCGAGAAAAGTGCCTAAACTGGAACCTGCTAGGGGGTAAAATGTCAACTTTTTTCCCGCACTGGAGCCTGCTAAGGGGAAATATCAAAGTTTTTCCGGCTAACTTGTCCTGCCTGAAGCCTGCTAAGGGGAAATGTCAAAGTTTTTCCGGCCAGCCTGGCCCGCCTGGGGGGTCGCGGGGCAAGCTGTCTCAAAAGAGCCTGCTCAACCCTCACTGATTTCGGGCGACTCCGGGACCTCGCTCCCCGGAGGTCCCCTGGAAGTCCCGATGAGAGCGGATTTGAACGCCCGGGCCGACCCAGAGTTCCATGAGGTCGGGTGACTTTGGCGGCCAGGCTGGGTGCGGCGCCCCCGGGTTCCGAACGCAGCAGACCCGAGCCCGCCACCCTCGGGGAGAATAGCAGCGCGGCGCTGCGGGGCAAGCTGACCGGAGGAGAGGCCGGGGGCGTGGATGGGCTCCCTGGCAGAGGCCACCACCCGGGCACTCTCAGGGCGGTCGGACCGATTTTGGCGGCGGGCGGGCTCCTCCGTGGCGGAGGCCCCGATGAGAGCGGATTTGAACGCCCGGGCCGACCCAGAGTTCCATGAGGTCGGGTGACTTTGGCGGCCAGGCTGGGTGCGGCGCCCCCGGGTTCCGACCGTCCATGACCCGAGCCCGCCACCCTCGGGGAGAATGTCAGGAGGTGTTCCTCCGCCGAGAAAAGTGCCTAAACTGGAACCTGCTAGGGGGTAAAATGTCAACTTTTTTCCCGCACTGGAGCCTGCTAAGGGGAAATATCAAAGTTTTTCCGGCTAACTTGTCCTGCCTGAAGCCTGCTAAGGGGAAATGTCAAAGTTTTTCCGGCCAGCCTGGCCCGCCTGGGGGGTCGCGGGGCAAGCTGTCTCAAAAGAGCCTGCTCAACCCTCACTGATTTCGGGCGACTCCGGGACCTCGCTCCCCGGAGGTCCCCTGGAAGTCCCGATGAGAGCGGATTTGAACGCCCGGGCCGACCCAGAGTTCCATGAGGTCGGGTGACTTTGGCGGCCAGGCTGGGTGCGGCGCCCCCGGGTTCCGAACGCAGCAGACCCGAGCCCGCCACCCTCGGGGAGAATGTCAGGAGGCGTTCCTCCGGCGAGAAAAGTGCCTAAACTGGAACCTGCTAGGGGGTAAAATGTCAACTTTTTTCCCGCACTGGAGCCTGCTAAGGGGAAATATCAAAGTTTTTCCGGCTAACTTGTCCTGCCTGAAGCCTGCTAAGGGGAAATGTCAAAGTTTTTCCGGCCAGCCTGGCCCGCCTAGAGGTTGCTATGTGAAAAATGTCAAAGTTTTTCCGGCCAGCCTGGCCCGCCTGTGGGGTCGCGGGGCAAGCTGTCCCAAAAGAGCCTGCTCAACCCTCACTGATTTCGGGCGACTCCGGGACCTCGCTCCCCGGAGGTCCCCTGGAAGTCCCGATGAGAGCGGATTTGAACGCCCGGGCCGACCCAGAGTTCCATGAGGTCGGGTGACTTTGGCGGCCAGGCTGGGTGCGGCGCCCCCGGGTTCCGAACGCAGCAGACCCGAGCCCGCCACCCTCGGGGAGAATAGCAGCGTGGCGCTGCGGGGCAAGCTGACCGGAGGAGAGGCCGGGGGCGTGGATGGGCTCCCTGGCAGAGGCCACCACCCGGGCACTCGCAGGGCGGTCGGACCGATTTTGGCGGCGGGCGGGCTCCTCCGTGGCGGAGGCCCCGATGAGAGCGGATCTGCCCGCTCGACCCCAGGCGGGGCTCCACAACTCCGGCCGAGCGAGGCACCGATCCCCCCTAAAGGGGGGGGTGGGTTCCGACTCTCTATGACCCAAGCCTGCCACCCTCGGGGAGATTGGCAGGAGGTGCTCTTCTGGTGAGAACAAGCCAGCAAGGCTAGGGGTGGAGGTCGGACCCGGCGGGCTGGCCAACCCCCTCCAACAGAGGAAGGTGAAAGCCTGCATCTGTCCTGGACCTCCACTGATCGATGAGGCGACCCGCGTCAGGGCAGGGGAGATTCGACCACCAGGCCGTAGGCCATGGGGTCCCGGCTGCTAATGGTGGGAGAGCTCTCCCCTCACTGCCCATGTACGCTCAGATCCCCCTCTGGCTGAAGATCTGTCATGAGGCTTGGTTGTCCCTGGGGACCGGGGCCAAAGGCACAGGCGAGTTTGCGGAGACCCGTAGGAAATCAACAGAGGCCTGAAGATGCTGCGGTTTCCTGTTTGGTTGACAGCAGGGAGAGGGCACTCCCCTCCCCCATGCTGGCTAGGCCGAGGCAGGCCTGTGGCAGAGCACAATTTTCTGATGGCACCGAGGAAGGCTGACGCAGACCCCCGGACCCCTCAGCGCAGCTCCCTGCAGCTGGAGGGATGCTTGCCCCTAGGGGCAAGCTACCCCAGCTGCTGGGGTGGGGATGGCCCACAGGGTGGCGAGAGGACCCGATGGAGGTGGTGTGAGTCGGACAGGTTTCCGCGGACCTGCCCGGACACCTGCCCCCTCGCGGCCCGCCCCGCCACTCTCTGTGGGCTGCCCCAAGCCTACGTTGTGTGCCTGTCCTCCCCCCTCCCCGGGGGTGTGCCAGGCCACGCGCAGGCTACCTGGTTGATCCTGCCAGTAGTATATGCTTGTCTCAAAGATTAAGCCATGCATGTGTAAGTACAAACGGCTGGTACAGTGAAACTGCGAATGGCTCATTAAATCAGTTATGGTTCCTTTGATCGCTCCATCCATTACTTGGATAACTGTGGTAATTCTAGAGCTAATACATGCTGACGAGCGCTGACCCCCAGGGATGCGTGCATTTATCAGACCAAAACCAATCCGGGGCCTGGGGGGGCTCCGGCCTCCCCTCCCTGGCCGCTTTGGTGACCCTAGATAACCTTGGGCCGATCGCATGTCCCCGTGACAGCGACGATGCATTTGGATGTCTGCCCTATCAACTTTCGATGGTACTTTCTGTGCCTACCATGGTGACCACGGGTAACGGGGAATCAGGGTTTGATTCCGGAGAGGGAGCCTGAGAAATGGCTACCACATCCAAGGAAGGCAGCAGGCGCGCAAATTACCCACTCCTGACACAGGGAGGTAGTGACGAAAAATAACAATGCAGGATTTGAGAACGATTTCTGCAATTGAAATGAGTACACTTTAAATCCTTGAACAAGGATCCATTGGAGGGCAAGTCTGGTGCCTGCAGCCTGCGTGCAAGGTTGATAGAGGGAGCTCTCTCCTCTTCCAGTGTAGGCCGCAAGGCCTGGGACTTTATTTTTGCCTGCCTGCCCAGCAGGTGCTGTCATGAGCGGGGACAGCGGGGGTAGAGCTCCCCCTGAAAGTAAAAGCTCTGCTGGAACTCCCCCTAGTATGGAAGGGGGGACAGTTCCTCGTGATGGAGAGTCGGTGGAGGAATTTAGAGCACGGATGGTCGCTCTTGCAAATGATTTAAGGCGTGCGCACGAGATGGATGAATCTCTGCGTAGCAAGATGAATGCGGTGAGGGCCAGGATTAATCGGGCCTGGAGCAATAATAGGGCTGGTCTGAGAGAAGAATTATCGAGACTGAGGGCAGATTTTGCGACAAACGCTGCAAATCTAAAGCTTTTGATGGAGGCCGCGGGGCCGTTTGCGGAGATGTATACCCATCAGGCGAGGTTCAAGAAGATGAAAGAGAGGGTGAGCCGATCTTCTTCTGACCTGACCGATGAGGAGATGGTTGTGGACGCCCCAAGGAGATCCGGGCTGCGGAGAGGAAACGCTACGGAAAAGTCCCAAGGTTCCCCGATATCTGGTGTTTCTGGTGAGGTGGGCGGGGTTTCTACCCGTTGCATCTTTGACTCACCTGAGGTGATGGAGGAGGTGGGGGACCCCCCTGTGGTACCCCCAAAGTCGGAGATCGGTGGAGAGTCTGTACCGGAAGTGGTGGCGGCAGTAGATGCGGAGGTCCTTGGAGCTGGCGGTGAATCTGTGGAGTGCGCTGGTCCTTCCAGCCAAGAGTCTGCTTCTTTGCCCCCAGGGCAAGGGGGTTCTACGAATGTTCCTGGCCAATCTGATGTCACCCCAAATGTGGAGGGGAGGAGGGGTGTTCTGAAGGCCATCAAGTTTCAGGAGTCCCCTCTGGGCTCTCAGTTTGCCTTTGGTGATGAGCTGTTGGGGGACGATGGACAAAAACGATATAAAGAAAGACCTATGGTCGAGAAGGAGAAGCTGGTGTTTGTGAGGGAGCCAGCTGTGCAGCAGTCGGGCGAGTGTGCTGCTGAGGCTGAGAGTGGAGCTGTTACTCTTGCCTCTGAAGTGCCTGCTGGTGTTTCTGGGGGCGGTGGTGTTGCTGATGTTGTTGCTGTTGTTGCCTCCAATGTTGCCACTGCTGTCGCTGCAAATGCGGCTACTGCTGCTGTTGCTACAGGGGAGGGTGGGGGAGGTGGTGGAGTTTCTGCCAGATCTGGTGAAGATGTTCGGCCTCCTGTGTCCTATGCATCAGCAGTGGGGGCCGAGGGTGCTGGTGGGGCAAATAGACGGCCTCCTGCTGCTGGGGTGTGGAGTGTGCGGCCTCCTGTTGTGAGGAGCAACACAACGGGGGTGCGGACCCCTGGGGATAGGCCCAGGAGGAATTTAGTAAAGATCAAGAGCGCCCCGTTGTGTTCCCTTCCCACCAGGAAGAAGTTGGCAGAGGAGATCCTTGCTTTAGGGTTCTCGGTGGAGGATATTTTTGCTCTTATACACTCTTGGGAGGACGCAGAGTTTGACCTGAGCTTCATCAGCCAGGGGGCGTTGGACTCATTCTGGGTCAAATATCAGTCTGTGAGGTCCAGTGATTTTTGGAGGAACATTGTTTTGGTACCCATAAGCAGACAGTCCCTGATTAAGAAGGTGACTATTTTGACCCGGAATGAGACCATCCCGGCTTCTGACCTGGCGGTGTTGCTCAGGTCTTACGGAGAGGTTTTGAGTTCTCCCGAGAAGGTATTGGATGAGATGGGGATCTGGACGGGTGGGTGGAACTTTACGGTGAGGCTTCGAAGGGAGGACAACCTTGTTAAGCATTTACCTAATGTGGTGTTCTTAGGTAAAGATAAATTGAATATCTTTTATCAGGGGCAGGTGAAAGTCTGCCATCGCTGTGGAGAAAGGGGACACTTTAGTCACAGCTGTAAGGTACTAAAGTGTTCCCTTTGTCAGGGCATTGGCCATCTGGCCAGGGATTGCCGGAAGATTCGGTGTAACCTCTGCCTCAAGCTGGGACACCCATACACGAAATGCCCGGAGTCAGAACACAATTGGGGGCAGGAGGTTTTAGAGGAGATGGGGAGAATTTTTGGAGAGGAGTTGGAGGGGCAGGTTTTGAGTGTTGCTGAGGATGAGCCTCAGGGGATGGAGTCTGGTGCTTCAGATCTGCCTCAGGAGGTGGTTCCTGAGACTCCAGCTGAGAATCAGCCTCTTGTGGGTAGTGTGGGAGAGGATGACTCTTCTCTTGTTGCTCCGCAGGAGGTCTCTGAGCAGATTTCTGGGCCTGCTGTAGATTCTGTCCCCCAGCCTTCTGTTGTTGGGGAGGAGGGTGGTCAGATGTCAGTGGTCCCAGTGGCTAGGAAGGGAGAGGTCCCAGGTGGGTCGTGGGTGGTGGCGCAGGTACCCTCTAGTGTTCCCGTCAAGGCTAGTAAGTTGCAGAAGGTGGTTCCAGTAGCCATAGAGGGGGAGGTTCCGGGTGGGTCACGGGTGGAGGTGCAGGTGTCCTCTGGTGCCCCTGACAGGAACAGGAAGGGTGAGGGGTCACGGCCGGAGCTGAGTAAGGAAGATCAGGAGTAGTTGGAGGCAAGGAAGGATAGGAGGAAGAAGAGGAGGACTGGGAGGAGACGACCTGTAAACACCAAAGGTGGTGAGGCTAAGCTTTCCTCCTCTGGGAAGGTTCTACCTAAAGGCAGGGATGCGGTTGTTAGTACCAATCGTTTTGGGGCTCTGGAGGAGGATATCTCAGATCTTTCCTCCAGGGGTGACAGTTCTTTGGAGGAAGTCGTCCTGTCCAGTGGTCCTGGGGAGGAGAAGATTCCGAGGGGTGCTGCTTGTAAGAGGTATGGGTCCAGTGAGAGTGAGGATGGGAAGGGTAAGAGGCGTCCACCTCAATAATTCCCATGGCAGTCTTCCCCTTGATTAAGATAGCAACATTAAATGTTGCTAGTCTGAAATCAACTAGGGCTCGGCAGTCGGGTCTTTTTTCTTTGGCCCAGATGGATTTTGATATTATTTTTCTCCAGGAGACCAGGCTCACTTCCCTGGCGGATGTGTATGTTGCCAGGAGGGAGTGGACATATGGTGACAGTTTTTGGTCAGTGGCTGCTGAGCCCTATGGTGGGGTGGCTGTCCTTTTTAAGACCAGTAGGGTTACCTGTAAGAGAATTATTGAGGTGGATATTGGGAGATGTATGGTCTTGGACGTCCTTGTGGAGGGGCAGGACCTTCGCTTGATTAACATCTATGGGCCCCAGACTAAGTGGGATAGGAAATGCCTCTTCACAAGGGTCAAGCCTTTCCTTTTTACGGCCCAGCCTGTCGTCTTCGGTGGTGATTTTAACACCATTGTTAGATCTAAGGATAGGCGAGGTACCGGAGGACGGCTGGGTTATGACAGCGTTTTTCTCAACAGTATGGTTAGGGATGCTGGTCTGGTTGATGTGCATATTAAGCACTTCCCAGATGACACTGGGTTCACCTTTCTTCGAGGTAGCTGTCAGAGTAGGATAGATAGGTTTTTTTTGAAGGAGGGCTCTGCTTCCCTGCCTCCTGTGAGGCGGGCGGTGGAGTTCTCTGATCACTTTATGCTTTCGGTAGTTCTGAATGCCTCAGATATGCCACAGAGGGGGAGGGGCATTTGGAGGTTGAATTCGGCAATGCTGGAAACAGAAGAGGTGAGACAATCCTTTGAGGATTTCTTCCAGGCACAGGTTTCTGTCTTGGATTTTTGTAGCAGCAGGTCAGAGTGGTGGGAGCTGACCAAAAAGCGTTCTGCCAGACTTTTCAGGGGTCTAGCTAACAGAAGAGAGATTGGTAGAGAAGCAGCCTGCCGGCGATTGCAGAGGAAGCTTGCGGTGCTTGTTTCTTGTGATGGAGATCCTGGGGAGATCTCTGAAGTCAAATCTCAGCTGAGGAGTGTACAATATGATCGGCACACTTCCTTGCTTTTGGAAAGAGATTACGGGAAGTACCACTCTCCCGATCCTTACCAGAATTGCAAGGAATCTGTGGCAGCTAAGACGATCACTGGCCTAAGGGACAGTTCTGGTTCCTTGACAAAGTCTAAGTCGGGGATTCTGGATGTCATTAGGTCTTTTTATTCTGGCCTCCTAGGTGAGAGGAGACTAGACAGAGACAAGTTGTTGGCTTTCTTGGACTCCTCCCCACTTCCGGAAGGGGACGTTTCTTTTGATCTTTTGGTACAGGAGATTACTGCAGAAGAGGTGGCCAGAGCAATTGACCATCTAGCCCCTAAGAAGTCTCCCGGGCCTGATGGGCTGACGGCGGAGTTTTACAAAGTGTTTAAGACTACCTTGGTCCCGTACCTTGTGTCAGTCTTCAATGAGTGCCTTGCTGAGGGAATGTTGCCTCTCTCCATGAGGCAGTCTGCAGTTATTCTTCTGTCCAAAGGGAAGGATCCGTCAATGATTGAGAACTGGCGCCCCATCAGTCTTCTCAATGTTGATAGGAAGATACTGGCCAAGATATTTTTCTGGCGCCTGTCGTCCGTGGCAGAGGATTTACTTTCCTGCCATCAGTTCTGTTCTGTCCAGGGTAGGAGTACCTTTACAGCAGTATTGGCTGTCCGGGAGGCCTTGGAACGATGCAGAGCTGAGGGTTGGGGAAAGTATTTGCTGGCCCTGGATCAGGCTAAAGCTTTTGATCGGGTGAATCATGAGTACCTTTGGTTGCTGCTTGACAAATACGGTTTGCCGGGAGGGTTTATTAATTGGTTGAAGACTTTGTATCGGGGGGCTGAAAGCTTCGCTCTTGTTAACGGCTGGGTTGGACGGCCTTTTGAGGTGAGTTCTGGTGTGAGACAGGGATGTCCGTTGAGTCCCCTGCTATATGTATTTGCAATCGATCCTCTGGTGAGGAGGCTTGAGAGCGGTACGTTGTGTGGGGTGCCAACGGGCATTACTGGGGATTCTCCTCTTAGAGTCGTGGCCTATGCGGATGATGTGTCTGTGTTTATCTCTGGGTCTGAGGAAGTAGAGGTGGTGGATTCAGAGGTGGCACAGTACACTGAAGCCTCGGGCTCGCTGGTAAATCGTGAGAAGAGCGAAGTTTTCTGGATAGGGAAGGAGGGTGAGGGCTTCGTCCTCCCGGCCTCCTTTCCGGTGCCTCAGGACAGAATCAAAATTCTGGGCATCTGGTTTGGGCCAGGTGACTATGGTCACGCAAATTGGGTGAGCAAACTGGATGATGCCAGTGTCAAAGTGGCTTCCTGGAAGAGATGGAAATTGTCTCTTAGGGAAAGGGTGGACCTGATCAAGACTTACCTGATTCCAGTGTTGTTATACGTCAGCTTCGTCTGTGTCTTGCCAGTGTCTCTCTATGCACGGGTGTACAATCTGTTTTTCCAGCTCTTATGGGGGAATAGGTTGAACCTTGTCAAGAGAAATGTCACTTATCTATCCAGGCGGAGTGGTGGCCTTGGTATGGTCAACCCTGTGGTTTTCTTCTCCTTGCTGTACTTGAAGTACAATTTTAGTAACATGTTGGCTGAGGAGCCGCCTGGATGGGCAAGTTCTTTCCGGGGATGGTTTGAGCCCTTTCTGCATGAGTGGGTAAATGGTGGCCATGTGAAAAGTCTGAGAGTGCGCCATGGACCGCTCCCGGCCTTTGTTGCGCCGTGTCTG